>NC_092369.1:6629323-6976198 GCF_030848805.1 Temnothorax longispinosus
ATTTACTAATCACCCGAGAAACGCCGAGATTACAATCCCGAGGAATGCGCTTAGAGCTGTCGTTTCGAAAGACCGCTACTCTCACATTCTAGCTACACCGTATTATATTCACGCGTGTACAGATTTGTGGTTTCTGCTAGTACCATTTATCTAACGCGAAGTCGAGCTTGGTTTTAGTAATTTAATCGAGTGCTCTTTTCATCTCGGCTTTTCATCTCGCAATCGAAATCGCATTGAGTTATAATAAAATACGATGGCTCCATTTAAAGTTTTATGAAAACGGATATCTACCTCTAAGAGAAAAAGAATTATTCGAGTTGTACGAGCGCGCGGCTATCGTACGCTGAAGTGTTCAGCTACTGAAATGCGGCGTCTTGATTGTACCTCAGAATAATCTGAGCGTGAGGATTCATTGCTTCGCGTTATTGAATTCGTTCTGCCGGCGTTGCGTTATTTAGGGAGAGGTCAACTCGTAGTGAATCATCGTAGATTCGAGCATGGACGTCGTTCGCGAGAGGAACGACGAAAGCTGAAGAAGACGCGGTCACCATTGGTCATCTCGAGGCCATTTAAACCGACTGAGAATAGTAACTCGGAATAAACCCCTGCACTCTCCGGCTATATAATTTTCTACACGGTGTATACCAGATTTATTGTTCCTTTCAGCTACATATTTCTTAACATATTTGTGATCACGCGATTCAACTGTAACAAAAATATTAAATAGGCATTTTAGACTTGGCAACTTCTCGTCGAAATTTTCGAATCACTTTCGTCAAAATTAAAGATAAGAGAAATAAAACTTCGCTATTTCAACTAAATTGTAAAACATGCCGTTAACTTTTCGCTTAGTTATATTTATATTATATTTACATATAATATTAATTTATATTATATTTATACAAATTAAAAAGTTTAGTGTGTTTATCTCTTTCGTGCATAAAATATTTTTTTCCTTTTTAAATAAAGATTTTATGCGGAATTTTTTTTGCTTAAAATATTTAATATTTAATTTAATATTTAACTTTTTTTTTAATAACTACCATAACCGCATTATATCAGTTACACACAATACACATTGAGTTAAAAATTAATGCTCGCGTTTTGCAAAAAATTCACAACAACTATCGAGATATGATAAATAATATGCGTAGTATTCTTCGAAGTGTGTACAATGCGGCGCAATCGCTATCCGCTTTGAGTAACCCGAATGCGAGGCGTGCAATTGATGCATTTGAAACATCACTCTGCAATTGTGCGCAGCCTCCGAGAGCAATTGCGTCACGACATAATGAACCATATTAAGAAAATACACAGACACTTTATATATATCTCTCCTTCTCGACGAAACATATACAAACAACACGAATCAAGTCGAGTAAACATGATCTGAGATTGGCTAAGGATTATTGTTTTTCACTGTATCTCTCTGTCATTACGCCATTTCGATAAGATTTATGAGTTAAAGAAATATAGTTTTAATATGCCACAAACTTTAACGGATCTTCTTTATTTAATGATTAAATTGACAATAATTGTATCGACTGTGTATCAATTGTGTTATATTACTTTTTAGATTAATTTGTAACATTCTTAAAAAGAATAGAATCACTTTTACTTCAAGAATTTATTTATTGGCTACTCGATTATCTTTTATATCTTAGTAAATTATTCTATTTTTAAAGATTGCCTAGGAAAAAAAACCCGAGTGTAATCCGAGCAAGAGAAGTTCGGCACGAGTGATAATTAACGCATCTGGAGCGCCGGAGTGTAAATGTTAGTGTTATGGATTATGAGAGCAGACGCAAGACAAATACACGATGTTTTCTGTGTCGGTGGCGGCGGGAAGATTAAAGCTGATGGATCTTTACAGCCGGTTTGTCACAAGATACTAAAGTATGTCTTTAACCCTTCGCGCGGTTCTGTATCAAGATAGATATTGCTTACAATATAAGCGATGGTAATAAAAACGTTTATCTTTATATCTTTTCGCATATAATACATATGTTATACATCTATTTTTCAATCTATATTTTGTTTTACGTAGATTTTTATGAACGTTCTCGTAAAGCAATTAGTTATTACAATTCGTAGACTACTTTTCAGGTTTTCCGTATTAAAATTCGGAAACTAGAGGAAAATTGTAGTACTGAGCAAGACCAATGACGTTCAAATAATTGCAGAATGCTTGATATCGACCTATTTCTCAACGTTATCTCGGATCGCGAAGGGTTAATCATTCTTTACTGCCAGATTCGCTAAAGCAACAGACGTTTTCGCGGCTCGGAAAAATTTAATGGTCGTATTGACGCGGATAATTGTAGTGGATATGGTGCGAATTGTGTGATAATGCATGTTAGGAGAAATCTTTAATGCACCGCTCTTATTAGTCCTTTTTCACACGTAATGTATTTCAGATTGTGTTGCGTGCTAATTTCTTATTAATTATTAAACTTTAAAATACTTTTTACTTAATTGTATTTATGGAATATTTATATAATATTTTTGTAAGTTAAAAAATTTAATATACGTATCTCTTTCTTGTGCATAAAATACTTTTTCTTTCCTAAATGAAGAAAAAATGCAGAATTTTTTGCTTTTAACTAGATCGCTCCTGCCATATTTGCTGAAAAAATGTATAAAAACCTAAAGAAAGTCTAAAGAAAAATCTGGAGAAAAATTTTTAATGCCAGTATAACGAAAACGCTTTTATAAGAAAAGCGTAAATAATAAGAAATACCGCGCAGTTAGATGGCTCATAATTAATCTTTTTCAATTCAATCAGTATTTGATTGAATATCTGGCTGCAATTAAGGCTTAAAAGATTTAAACAACGGAATTCATAAACGCTGAATAATTGAATCAATTTTCTACCGGTCAATAATCTTGTTGGCCAATCAACGTCACGTTGAAATTGACTATAGTGCCCACGTCGTTATCGTTTAATTATAATCTCCTAAACGTTGAAGCGTAATTAACGGATTCTCCGAGCATTCCTCCCTCTCCCTCGTTTTCTATCTCCCTTTGTTCTCCCTTTTCGTCGAAAATACAACCCTATCGGAGAAAGCTTCCGATACAGAAACGCTTAGCGGTTGGTGAGCAATACAAGTACATGAGCAATAAAAGTTGTTGGTCATTGACAAACGGATAACGAATTGCTTGCGTGCTCGCGTAGGAAATACTCTCGTCATCAGCTATCAGTGAAACGACCTAAGTACTCGTCGGAATGCATGAACAATCATCGCCGAACCATTCTTTACTCTCGTGCCCCCGGTCTATAAAATATAAAAAACTTTCTCCCGAGCCGGTATTTTTATTGCGCTACGTATTCGAATTCGAATGGCAGAACGGTTCACGAAAACACATCCAGGAAATTATCAAAAAACATGTGTAATATAACGAGTGAAATTATATACTGCCATAAAACATTATATATATATATATATATATATATATATATATATATATATATAGTTGTATATGCAAAATAATCGACACGTCTAAAACGCATAAGATAAAAAGAATTAACAGTCAATAAATATAACCAGACCTATAATCATACTTTGGATGCATTATAAAATCAGATAGTGCTCTGTAAATAAATTTATTTTTAAGAGAAACTCTTGATTGGTCATAAATATCGCTCCGTTATCTCTTTACGCTTTTGATCTGACATTCCGTAAACATTTCCACTCGCATGCCGGAAACTATTAATTAATATGCGCGCAAATTAAACGCCATAAAATTCTCATTAATTCCTCACTCGAGCTGTGCTCGATAACACGAATAATATCGAAGAGGCAGGGAGCCAAAATGTGACAGAATAGAGCTTTGGCGCATGGACGGCGAACAGTCGGAGCTGAATCTCGAAAAAGTCTCATCGACATCCGATCTTTTCTCTCGCGGCAGGCTTGAGTTCGATGTTATTAGGCTTAACGTTCTTTATATATAGAAGCACGTATAGAAGCGCGATATTTTCGCGAGATAACGCACTCGGGATCCTTCGTGCCGTTACGACGGACGGTCGCATAAAGTGTCGCTTCGCGTCCGTTAATTCTCTTTCGGTGACCTCGAGCAATATCGTGTCCGGCAAGCAAGAACTTTGGACACACTATTTTATTTCGCCCTATCCCGAATCACTGAATTTACAGCTGGATTACCGCGCTTGCGTTCGTACGCGCCACGCGGCATTAAACGTGATATACTCGCTTCTGCCATATTTTTTATTTTCCTCTTCGGCTACGCGCGTTGCACGTTTTGTTTAGCAAACGAACGCGCACGCAACCTCGTCGGGCGAAGCCGAAGATTCGGTCTTTTTATTCAAGTTTGCTTCGATCTTCCGCGAGATCGCCGGGAAATTATACTGCGTGAGTACGTTCATTATTCTTCCTTCCAATAATATTGTCTGATATTAGACAAAATTATTTTTCTAAACAACGGTTCACTTATCTGTTTACTTAATTCGTTCTCACTCTGACATTCCGTTTTAATTTTCGCCAAAGAGTTCGCTAAAGAAATAATTCAGCAAGATTTTTCTGCTAGTATTAACATGTTCGTGCATGAGCGTCGACAGCGTGTCGCGGCCTTTTATTAGCAAAATACGCTGGACCGATTTAGCGATTGTAGCTGAAATAGGCTATAGAGGATAAGTACTCTAGTTTAGTGATCTTACCGCGATCGGCTGCAATCGAGCGCCCTTACAGCTCGCTTAACAGAAACACTTCCACTTGCTTATGTTGCGCGTCGCGGGATAGGATCGTTCCGAAAGAAGGCGCCGATATCTCGCAACGTCTATCTCGGGAGGCACGTACGTACGAGAGTACTTAATTCGTTCTCGCATAAATCATACCACCGGCGGTCTTTTTCCCCGTCATATCGACATATGGTCCCGACGCGCGATAACGATTATCGGTGTTTCACGTTCAAAATATTCCGCGTCTCCGTTCCGAACGTATATCGGCATCGGCGATACCGAGCGTTAATCCAACTCTCTGGGCTGTCAATATCGTGCCGAGCGCGGAAAATCGCGTTTTCCGTCGTCGTCGGTGAAATTATTGCGCGAGAGGCGGCGAGGTAACATCGTAAACGGGTAAAGCCAGACGATGGGCGCTTCCTACCGCTGTCTACTGACATTTACCTCGATGTTAACGCATCGACTTTCGTTGATTGGAAAGCCTGATAAATATGGTCGCGCGAAAGACATTCAATCTTCCTACGGTCGTTGCGCGCGTTTATATTTTATGGCGTCAATTTCAGTGCCCGGTGGGACGCGTTGAACTTTTTGGAATGCTAACGGGCACGCTCGCAGGAAACTGTATTTTACATCTTGCATCGGGACATGTTCATAAATTGAGTC
This sequence comes from Temnothorax longispinosus, assembly GCF_030848805.1. Classification (NCBI taxonomy): domain Eukaryota; kingdom Metazoa; phylum Arthropoda; class Insecta; order Hymenoptera; family Formicidae; genus Temnothorax; species Temnothorax longispinosus. The sequence goes on from NC_092369.1 coordinate 6,634,680, forward strand.
GTTTAAGCCCTATACCTTCGCCGCGTGATGTGGACACGTCGCGGTCGTGTCAATTGGTATATCTGCCTTTTCTCTAAATTTCTTCAGCGTTTCCCCGCGCTGGGATTCGCAACACTCTCGGGATAAGCTTCCCGCAAGTAATGCATTCGTTTCTCTCTCACCGGAAACGAATAATTTACGACGCGTGCGTTTCTTACGGTAAAAATTGATCTAGATTGCACGCACCGTCACATTTATTTTGTTAAGAACTATACCAGGCGGAAGAGAAGTTCCAAAGAACGCGCGCCTCTCTAACTACTACATATATTTCGCAGAAATTTCTTCTGTTGTCCGATCTCGAGATAGTCAACGATAAGAATTACCCCCGGTATGAACTAACAATAAGATATACGACATTTCGCGGCTTCTCATTCGCAACGCTATAAAGTATCCGCGTCGCTCCTGTTATTGCTACTGAAAATAGAAGGCGAGAAGACCCCTGGAATAAGACGGCGGCGCGTATTCCCGCGAGGCGACGACACGTAAACGATCGGGAAGTCGATTCTCGTATTTGTACGTCTTATTCACGAAGCAGACATAATCCCGGCGTGCCTGCGTAACGGTAAAAACAGATCGGCGTGCATTCACTTTTCCTCGCTGTGTGTACGCACACTCGCAGGCGCATTATCCAGCCGGCATATGAGGCACGCACTTTGCAGCGCACGCCTTTTAAGGATATATGCGAACGGTAACGTGTCAGTGCCTAGTAACAAGCCGAAACACATTGTACTTCTCGAAACCTCCGAGAAATACAAACGGCGGTATCACGCGATGCAATTGCCTACGTTTAATTATCCTTTTATCCTTTTACGTACGCTTTATACGCGGAAGTCTCGGTTAAAAGCGAGATATAAAAGTAATTGAAGAGCGGAAATGGGGGACGTCAGATGAGCGCTACGTTCTGATTTTTTTTCTCTACCGACGCATATAGATTGTGCAATAAAACGTATGACAAGTTATAGTCTGCAATTATCTCTTTATATAATATAATATACTTATATTAAATATTTAAATAAAATTAAATTTAATTTAAATATTAAAATATCTTTAAAATTTTCTTTTATATGTTCTCTGAATTATGGTATAATTCTGCTATATGATTCGCGTCCAAGATTCGCTGTCGGTTTACACATGTTCCCGCAGACCATCATATTCGCCTGATGGACATATTTCAGCTGTATAGCTCTTCCTTTCTCGCTTATCGTTACTATCACAGTAAACTCGACGATTAATTGGACGTTCGGCGGTCGAGTAAGTTGATAAAATCGGCAATCGATTTGTGGCACGTATGTTATTGTGGCATAGTATGTCACTGAACGCGATGAGATAGGAGTGTATCCCGTGATTTTTCCATTACGAGCATGCTCCAAGAGGATCGAAAACAACTTTCACTCGACAATAATAGTCGACTTATTCTTTTCCGCTTGTCACGCTGCGCCCTGGTCTATGATTACCAGTCGTTTCGAAGTTCTCTTTCTAATTATTCAAATCATATGACTCGTAGAGACAGATGGATTTCTAGCGGGACTTTAGAGAGACGAGATCGAAGCAGATGCGCAACATTCTGAGAAATTCCTGTGGAAACTCGCGCGGTCCTAAATTGCCTCGGGGGAACGATGCGTCCGGTATACGCGCGTTGCCGGCTAAGTGGCGTCTATTAAGATTAGAAACTGGGTTAACATTGCTCCTTGGGATGAGCCGCTACTTAAGTGAAAGCCCTGGCGGTTGAAGTTAATTCATCGCCGCGTTGCGCAAACGTATTGCTAATTTCTCCGCTCGACCACTTAAACGCTCACCACACGTGTAAGCGCATAGAAAACATATTAATTTCATCTTCCTATCTGTTGGCAGACTGATCCGATGGTTCCAAGAACGAGGGACAGGTGACAAGCAAAATCCAGACGAGCGCTCCGAGATATATTTCCCGAATTCCGCGAAGAGGCTTCGATTAGAAGCAACGAGGACGAAACGATGCTGAGTCTACGGCGAAGGCATTCTCGGTGGAGAATGTTCCCCGTCTTACTGTTTCTCGGAATGATCTGCAGTGGCGAACTGGCGCCTATCCGTGTACCTGAAGAAACATCGTCAGCGACGTCGTCGACACCGAAAAAGAAGGACATTGGCTCTCTGATCGACCACTGGGAAGGGTGGTCGATCCTGATGGACGCACAGAATCTCCAACCCAGTATGGACCACCCTGCCCCTTTTTTACGAAGGATAACGCCGAAGAGCGTGTTCATCGCGCCGGTGTTACCCGCCTGCGCGGAGGGTTATCACGCGGACGAGATGGGCAGGTGCGTGAAGAGGCAGATAAGCATTGACGGTACCGCGCACAAGAACTTTCTTCTAGAGCGACTCAAAATTATGTTCGGTAATGCGCTAGCCTCCAAGAATGACCAGAAAAAATCGACCGGTCCCCTGCAGCTTAATATCCCTCTGGTGCCCGACATTAATCGTCCATTGACGAACGTCCGATTGGACGAAATATTCTCGACAAACGAGCCGGTCGCGGTACCGACTCGCAATGATACTTACTTCACGGGAAGCGAAGAGAAGACAAAGCCGCACGAGACGACTCTGTACGAAGTGAAGAACGATACGACCCTGGACAAGGAGGAGTCGGCGTTTTTTCTTGAGAATTCCAGTGTTCACGATGTTGAAAAGATCGATCGGAAATCACCAACGACAGTTTCAATCGCGGAATTGATCGAGGAGATGAACGATACCAATTCCTCGGAAGTAGTGGACTACAAGATCTCGATAAACCTGAAACCACTATTAAACTCTTCAAGCGTGAACAGGGTCAACGCGAGTGACGGTACGGAAGAAAGCATCCCGATGGCGGAGAAGCGGGAGGAGAACTCCACTGAAACGCCGCCCGCACTAGTGCTGCTGATCTCGCCTACAAAATTGACAAACGTAGTGGACGATCTGTCGTTGACGCAAAACGATACCGCCGAGCAAATCACGCAAATGTCTGACGTCACCTCGAACACTACCACGAAGGACAGCATCATCGTCGAGACACCGGACTCCACCGCGCTTCCACCTGCGAAACAACTGACGTCGAATCCGCTGGATGAGCAACGAGATAACGAGACATACGCGGAAGACGAATTAACACCGGAGACTTCCAAGCCGAACGAGTCGCAGGAAACGGATTTCATCTATGATCAGGAAGAGGACGACGGGGATTATCAATACAGCACGGACGTGCCGGACGATGAAGACTCGACTGAAGGTGAGGAGATCTTGAAGCATGGAGAGGCCGGCATGACGATTCCCACGCGAGACATCGAGCGATTAGATCGCGATCGTCATCAACGGCAGCGAAATCGAACCGCAGATCTACAGAAGAAGATGCTCGATATAGGCGATCGAGTCATGATCCGCTTTAACGATTCCGCGCCTACGGAGGACAAGGACGAGGCGGGGAGCAATGTCTCCAGCGAAGTCAGCATCGACGGTGACTTCATTCTGGAGACAACGATCCTGGACGTGAACACCGAGAGACTGCAAGTCACCACTCAGTCGCCGCCGGACGTGACGGAAAAAATCGTCAAGGATAGCGAGAACGGTTCCAAAGAATCGTTCGGCAAGAATCCCGATATCGTGCCGGAAGTCGTATTCTCTCAAGACGCTCACGGCGCGGCGTCCACCAATTCGAACGGACGCGAGCGAACCGAGCAGCTCTCTACGAGGATCGAGAATGAGAGGAACGAGGAACTGGAAACTGCGCCTTCCTCGTCCGAGTCGCTGTTGTACGACTCGCCGGAGGAAGACCCGATAACCGAGATCCACACGATCAACGAGAAACGATCGGACGCCAAAGAGAGCGTGCTGCAGGAAAGTTCGAAGGGCTCCCAGTCAAACGTCCCGGTGAGCAGTTCCAAACAGACTACGATGAATCTCGACTCCACCGAGGATTTCGTGAGATTTCCCGATTACCCAAGGCAGCCGCAACAAAGTAATTACGTGAGGTTCCCGTCTAACGAAGCCAACAGCATACACAGTCAGAATTATAAGCAGAACACGCGCTATCTCGCGGACGACGTCGTCCCTTACGGCGGCACCAGCACCAAGAGCAGCGTACCCACGCGTCAGAAACCAATTTACTATCTGACGGCGTCAAGTTGGAAGCTGGACCGATCGCAACCCGATCACATCCAGACGACGGCCAGCGAGAGGCAGAATCGGAGATCGGATTTGATGCGTTTCTGGAGTAAGATGCCGCTGATCAGGGATCCGGACATGTATCCCTATCAGGACGAGGCGACCGACGACGACCAGAAACAATTCCACGACCGATTTTTCCGGGGGCGATCGTCGCGGAGGTTGAGCCCCTTCACGGAGACGTCGCCGAGGAGCAGGGTGCCAACGCAGAAGCGAAGAACGCCAATCGGCATGTAATTGTCTTCACGTCGCTTTCCTTTGAAAGAAAGGTTTAATGAACTGTGTTTAGAACTGTGTCAAATGACTTGAGAAGAATTCCGAAATTGCGTCGAGATAGTTCGCGGATTGTTCGCCGCGTTTAGATCGCTATCGTACGAAGATTTCGAAGAAATAAGATCGATGAGGAGAATAGTTGACGGAAGATATTCCGCGACAATCTGTTGGAGAAGTTCGAGAGTCGGCGGTACTATGTGTATCGCGCCTAGTATTTTTTTTTGCTCAGCGAATATGTTGCAAATATGTTGGAAACTTCGACGATCTCAGGAGGGGTGATCCGGAATCTAAGTTATCTTCCCTGGTATTGCCTTCCCGATTCTCCGTGTGAGAAGAAAACTGGACTCGCTAAGAGCGGAAGGAAATTTAAGAAGCGTACTTAGACATGTATTACATTTGCGTCATATCGTGTTGGCGATTTTAAACTCGTATCTGGGAAGATTTTTTCGGTGAAAATCTCACAAAGGATGCGTATTAATATCTATGCTGCGCAATTAATAATGATAAGCATTGGACAAAGAAAATAGCAAGTAGCTGACGTAAAAGATTTGTGCAATCGACAACGAATTTTAATGAGACGTCCAGCTTTCTACGGAAAGTTCGAACTGCATCGTGCATTTCAAAATAAAGGCATCGAGTTGCTAAGCGTCGGATGTTTTTTGCGAACTCGTTACATCTAAGCGATAACGAATATTGAATTGCATGAAAAATATACGTCGCTCTTTCGAACGGTAAAGTCGATCGAGAGGATCGATTTGTTCGAACTAATATTAATTATAGGCTAACATTTACGAAACAAGCAAACGAAAGCTGAGATTTTCTACGGTACCAGAATACACTAAAATAAAGTAGAAGAAACACTGCCCGAGAGAGAGAGAAATAACTTTTAAAAATTTTTTATGAGTAATTTTTTTACATTTTTTCGACTGTAGAAATTAATAATGATCCACACTTTCGTCACATATTTGATTTTACGTACGATATCCGGATCTCTATATTTTTAACTATCAATGTTTATTATTGTAATAATATAACAATCATTTTGTAATGAAATTTTTATTTATAATGACTATTTTATTTTTCGTAATTCTATTATTTTAAACGATTAGTTTGTCATGTTTCGCATGATATAAATAATTTCGTCATATTGAATACTAAATATGCGACGAAAATGCGGGAAAATGCGAATAAATCCTTAATATAAAATATATCGCTGATTAGGCTATCGCATGGTGAAATAGTCATTAATTCAGCCAAGTTTCGTGCGAAATGTCGTTGATGAATCTTTATTCTCTGTGCAGCAGAGAGATAGTTATTAGACTCGTCAGTGTTAACACTAATTTCGAGATAAGGGTACATGAGCGGCGTTTACGAGCTCGCGAGCGATACGTCGAGCTCATTTACTAACGGAAGTGTTATTGAAGCACAGACTGATCTTTACAGTTATTATAGAGTAGTCGATTTTTGGTCGTACGAAATTTTGAGAATCGTGTTGCTCAGTAAAAAATATATCGTGCAGCATCAATTTCGTGCTCGTCGTTGTAAGATCTGTAGAGAAAGACCAGCGAATCACTTCGAATTACACGACCTTTTGCAGATTCTTAAATCACTCGATTTTATAAACGACAAGCGTGCGCGAACGTGTTAGATCTTTTTACAAATCAATCACGAATTACATCTATATTAGCAAACCCACAGCGTAGAATAAGTGTTTTTGGTGTGACCTAATCGATCGTTGTTTCACGTCGATAGCTTCAAAGGTGATTTCGCTCGAGACAGGCAAAATCAGTGGTCGAAAAGTTTCGATGAAACTTCTTTGCCGTATTCGGCCTTGCCTTTCATTCACAAGGCAAGATAAATTGCATTTTGACTTAACGGCAACATTATCGTCACCGATACCGCTATAATGAACGCTCCGGTTATAACGTGACACGCAGTAAGCAAGAATACTTAAAAAACTCTTTATTATTTGAATAATATTAATAATAAATCGACGTAGAATACTTTCAATGATTTTTATTGATGCGTAAATCGTAAAAGTCTTCTCTTAAAAGTAAATTAATTTTTATTAGACCTAGACGTATATTGGGCAATCAATTTAGAATAATGTGCTATTACTTGTCATTGCATGACACTCCCGGAATTTGTTACAGCTTTCTTTCCCTTAAAATCGAAAAGCTTAAAAAATATGGGAAATGTTTACATCAAATATAATACTAATTAAGCATTCTACTCAAATAATATTTACTAAATCCTGTTAACACTCGTATATTAAAATTGTCTAACAGTTTGCTTCTTTCATTTTAATCTGTTGCACACGGTGTTGCTATAACCGCGGCTTTTTTATTATAGCGGACGCTACAGGGACTCCGTCCCAAGCATCGAGACATTTCGAATCAGCTTTTGTTATTCCTGCTACGAACGCGATAACGAAGCCGAAAGATTTTTACGATACTTGACATTGTGCGGCCAGTAAGTCTAACTGATCTACGTGCGTCTCAATGTGATGTGTAATGTCTCTCGTACTATTTGAATGTCGATTCGTGTACATATTAATTTTTATCATTGAGAAATGTATATACGCATAGAGGCATAATGTAGGCATAATATAAATAATATAAGTGTTAACAGCAGAGCACAGTCCCCGATTGCGTATTAATCGTGTATTAAATCTTATTGTATTATTTATAGCGAAATATATCGATGTATATTGCATTTGTCGTGTTGTGCAAGGCCGCCTGTTAGATAAACGGAGTGAAAGGAGTTGTGGAAAAATGAATCGCATACGACGCCCGTATGATACCAAATTATCGTGCTCTTTTATTTGTACAACCTGTCCACCCATCCTCCACGCGTATCCTATACAATTGAAATATCGTACCTACAAAAAAACTAATCAACTGTATCAGCTCGTCTTGAGACCCTTAAACCCTCTAGCCAGGAAGAATTTCTCGGACGACTCGTCTCTCGTCGCGTCAGGCCTGATCACTTTCACGCTACCGTAAAACTTGGACAGATTCTCTTCAAACTCCTGCGCCTTACCACCGTCCCAGACTTTCACCACGAGCGTACCCTGCGCCTTACTGAACCGCACCGCGAATCTCAGGACGGCGTACGCGAGTAACATTATATTATCGTGATCCATCTCCCTCACGCCGGACGCGTTCGGTGCCATGTCGGACAGGACAACGTCGGCCTTGTCCCCGCGCAGCATTTCGCTCAGAGCCTCTTGCGTCTTGGCGCTCGTGAAATCCATGTTCCCCAGAATGGTCGCGCCTTCCACGGGATAGAACGGCAGCCTGTCGACGGCGTACACCCTGCCGACGGGGTCCTCTCTCTTGGCGTGCGCGTTGGTCAGATTGGTGGCGACCTGCGTCCAGCTGCCGGGCGCCGCCCCGCAATCTATGACCGTCAGACCCGGGCTGAGGATCTTGAATCTGTCGTTGATCTCCAGGAGCTTGAACGCGCTCCTGCACCTGTAGCTCTCCTGCTTCGCCATCTCCACGTACGGATCGCGCAGCTGCCTCACCAGCCACTGCTGCGAGCTGTGCTTCTTGCCCTTCAGATTCCGCGGGGTCTCCCTGAGCAATGCGCAACCGGTGTGCACGCCCCTCGTCCGCGAGACACTCCTGTAGAGAGAATTCATCTCGGGATATGTACACAATACAAAATGTGATCTAACCTGACCGAGCGTAGTTCAGGGTAAACGCTCGACGTCGAGAGACTTTTCGCAAATATCCAATGTCTATCCGTCACCAGATTGAGCGTCGTACATTGCCAGCGAATCGTTAGTGCGTACAAATCACGAGCTAACTAAATCTCCCATTAATTAGAGGATAAACGTGTGTGGAAAACAAACTGGACTCTGGGCGCGGCCATGTTGCGCTACCGCGACGTTGGTTATCAGCTGATCAACATCTGTCAGTCGTTACTGCAGAAACTTGACGTATCGGTATCAAACGTATTGATCGTCAAGAAGGATCGGTTCGGGACTTTTTAATGAAATACGCAGATATTCAGATGCGTTACAAAAAATGTTATAAAAGAAAGTATCTCACTTCAAAACTGAAAATTTTAATCTGCTTCTAGAATTGCTCGATACTGCACTTTCTGCACTCAAGACGAAAAGAGATGCATATACAGACGTTGACGAGAAAAAGGAAAAAGAATAAAAGGTGTAAAACAATCCTATAAACCTCGAACGAGAAACCACCGACAAGATATTATTAAAGAATATCGATATTATTGACCGTCGACATTATTCGATCGCCGACATGAATACCTGAACAACTAACTTATTATTAAATTTGCGATTTATGTGACGAAATTTAATTAAGTTCCTCTCTTCATTATTGACATCATATTTCAGCGATTAAATCGATAAGTCAGCGACCGCGGGGCGAGGAGGCACCAAAAAATTAAAGAGTCTGTTGTCTGTTTTCTGTTGAACTAGTTCAGAGTTTATCTTTTTTACTCCAGGTTGAAAAGAAAAAGATAAACCCTGAACTAGTGCAGCCAGTTCAGCAATAGAAAACAGACCCTTGCACGTGTTGGTGAAACGTCAATGAATAACAATAAATCATAAATTATTACGTAACGAGTTAATCGTCCAAATTTTGACACATGAAGTCACATGAACTTCTGATCTAACAATAAGATCGTCAGCCTTTAATAACACTCATGCCTCGATGCCTCGAATAACGAGTGCAGTGCATATATACTTAATATACAACACATGTATCAGAGAAAATAGTCAGGGCACCCATACCACGTACGCGACGCACACATGCGCGTGCACGTTCGCGGCACGCTCGTAGCGGCCTGCGGCAGGGAAGAGGGAAGAGCAGCGGACCGGCGGCGGCGAGCGGCGATGTGACCGAGGAGCCGCGGCGCGAGCGCGAGACGGACGTCTGGTGTCCCGGATGTTTTCGTCGACGTAGTGATCCACGATGAACCTCACCGCGGGCAACGCGCACGGCAACGGCCTGCTCTACGCCGGCTTCAATCAGGACCAAGGTACATACGTGCGTTCGCGCGTTCTGCCTGACAGCCGCGCTGATAACGGAGCATCCGCGCGCCGCGCGTATCTGTCAAGAGATCCGTCTCGCTTCCGCGTTCTAACCTAGCCGAGCCGTCCGCGGCTCGTTCGCGGCAGACGGTACCGCGACGACGACGACGACGATGACGCGATCCGCGTCGCGGCGAGAGCAATTCAGCCTCGGCGTTCCTAACCTCCTCGCCGTGGCCGTTAATCCGGAACGCCGGAGGACCCGAGGACCGTCGCGATCTCGCCGATCGATCGACCGAGAGCCTCTTCGCCGAGGAACGTCGGCGACCCGTCGCGCGATTCGCGGCAGATTCGTAGATCCGCTCTCGTACGATCCGCTCTCTCTCTCTTTCGGATCAACGAGAGATTCTCTCTCGATTTAGAAAGCTGCGGCAAAAGAACGACACGATTCGGTACATTCGTTTGCATCTCCTTTTCCTTCCATCTCATCTCGAAGCGATACCGTTGCACGGTTGAAGCAAGTCGGCGCGATATCGCATTTCTGTGTGAGTTTATCAGGTCCAGTCATCTTCTGCGCTCGTGTCGGCGCGTGCATGTATCGTAAATATACGCGATAGTCGATTAATATTGCTAAGGAAAAGGATGTACGTGTAGCAGATAAAGCTGTATCACCGCCTGTGTTCACGCATTTGCAGGATGCTTCGCCTGTGGCATGGAGAACGGATTCCGTGTGTACAACTGTGATCCGCTGAAGGAGAAAGAGAGGCACGACTTCAGCGACGGGGGCCTCGGATATGTGGAGATGCTTTTCAGATGTAATTATCTGGCGCTGGTTGGCGGTGGAGCCAAGCCGATGTACCCGACAAACAAAGGTTCCTTTTACTTTTCTATATATATATACGGTACAAATATTGCTACAAATTGAGGCCACTTTATACTTTGTGTTTGCAGTCATGATATGGGACGATATAAAGAAATTGCCAGCAATTACCCTAGAATTCAATGCACCCGTGAAGGGGGTCAAGTTGCGGAGAGACAGGATAGTGGTAGTGCTGGAGGGTGTTATTAAGGTTTATACGTTTACACAAAATCCTCAACAGTTGCACGTATTCGAGACTAATCCTAATCCGCGAGGGTTGTGCGTTCTGTGCCCGAACAGCAACAACTCCTTACTCGCCTTTCCCGGACGAAAGAACGGTCACGTTCAAGGTAAGATCTGTCAAAAAAAAAAACAAAAAACGGGATCGATGCGTCTTGCACGTCAAATATATATTGATTACGTAACACCGACGACTTGTATTTCAGTTATAGATCTGGCTAATACAGAGAAGCAACCCTTAAATATAGAAGCACACGAAACGCCTTTATCTTGCATAGCTTTAAATCTGCAGGGCACCAGATTGGCCACTGCCTCGGAGAAAGGTACTTTGATAAGAGTGTTTGATACGCAAAACGGTAACATGATTAACGAATTAAGAAGAGGAGCGAATCACGCAAATATCTATTGGTAAGCGATCTAAAAAGAAATGTGACGAAACGTGTGGTGCACGAAATGTTGACTGATATGTATGTTTTATTTCAGCATAAACTTCAATCACGATTCTACGTGGCTGTGCGTTGCCAGCGATCACGGTACCGTACACGTATTCGCCGTCGAAGATCAAAAATTAAATCGCCAATCTAGTTTAGCGTCCGCCACTTTCCTGCCAAAGTACTTCAGTTCGAATTGGAGTTTCTGCAAATTTCAAGTGCCGGGCGGTCCCCAGTGCATGTGCGCGTTTGGTCAAGATAACAATAGCATCATAGGTAAGCGTAATTCACCATGTGAATTAAAGAAATGTCAAACAAAAACCGTTTTACATGCTCCGTTCAATCTTTCACGTTTACGATCCTTTATGCAGTGATATGCGCAGACGGTAGTTATTACAAGTTCGTATTCAACAACAAGGGTGAGTGCACGAGAGACTTTTACGCGCAGTTTCTCGAGTTGACCGATGACAAAGCGTGATCGGAGGATACATAACCGGCGGTGGACTCCTAACCGCGAGAGATGACCTTCGTGTTCCTTCATTGTTTTCACTCATTTCGGCCGAGTAAAAGAACGAGCGGGTACGGCTCGCAGGTACATCGTATTCATGGATTACAATACTCGAGCTGTTTATATAGGGGAAATGACGTTTGTACTAAACGTTACGATAGAGGACCAAATGAAGAGTTCTATTAATTGTTGGTGATATCGTTGGTGTGTTGTGCGCGGATTTTTTTCCGAAAAAGAAAAAGAAAAGAAAAGAAATATTGACAAATAGAAGAGGAAGGGAAAAATACCTTAACAGAGATTGTGTCATAAACTTGTTACACGAGCCTATTCGCTGACGCCTATTGATAGAAGAGCAAATTTTTAAATATAACAAAAAAACAGAAGGAATATTTCCCCAGGTGATAACGGGGGACATCGCAAGTTACTTGTTGGCGTGATACTCACGTTTTCTTACATTTTAGATAAGAACGCTGCTGCAGCTAACTAAAGCAAATGTTGGCCATAAATTATCCTTGTGGCAAAAAGCAAATAATCATTTTCCGTAGCTTCGCGGTAAGCGCTTTGCAATGCAATCGTGTATCCCTATCGATCATGTGTTTTGTAGCTCCGTAAATCTTTTCGTTATATTATATATAAATACATTACTATAAAATTGATATATACATCCCTACTCTTCGACGATTTTAAATAGATTGCATCCGTTTTTGGCGATTTGTTGAACACGTCTTTGTTTCATATGTCGAATCATATCATATATATATATATACACGTCATATACATATGTATCGTACTGAAGTATTGTAATTTTTATTTTTACGTTTTTCCATACATCTAATATACATATACACAAGAGATTCTACACTTTATATCACACGGTTATTACCGTAAATAACGAGGTTGTAATTTCACAAACAAGTTGAGTTTAAGTACGAAATAAAAACTGATTATGCCACGATTCGGAGTCCTGCCCCGCTATTTCTCTCTAATAAATTAGTCTACAATTCATATATAGCGTTTTCGATGTTATCAATCTACCGAGCGTAAATTATTCGAGATCTTACTTGCTTACACTAAAAAATTAAATTCAGTCTTGCGCGTGAAAGGAAGTGCGCACTCGCAGAGAGAGAGATTACTTTTGGAATCGTGATATTTTCACCCGTCAGAATTCCGACGAATGGAAATCCGAAACGCATGTGTGTCGCATGTGAGCGTACGGTGGATATACAGTTTTTTGATTGAATGACCTAAACACTAGTATCTGTGCGTTACATTAAAGAGCCATCTCAACGCACGAATGTAAAAGAACATGCATGAACTTTGACAAGGCAGAACAAGGAGAGAAACATTTAAATATGAGAAGCGCGTTTCTTGCAAGTTCTCTTGAACTTTACATAGTAAAATCTTATAAACAAAAACATGCCATCCTATGTGCGATACACTTTTTATTACGAAAACCTTCCGTCAGTTTGCAATCATTTTTCCGAGATAATGCACTTTTATTTCACGATTTTACAACCATCTCTAATTGCCATCCCAATTTTCGGACTTGTCCGAAAGCACATATATTTTTGTCAAAATGCATCTACGCCACGGAGAGCTCGTCACGATCGAATCTTGCGGTTTTTGCGATATTACGAGGATTTTCTCCATCCTCATCGACGAATCAATTCTCCATTGTTATCTCATAATATCTTTAAAGTTCGTAAGGTTTGTTCACCGGCATCTGAATCGCCGCCTTTGGTACCTCCAGCGGTACGGGAACTGCGTACTTTTTTTTCATACTGTGTACCTCGTGCATAAGTCCTTTCTTCGTCTCGAGGCTCTTATAAGTACTGTACACCACGAACCAGACGTAAAAGCTCATGATTATCAGGAAGAAGGCGATTAGGCCTGAAAATATTCCATCATCTCTCAGTAAAAATCACGATAAATATTTCATGTGATAAAATAAAGTTAATATAAAATTCTTCAGTGAGTAAAATGATATATCGATCGCTCTAAATTTCTCGTTTCACGGTTACGATGTTCTTTATTAAATTGTGAAAGAATAAGGGCCCAGTTGAATTTTCTTTGAGATACAAAATTTAACCGAAGAAATTCGTAGCATTACGGGATTTTTATATACTTGAAAATTTCAACATACGTTCGCAAATACCAGCTCTTCCGCCTAGAGTAGCGAGGAAAGGGCAATCCTCCTCTACCAGGAATAGTGAGATTGCTAAGGCTGATATAATAGTGATCTTGACCATCATCCAAGGCGCCATAAAGTGACGATTATTCTGAAAATCAAGTACATCGTAAACAAGAAAGACCTTGACCTCTGACTATTCTTTCAAGCGATTTCGATTACCGTTAGAGCTCCATAGAGAAGTAACATAGTAGAGATGAAGTGGATAACCGTGATGACGAGGCCACAGTACATCGCATATACCATTTCTACAAATATAAAATCATCTTTTTGTAAATTATACAAGAGGGATAACGATGGTTTCTTTTTTCTTTCGTGCATGATTTTTGTGCCTCGCGTGAATGTAAGTGTTAATAACCGGTTGCGTTGTGATGCGCCAGGTCCATTTTTTTGGTGTTGAGATGATTCGACGATATCTCCTCCAAAGCCTCCCTCTCGAGGGCGTCTTCGGTGTCTCTCACCACCATTTCTTGAATCCCCATTGCGTGCGCCAGAGCCAGGATGAAGAATATCATACTGAATCCGGATGAGAACTGCGACATTTATTAAAATTACACTCAACGAAGCGGATTAATTGCTCGAGATAAATCTCGTAGAGGTTGTTGTTACCAATTGGAATATGGCAATTAGTATTGTGCCCTGCCTCAGGTTGAAAATAGTGCAAAAGTTTTTCAACAGCCCGATCTTCATCTTGGCTTTTGAGAATTAACGTAGATCGCAAACTATAGCTCTTCGCAAACACACCCCTGAAAGTTCATTAATTATTTTCTATGTAATCCATAAATATCTACGCGTGTTATTAGATTTTAGTTTATTAAATCACTCAAATCTTCTAAGAAATATATTTCGCTATTATAAATAAAGTAGGTTTACGAACTTTACGCGCAGCGAGTTTGTATTGTACTAACAAACGCGGAGATTATTTTTTAATAAATAAATTACAGCGAGTAACAATAATCAGATCAGATCACATTCCCATGCTTATCTCGATAATTTTACTGATTATCTTGCCTGTTACCCCTTTTGGCAGCCTCCGTGCAACGCGTCGAGACGCACCTTAAAGCAATCGAAGTCGCGGCCAGTGACGAAAGTAGGTGAAACGCACGTCGCCGTTTACCTTCGCGGCAGGTGTACTCCTAAACACGACCGTAGGTGTGCTCGACGAACCACCACCGTCTGCTCGCGATGGGAATCAATAACTTTCGCGGACACACCGTGACAGGGGGTAGGGCGATCCGTGGCGCCGGCAGCTTCGTATCGCGGGGTATCGGCGACGAATTCTCGCTCGCGACACCCGTGAGATCGCGGACGAGCGCGACAAATAATGTAACGGGAAAAAATAGCGCGTCTCGGGGTCGATCTCGCCGGGGTGCTTGCGACGCGCAGAACGCGAGAGTGGCTTCGTGGTTCGAGGGGGGTTGAAAACGACTGCTCGACGGGCGCGCACGCGCTGTAACACACGCTATCATGCATCCCTTCGGGTGCGTCTGCTCCGGATTGACTATTGTTTATTTATACGCGTCGGTCTCAATTAATCGCATGATTTATCGAATACATTTTTTTTAAATCAAATCTGCTGCAGATTTAATTAAGTCTGATTAGCACGGAGCTTCGATGATAGGGAATGTTTTGTTTTTCATTTCTATTCTTTATGATGGATAATTAATTGAATGTGAGCGCGTCTAATTTAAGGATTAATCATTGTAAAAAGAGTCATTCGAAAAACATTATTTGAGTGTAATTTGAATGTAATTGATTATATTTTCTGAAATAGAGTTGGAAAAAAGATAGTGTAACTTGAATTACGATGAAATAAATGTTAATCAGGATTTTCATCTGATATTTAATATTCTAGACATTTTTAAATCCTAGAAATTTTTAAAGTAAAAAAGACACTAATATATCAAAGAAATTCAACATGCGAGAGAATTATATAGATTTCGATATATAAATTCCCTAAAATATCCAGATCCAGATATAAAATTTTTAAATCTGGAATCTCAAAATACAAAGATTTATCTTAAAAATCTAAATGTTTAAAAGTGTGGCAATTAACTGCGTTATTCCAATTCTTTTTGAATTTCAAGATTTGTACGAACTCGATTAAAATTTTAATTGCGGACGAGTGGATTTGTGAACCGCTGCAGAAATTACTACTTATTAGATCCACTCGTGAGTAATAGCTCACGCTTTCGAATTCTAATCTGGAAAGTTAGTTCGATCGCGTTGAGTCATCTTTCCAAGTAGTCATAGAAACGCGACGTGCGCCCCGAAATGGTAGATTACGCGGTCGAGGGTCGAGGGGGATGAATGCGTGATTGTCGCTTTGACGAGCCGCAACCACCGCAATTGCCGCAAGCTCGTGACAGTCCATCTCGTAATAGCGTGCGATTGCACACGTCGCTCTCGGGAATTCGCGAATTTTGAAACCGATGGAGCGAAAGTATCAGAGGGTGGGTTTGGGGGTGGGCGCGTTTCACAATCCCCCAAGAGCGAAATACAGCGAGGAAACGAAAAATCTTATTAAGCGTAAGTAAAACAATAATAACCAATATTCGACGCGTGTTAAATATATTGAGCTTTACGCAAAGAATCCTGTTTTTTTACACGATTTTTAACGCGTCTCTAATTAATCTAATAAATATTAAATATTAGTGTTAATGGAGGAATCCAAGCTAACAATGTTGCAAAGGAAAACGATCCAGGAAGCGGTAGACAAGGGTGAGTCTTTACCACCTTCCATCGACAGAAAGAAAGAAGCGAAAGATAAAGCCGAAGATTATCAAGTAAATATCGCAATAAAAAAAATCTCTAGAAAATGATTTCAAGATAATATTCTGTAGCGTTTTTCGCTAGGTTAAATTCCCTAGTGCTTGGAGGAGGCGTTCACAGGATACGATTATAAGCAGCGGTGCTTACGAGAGAGAACAATACAGGAGGACAGCGCCTTTACGTAATAATTAGAAATAATATTACTTTAGTCAAGATAGTAGCCGAAAATATAAAACGCGCATTGAACGATATGAATTTTACGCCAATTAGCCAACAAGGAGAAGCAAAAACGTCACTTGGCGTGTATGATGGCTTATGGGAAGGACATGCCGGAGACTCCTCACGGTCCCAAAATCCTTCACAGGGCTAAACGAGAGCCGGAAATACCTGAGAACGCGGATTTTCTAAATGACTGTAAGTTACCACAGTCTGTCGCGTACCTATGTGGTATTATACGAAATTTTAAGGAGTCTTTTCTTCTGCAAGTTATTTACGACAATCGTACAAACAGTATTAGAGCACCTCAAATTTAATAAAATAGATTTTTGTAATGCGCGTGGAAACTGATGGTGATGTCATAACGACAAATCACGTCGTTCTGCTTCTCGTAGTGGCTCAAGGGATCCGCGAGAGAATGGATTTCTTGCGCGATATGGAGAACCTCGGAATGGGGAAGAAGTATCGGCCCATAATGCAGCAGGAGATAGCGCAGAAAATACGGCTGATCGAGTCGCTGGACAGTCAAACGTCCAACGAGCTGCGAAGAGAGATTTGTGAACTCAAACATGAAAGACCGTCGCCGAAACTGTTTCCGCTGACTGAACCAGGGGAAAATTGATTGATGCAATCTACACGTAATGCGCAAATTACATGGCCTAGATCGGATTGTGTGTCAAATATAGTCGACCATATTTTTTATCATGTTTCAATCGTCTGATAAGCCACAAGTGAATTTTACAGATAAGAACGTAAAAGATAATGTCAAGTATTATGATTCAACTGTCTAAAATCGTAAATAGATAAATTATTTGTCAGATTAGATTTATAAATTTTATTCTGCAAAATTATTCTCATATTTGATGTGGATTTAAAAAAAAATAGATGTCAATTTCGTCAAAATATTTATCTTTCTCTTCTCTTTTCTTATTTTTATCATATTTTACATGTATTGTTATCATTGTATAGTCTTGTTTGACCCATATACATTAATTTTATTCATGGTACCAATAGTTTCCATGCTCTTTATCTTCTTTCGGAATAAAATTCGATCAATTATTAATTTTATTCATGTGCTATTGATAATTAATTTTTAGACTCGTAGAGAATCCTCCCCAATTCTGGAATGGAAATAATCTTTTATATCTCGACAGATTTATTAATTTTATTCATACCAATAGTTATTATACTTTTAAAGAACTTTTCGACTTAAAAAAATAAAAATAAACGCATCTGTTTTGAATTACTGTCATCATCGTCGTAAAAAATTGCCGCTTCCTGATTAAAAGAACAGAAGAAAAATAAGGAAGATATGCAAATTGAACGTATGCTGATGTTTCTTTCGCGACTCCGATGCATAAACATCGCAGCGTGCTCCAGCGAGAGTCCAGCTCGGTAATCACCACTTCACGCGGACTCCGCGGCGAGACGCCGCGATCGCGCGAGCACGAGCACGAGGATCGGCGTTCCGCGGCGCGGCGTCCCGTCCCGTCGTCAGTCTTCCGCCGCGCGGCGACAGCGTGTGTTGTCTGGGTATTTTACGCGCGCCGTCACCGTTGTCGTTGACGTGTCGCAACGTCGTACGTTCGCGAGTGTCGCGAGTGCGCGAGAGATCGTTCGCGCTCGTGCGACCGGAACGGGAACTCCAATTTCAACGCTCGCGCCGTGGTGCCGTCAACCGTCGATCGACTCACCGACGACGGCTGACTATCTTTTTTTCTCTTTCTCTTCTTCTCTCTTTCTCTCTGTGTCGCCGATCCGCCGCACGAATGATCCACGGATGATCCACGGATGATCCAACATGGCGTCGACCGATCTGTCGTTCGGTAAATGATGAGCCTCTTCGAGAACCCCGTAACAGTCTCCGTGACAAGGTCTCCCGCGAGGTCAACCGGTTCTCTCGTCGGCCGATCCGTCGTCGGCCGTCGCGTCGTCGCGTTGCCTCGCGAAAACGCGGTCGCTCCCTTCTCTCTCTCTCTCTCTCTCTCTCTCTCTCTGTCCTTCCCCCCCGGATGTCCCGATCTCCTTATCAATGCGAGCGCAATGAGAATACGGGACGTCGAGCGGACGTCTCTCGTTTGCCTTCCGCTCGACCGCGAACGAGCCCCGCGACCGGGAGATGCAGCTTCCTATCTTTTTCCTTCGCCCGCTTGTTTTTTTTTCGCTCGTAGGCTCGCGTGTCCGGGATGCGACAATCAGCTGATCTTTCGTACGCCTTGACGTCCGCGATGTAAATCGCGTATGCGTGACCGGCGGCCACGACGACGATAACGGTAACGACCGTCGCGATGGTTTGGTACCGTCTGATTTCCGTACCGTTAATAAACTTCACGCGGGGCAAGATTCGCCGAGTTTTTGGATTTCGCGTGTACGCGTTTCCCCCGCGCGAACGCGAATCGATTAAATCGGAATATTATCGAAACGCGCTGGCATTAAAAGGAAACTGAGGTACGATTTTAGCGTGCCTGTGTTAACGCGGAGCTAATGACGCATAAGATGTTTCATAATCGCTCTGGGGATGACTTCACCTTGGGTTTTTATTGGATGCTCTTCGATCGTTTTTGCATGACATAAAACTTCGTTGAAAAACATAGCAAATTTATTGAATAGCATTTCACTTACTTGACGTTGGATTTATCAAAATCGTTGCCCTCAAAATTCCAACAATTCTATGTATTATAATTATATGTCGAATTATATGTCGAATTATACGAAGATCGATTCGACGATGAATCGGCCTGCAAAGTTTCGCGCGAGTCTTGCAAAAGGTTTCGCGCGGTTGCGCAGGTTTTAACGTAATCCGAGCGCGAATTTGGCGCGATAGAGAACGACGTTGGGACACCCTGAGGAAAATCCAGCGCGGTAGATTTCCGTAAGGAGCGATTTCTCGTAAGAAACACGGAGAAAGTCACTCGGGTTCCCTTTAACAAAAGCACGCTCGTTCGCGGGACGGCCGACCCGATACGAACGCATGCACGTACTCCGGCATTTCGTCACGCGCGACCGACGAGAGCGGTCGCGGATAGAGCGCGAGCGTATACGCCGCGCGCTAGGAACGCCGCTCTCGAAGGCCTCGTTATAGCCGTCGAGCGAGCCGAGCCGAGCGAGCGACGCCGACGGTAGGATTCCGTCCGGGGAGACCTGTCTCTTTTTCTCTTTATCTCTCTCTTTCGTTTCTCTCTGTTTTTTTTTCTCTCACGTTTCTCTCCCCGCACGAATCCCAGGCTCTATACCGGCGTTCTACAGAGAAGTCTACGAGAAGGTCTGCTTGCCCACCAGCGGAAACGTGAAGCTCGAGGTGTTTAGGTCCCTGCTCGTCAAGTCGCAGCTAAGCGGTTCCATCGTCAATCAGGTACGGCCCTTCCGCGTCTCGTTTCCGAATAATTTATCTATTTATCCTACTTCATTTTGTTAAGGGTTATTTTTAATAGGTCGGATAAAGAAAATTCTTTTGCGATTGTTGTCAGTTGAAATATTGGAATATAACACTAATATGGTCTGGATAATGATCCAAAGAATGATCGTCGATTGCATTTAGTGTAATTTATAAATCATGAATATATAATTCTCTTAGACACCAAATAAACGCCACTTCTCACAAACTTCTTAATCTTACACACGAAGCACGCGATTAGTTTGTAATTTCATCAATTACTCCGCTTTTTATTTTATGGAGTTAATCAATTTGGCTTCCGAGAAGCTCATACAAGGCTTGGTTCTTTACCAATCACGAGATGAAGATGTCATTTATTTCCTTATTTCGCGAATCCATCGAGAAATAAGTGGCTAAGAGAGAGAGCTGAATAAGAGAGGAAGAAGGCGTTCCGTTGGACTGTTACAAAGAAATGCCTTTACACTGTGGAGTAAATCCGATAGCGAGTTTAAAACGCGACGGGCGTACTCTCACGGGTTTCAGTTTCTAACGTGTCGCACGACCTTTCCCAAGAGGAATTTACTTGTGTTATGTTTGTATCTCTATTGCGAAAACATTTGTACATACCGATACTTATATTTTGCATATACCGAGAGATGATACGCTGTGAAGCCTTCATATCTGTAATTTGATGCCCTATGTTGATTTTGATTGTCATGTCAAATAAACGAAAAGTCTTAATTAAATTCAAGAGGATATTACTTAAATCTCTTAACACGTTTTCAACTGCAGGCCTAATATAATTAATAGGCTTTCTGCTGCTACTATCGATTGGAGCTATCACTATTGGAGTCTATTAATTGGCAATAAATATTTTCGTTAATTTTTATCATTCTACTATTTATCAGAATATACATATGTATATTTCTTCATTTCCTGATTTTGTTCGAAAAACATTCGCAATAATACGTCGGTCAGCGATACGAGTTTATTGTATGCGAACAATAAATAAAATATCAGCTGTCGAAAATCAACCTTTGATTAATAATTGCCATATTAAGTAAACAAACGGTCTTAATTTGAGATGGATATTATTTTAATTCCTTAACACACCACAGAACTATCAAAATAATCGACGATTTATCGCAAACGCGATCAGGCTCGCTCTCGCATGACGAAGATTTTCTCCGGCGACTTTTCATCGTTCTTATCGCGCACGACGAACAAGAAAATTTAATCCGACCATCTTTACACGACTTTCTATTCGGAGATAATCAGCCAATTTGGCTAAATATATGCCAGAGTTCGCGAGCATAATAATGCAAACCGAGCACTTATCAGGCAGGGATAAGGTAATCGCAAAATGGAAAACGTCATTTATATCACAATTATGTACGTATCAGGAAACGCGATGCTTATACATCAGCTTTGAATGTGACGTCGGGAGCGATGAAGAAATTCGCGCGAACGAATCGTCGCTTATTCGAGCGACGCCGGCTCGGAAAGGATAATTTGAGTCGATCTGCATAATCCGGCTCTCTGTAATCCCGTTAAAGCGCCTAACCGTTTTCCCTCTCACCTTTTTTCTTTTCGTGATTTACGTCGCGAAGAAATTCGACGTGTCCAAGAACGCGTGGACCTCATTGCGACTGACAGGATAATTTGCTGGATCAACGACGAAGCGCTTCTCGTGTTACCGATGCCGTTTTATGCGTTTCGGTCGCGGCGCGTTCATTCTTTCGAGGAAAATCTCCATGACCGTGCGTGTCATTTAATGGAGATAACGCCGATGATGCCAATTGCTATTTCTAAGCATTACTGGTGTTGATGGTATTTCACTCTTATCTAATATATGCGCGCATATTATTAAATCTGAAATCGCGTCTCTCAAGGCAGCAGAAAATTCCAATAAACTGATTGATTTCTTCTAAGTATTTTTTTCATATTTGTCACTCATTCGTATCGTTTCACGCAATGTTACCGCTACTTGCGGTTTCGTTCCAATGCGTCATCCAGTTTCACTGAACTAATATATTTTCATATTCAAAGCATCTGAAGCGTACGAACGATTGTATTTAATATTTGCGCGGCGATTGAAAGAAATATATCCTTCAGGCAGTTATTTTTCTAATTCTTACGTTACGTAATTTCGCCCTGATGACGCGAACCGGTTGTACCGGTGCGTCCACATCGTTATCTCACGTCGCAATTCGGGAGGTTTATCCTGTTCCGTGTCTGTTCATTTTTTGCGAAAGTCGTTGTTGACGGGGTGCCAATTATGCGGCGAGTGTATCCCTAAAAACCGATTAAAATATTCCAGGCGCCGCGCCGTGTCGGCGGAGCCTTATCATCTTTAACAACACACCCGTCGATGATAGCGCGCATGGACGCCCCTTCATAATGATGCAAGATTATGTGACAGGGTCAATTGTACCGTCGTGTGCACTCTGCCGCTCGCAACAACGTCACAGACGCGTTCCAGCATGTTCGCGAATGGCCTACTCACCTTTTATTCATCCGTCTGCATAGTGTACTCAGAATTCCGGCGTGCAGATTTCACGGAAAGTTCCTGAGTCTTGGAAAGTTACCGTGTTAACGACATTAGTTCTCGGAAGAACACCGGCTTCGCGCGAAACGAAAATACGGACGTCTAGTTTCTATCGTATAAAGCGTTAGCGATAAATTTCTGATGAACTTGAAAAATGAATAATTCATTCAATTTAAGAATGAGTTTAGGTCGTTCTTACGCAAATGTGTAACGGAGCAATATTTTTTAATTCACCAGCATTGCATAATTTTCTGAATTTAAGTCGCATTTTAAACTTTCATTAACATAACTTGCTTGAAACTGCGTAAAAAAGATTTAATTATATTTTTATCATCCACTTATATCATTCCGGAGTTTATATATTTACTCATCTGAATGTAAAATTGCTGCGCTAAATTTCATCGAATTAAAATTTCACCATATATATAAATATTTTGCTGAAATGTTAATTCACTAATATTTTTAGATGTATATGGGCAGCCTCGAGAAATTTTATAACGCGATTTGAGAACTTGTTTTGTAAAGGTTCGCGCGAAAAAGTCAGTATGGCTATGCGACACCCAGAAATGTCACGTCGCATCACGACGTCACTCGCCGTGTCCGTCTCTCATTCATTGTGCTAACAACACAATCAAAATAGCATTACGCAGGGCCGCGCCGAGGTGTTCCGTTATCGCACAAGTAGAATAATAATCCTTCCAGCTACAGGTTGTCTCAAAAGTTATAACGCAAATTTTTAAGGCGATGATCCGTTATTAAAATTAAAATCATAAATATCAATGCTGTCGGCCTAACAAACTCGGGAGATTAAGGCTTTAGAAGAGAGACAAATGTATACCAATCTCTTTTTACGATAATAATTTGAAACCATCGTAAAATTTGTGGAACTTTTTATATAATTTATGTTTATAGAACAGATGTAATATTTTATCTTTTTATTATTCTGCGATTTTCAACGTAATGCAATTTTTTATTATTGTATATATTATTTTATTACTTAAATATTGTTGGCTACTGTAAGATCTTAAAATAAATTTCTTAGAATAGAATTATATTATGCGTTTATATCGAAAAAGACAGACTGAATTATTCCGTATAATATTGCTAAAAAATGTCAAAATAACGCAGAATGTATGAAGAATTTCTATGATACCTTTCCCATTTTACATGGAAAGTTCCAGGCTTTTGCGAAGATGATTTACTCCGAAGTTGTATAATTTTACGCTGCCTTTCAATTAAGTGCGGATGAATTAACGTACTACACCTGATACTTCCGCACGTATACCTATACTTTAATATTTAATATCCAATTCCCAACGTTGATGCACGCTGAAAACAAGTGCGGCGCGCAACAGCAGCCGGTACGTTTTTCAACGCGGATCGTCTTCCTGCTAGGTGAAATCGTTTGATTGCCGTCTTCCGCATTGGCACGCAATGTATGGCGCTCTTATATTGAAAACCGCTCGCCGTTAAAACCGCCGAAACAAACGTCTTCCGTTTCTCCACAATACACGTTATTTCGGTTAACGTGTCTCTCGTATTTTCCACGACTGACAATCTCACAATTTGCGATTGATCCCTAATCAATAAACAATTTTTCATTTATCGGTCGAACATACGGATAATTGTCTCCCTCGCGTCGAGCAGTTTTGCGAGCATAAATGTCTAAACGAGACGCGTGTCGGACATGTGTGATGGTTTCGATTGTGTTGCCGTCGTATTACAAGTCGCGACGGGATGTTTGAGCATCGTCTTTACAGATTACATGCCTCGAGTACGCAAATGGGAGATGATGATGAGTTGCGCCGGTCGATTCAGTGGCTGCGCATAATTATCTCGCGTAGAGATGTTGCGTGACGGCGAGCACACACGATCTCTCGTTACACAGAGCCTCGTTCACGTGCGTTCCTTTCATAGATGTCACATTCGCCGTTGTACTCGCGCGGTTGCATCGAACTGTTATTGACACGAATGTCAGCGCACTCCCACGTCCTCGAGAGCACCCTCGTCTCCCTTCTAAAAATATCCTCTGCGGAACGCGCGAAGTGTTTTTTTTTTAAATCAATATATCACATTGTAGAGGCATTAATCGACGCTGATTAGATATGATTCGCGAACGCCTGTTCGGACACTTGTAACGGGTTACGCGTTATCTGGTGATTTATTACGCAAAAAAATTCGTTTGACGATATACGAGCGTTGTTATTCTTTCTTTCTCCTGGATCTTATCATATCGCTATTACGATAACAATGAAATCGTTTCTTGCGCTTAGCATTCCAAAGCGTCTCGCACACGAGATAAGACCCTGCGATATCGCTCCTCTCTCTCACCTGTCTCCACCTCTTTCCGCCATATAAACCTGTTTACGTGGCGTATTAAAACGAATTTGCGTACATTCCGCACACCTGTACGCACGACGTTGTATCAAATACGTGATCTTCTTTCCTCGTTCTCTCGCTCTCTCTCCTTCGCATCTCTCCACGAATAGCATACTCTTGTCCTTTCTCTTCGCCGAGGCTCCTCCCGGTGAATGCCTTCGCTCGTGCCTCTTCTCACCGATGTCCCTGTCTCCCGATCTTCTTCCTCGTTATTTACGAGTTCTGTCATATTCTTCCGGTGAGCGCAACACGCACTCGTGCGTGCATGACTCTTGCGCCCGTGCGACGCGAGACGATTCGTGTCTTCGCCAATTCCCGTTGTTTACTCGCGATTCGCACACGTATCCAGAATAGGGAATCTATTATTGTCTCAGGCTTTCCTCCCGGCTTGAACTTGATTGGCGATTAAGGTTTAACGACACTCGAGAGAGCAGCGAGAAAGCGAGGGTGCCCGCAGTGGCGTAGACAACGGTTTGCTCTTTTCGAAAACGATTATATGTACTTTCTATCTCGTATCTTTTTTTTCTCTCGCAAAGCGCCAATTGTTTCACGGTAAATATATTTCCCGTTGAAAGTATGAGCGATATAAAGTCACGTATATTAAATTTTATTGTTATTTATTATTTATGTAAGATCTACAATAATTTTTATTATTTTATTATAATTTATTATAAAAGACGTTATTACTAAGCTCTAGAGATATAAAAACGAACTTGTGAGCATTGCCGCGTCTCTTTAAATTATAAGAGAAGGGAGAGGGGCACGGGGGTTTTCTCTCTTTACATTTACGCCTCTGGATGCACTTTTGTATTCAGCGTGAGTTCACGTGCACTCGTGTCCTCCGTTCGTTGCGGTTTCTTTGAGTACAGACGAGCGAGGGACCGAGGGGGGAAGCCAGGGTTTTATGCTGGTGATAAAGGGAGAAGGGGCAACACGGGGGACACCGTGGAGGAGAGACGCGTGAGCGAGGATGGAAAAGTAGAAGCGAAATGGCGCGGTAAGGTAGAAAAATCCCCGGAATGCAGTTACTTTCATTTACGGCCTAATCCTTAGGCTTCCCTCACAGAGTTCGCCGTTGTGCCGTTACTCGGACACGAAGTCCATTGTGTACATACGATCGCTGACGCTTTCTCGGGGGCCGTGTATCTTCCTTTTTTATCGCTATACTTTTTATCACTTGTCTGTAAATTTTGAGAGGACACTCGCTCGTATTTCTTCTAAATGTTTTGTTTATTTATCTCCAACAATAAGAGTCAGGTATGTGCTCGAAGCGATCTTTTAAAAAATTCTTCCTCTATTCTTCCTTAGATATGGAAGCTGGTGGACAGCAAGACGGGTTATCTTACGAGAAGCGGACTGTACAAGGGTCTCGCTCTCATCGCCTTCGCTCAACAAGGAAAGCAACCGAGCGACAAGCTACTGGAAAATTCCGAATCCCAAGGTTAGTCAAATTTAAATTACTACCCTCTTCGATTTGTTAACAGTTAAAATATTAGGCATGTAAGTCCCTAAATGAAGAATGTCAAAATGTTTAGTTAGGTGAGTACACTATTTTGTCAATGATCTGCCAAAAAGGTTTTATGAACGAGAATAGCCTTAAATAATATTTTATGAAACGAAAGCGTTTTTATCAAAAAGTATTTTTTTTTTTTAACAAAGTAAAGGCTTTACTTGATTATTTTCGCTACAGTTTTGTGTAATAACATATTTTAAATAAGAAATTATCAAATCGCGCAAAGGCATCAAACTCGACGTCAAGCGCGGATAATTAAACATTCGCGTTGAACTCGCCTCGGTATTTTTTTTACAGCGGCTCTCTTACGGTATCTATTTTATCTCTTTTAGCTTAAGTAATTTGCTTCACAAACAAGAGAAGCTATATACACACACAAAAAGACTTCCGTGCCGTTAACACAGTCCGTATATAGATTCCGATGAAAGTAGGTCTTGAATAAGTCTATTATCGAACAGGTGTTTGGATAATGCGCGTATGTGCTTCGGCAAGATATCAAGAAACTTGTAGGCGTTATCGGAGTCGTTGACCAGCAAAATCATTGCCGTTTTGCTTATCGCTAGAAAGTTACATGTTGTCGCGACTCAAAGAAAATTGCGCTGCAACTTTGAAATATATTATTGTATTTACCATTTAGCTACGTAACTAACGTAACGTGTATATTGTTTTTTTTATCTCTCAATTTACTTATCAATAATTGCTTATTTGTTAAAGAAATTATTTTTATCACTGTCCATACACTTGTTATGTGTAAATTAATATTACATTTTTTTCGCATGTTCCCCTGTATCAATGTAATATTAGATTAATTCTCACTAACATTCGTCCCCCAACATTTATTTAAAAAAGGAATGTTTTATAAGAATTAACGTTATCATAGATTAGATTTTTGCTGGAATCCGCGTATTCAGATCTTTCGAGGAATGAATTCTTACATTTTTCACGCTCGACAAAAGATTATAATTTTATAATAACATAATAGCATGTAAAGGCTTAGTGCGAAAATAACGTTGTGACCTTAATAACTTCTTGTTTTGAAGCCGCACGACGTGATCATTCTCATTATACAACGTTGAATTATAAATGCACGGAACGAAGACGGCTTTATGAAAGTCGAGTCGTGAATGGTAAAACTGTGGGAACATGAGCGCGTAGTCAAGGTATCGCGAGGTCAGGAGACTCGTTCGTTATCGAGGTTGCGTCGACGATGATTATTTGCCATAATAACGCCGCGAGATCTCGCTCGTCTCAGAATAATATCGGCGAAATAGAACACATCGGAAAGAATACGAAGAGAAAACGCGCTCTTCTTCTTTCTTTTTTGGACGATTGACGAATTCATTGCCGCAACTTCGTTTTTATTTGTCAGCCGAAATAGTAACGGAACCGCAAAAATAGACGGATCTGACTCGACGGTATCGAGGGCGAAAGAATTGTTGAATTACCGGATCTGGCGTTTTATTCTATTCGTGCACGACAATGACAGGAACAACGAAAGAAACTAGGACACTTGCAGTATTTAAAAAAGAGCATTTAAAACGAAATGAACAAATATATTGATAAAACGAAATACATGCTTCTGAAAGCGTATGCTTTTCGATTTGTTTTATATATTGAACTTTTGCTTAATTAAATCTTTAACGAATTTCATTTTCACAAAAAGCGCAATTAACGAGAGGAACAAAGATATTAACAAGACAAAAAATAAATACTCCTGAGAAACTATGACTTTCGATTTGTTTCATATATATCAAACTTTTGCTTAATTAAGTTACTTTTAATATATTTTTCTTAAATTATAAGCATATAATTTAAGTGAATTATATTTCAATTATATATTTATCGTGAATTATGAAAATTCGGAAAGATTTGAAAAATACGCGGAGAGAATAATTTGAAAAAGGGGCCATGTCCTCGAAGCCCAGAAACGTTTCGTACTGTCGTATTGGAGAGGAGCTTAATTTGAATTTAATGTATGTCAATCAAATTCTATTGCTACTAAGTAATTGTACTGTCGTCTCCGCTAAATACGGTCAGCGGCTGTCAGAAAACACTGTGTGTCCTTCACTCGAGAGGATCCTCTTATTCGCAGAGTTACCCGTTCCCGCTCTGGGAGATCTGTCGGAAGTGACGCTTCTGGCGCAGAGGCTGCACCGGGGCAATCCCGCAAAGCTGAGTCACACTTACTCGGACATCTGTAATCTGGACACTATCGAGGTCAACCTCGTTCCCGAGAAGAAGGGCATTTTCCTGAAGCACGTGGAGTATCAAGTCACCAGCAAGGTATTACCGGAGCTCGCGTTTCCGTTCGTAGAAGCATGAAACGACGTAGCGCTATTATTTAGATTGCTTTAATAAAAGCTTATCTAGATTCCATCGTAGCGAATAAGAGAATTACACCGTAACGAAGAACGAGAGCTCATATGGATAAATTTCATATTTTTTCAGAGGTTCAATTCCGTGGTCTACAGGCGTTACAATGATTTCGTATCGTTATACGACCTCCTCCTAGCTCGGTTTCCCTACAGATTGATCCCCAAGTTACCACCGAAGAAAATCGTAGGAGGTAAACACACATGCATATGCATACATAATTGTTAATCGAGAAGAGTTACATAATTTCGTAGTTAATTAGAAATTTATAAACAATCGTATGTATTATCAATTGTAACATTATCGCAATGCTATAACGTTACAATTGACAATGAACGAGAAATTCATTTTTTTTTTCATTTCGTCCCGTTGCAGCGGACTCACAATTTCTCGAAGAGAGGCGGCGCTCTCTCCTGCGGTTCCTCACGCTGATCGCTCGCCACCCGGTGGTAAGCGACGATCCAATCGTACAATTTTTCTTCACGTACACCGGCGACGAGACGCAGCACAAGATCCGCGAGGTATTCAGACGCGTGCCCGATGAGTTTGCCACGTCCGAGCTGTCGTCGAGGGCGAAAGAGCTGATGCCGCCCGAGACGCTGACCGAGTTCGCGAACAGCCGCGATCAGATACGCGTGATACTCCTCGGGATCTCCCGGCTGAAGCACATCGCCGACAGCCTGGCGATCAGGTCGCATAATTACGCGGTGGATATGGCTGAGCTCGGCAATCAGCTGAGCACTTTGGCCGCGGAACAGCACGGCACCGGCACCTGGCTCACCGGCTGTTCCAGCCTTTGGCAAGACATGAAGAAGGGCTTTCACGTAATCTCGAAGTAAGGGTCCAATATCGATAAGGAAAGTGCGATTGAGATTTCGCATTGTTGCCGTATTACGTAATCGTTGTTTTTTTTTCTTCGCTCTAAGAATTAGGTATCGATAACGAAGGTGCTTGAGATCTCACGTTGTCGCCGTGACAGGATACAATCGTTCCCTACATTCTCGGCTTTTATACTTTAGGGGAATTTAATTTTTAAGCTTTCGCGATTGCTTTTAAATATATGATAAACGGAAAATTTTAGAGAGTTCAACCTGCTGTCGACCAGAGCCCTTCAACAAGCGGTCAGAGAGGAGACCATGGTCTGCGAGAGGCTGAATCTCCTGCTCGACATTTTAGTCGCGCACAGGATGCTGTGCGAGAGACACGAGCGAGGCGTCAGCACCGATCATCAACGCGCCCTGTCTACGATGCTGTCTCTCAAGAAGCGGCAAATGCAAGGCGTTATTCGCGGCACCGACGTACGTGCCTACTTAAGATTTATTAGCCAGTAAACCATGACTCTCCCGCGCTCATCGCGCAGGCTATAATCGACGCGGTAATGTAACCGGCAATCGCGTTGTCGCAATTGTATAATTACTCGTTGAGTTTGAGGCAGTATAATCTGAGAAATCGCGGAGACTCGCCGTTATAAAGAGTAAGCGTAACTTCCTGCGGCCTTACGCAATCCGTCATAGTTTGCGAACACGCGGCGCACGCACGCTCATTTCGAGAAGAGTGCACGCGATTTTATCGTATACATATATATGTCCAGGCCGACACCGTCGAGTACCTCGAGAATAAGATGGTCTCCCAGGAATCCGTGATCGCCAACGTCGAACTGAGGAACTGTTTCTCGCTGCTCTGCCTGCACATGGAGACCCAGCTCGTTCACGCGCATCTAGAGATACTCGCCACCGTGCTGCAGAGTCTCGTGAGCGTGCAGATTCGCGGGCATTCCGAGGTAAATATTCACCAGTCGTCGACAACTCAAATATTATATTATTTGCTGATTAACAAGTGTGTTCATTTTGCAAACGAACCGAAGAGGTCTCGGTGAGTTGTCACACAATATTTTTTAATATTTATATCCGAGCGCTTTCTTCTTTATTTTCTTTTTATACAGCTCCACTGTGTTTATTGCGCTGTATTGTTTCCAGCTACATACGTGTTAAGCAAATATCTTTAGTATCAGAGCACACACACACAAACATTATCGGATTTGCGATGGAAATTGCTGATGCAAACGTTTGTTTACAGTTGGCTGAAGTGTGGAAGCTAATCGAACCGACGATTACAAAGTGTTTGCCCGAGAAGTTAGCAAGCGGGTCCAATGGAGGATAGCACCGGAGTAGCGAAGTTTCGTATATGCCCCGACAGATCATAGCGTTGCCAAATAATTGATAACCGAAACTTGTACACAATTCCCGGTAAACATGACAATACGGTTGTCGAAGACAGGAAGAAGAAAGACGTGCAAAATCTCGAGTCATTCCACATTAACTACATAGATTCTATATTTATCTACATATAGATTCTATATCTGTCTGATTATATAGATTCACTTGCAACATTTGTATATTCTTTGATTATCAAATGATTAAAATATCACGTATGATATTTAACCGGAGATATTCATCTTTTATTATATGATGATAAGAATCTCGAATATGTATAGCGCGTTCAAGTTTTAAACATTCCCTGTTGTGTACTTAATATATTTTATGGACCAGCGAACGATATTTCTAATTCCCTAATAATTGTTAAATCGCTATGTACATAAGAATTTATAGGTTGTATATACGCGTGTCGTATCGATGCGTGAAGAGTGCCTAAGCGATTGTAAATATATACATATATAACTCGAATATTTTTCAAGAGAATTTATAATTCATTTCGTGTGTACACGTGAACAATCTGAGAAGTTTTTATGTGTGCCACGTTGATCGTGGATACTCTCCATGCATTACGTATATTAGACTGTCTCAGGATTATCGTTATTTCAGTGATTCGAGTGAATTTTATTTTAAGGTAAATGTACCAATGGCCTGGACACGTACCTATGTCTGGACATTTTTATCATTTTAGCCCTTAAATAACTTATAACACGAATTAAAATCAAAGAATCAAAGATAAACATATTTTTCTTGTATTATATTTTTATCTTTGATTTTAATTCGAGATATACTTATTTAAAAATTAAAATGATAAATAGGTCCAGACATAGGTCTTAAGTGTCCCGGCATTGGTACATTTACCTTAATTTACGTTTATGATCTAATTACCGAGACATTTGACATAAAAATTCTGAAGTCCAATGTCCAATCAAGTTTTCTAAAAAAGGAGAACTTAAAGTTATCAAGTATTCATAAATCGACGATAGTTCCGAGACGTCTTGCATGATACTCATGTTTATAACATAACGGTGATGAAATATATTGTTATTATAAAAACACGTTTTTATTTTTCTTCTATAAATAAAAATCTATAGATCAAATTTTAGCGCAGTGATTATCTCGACGAATATTTCATATGTAAATATTTATTGGCGGCAAAAGATCGGAAGTAATGCGCTTGTTATCGACGAAGTCATGTTATCATATAGCGGTGCTTTATAATAAATTCATACTCAAAATGCTGAAGGCAAACACAGTATATTTTTCCATAGTTTATTTATACGAAATACGAATACGCGATTGCCACACCGTTAACATGGGTTGAATTCAAAACAGCGGATTTGCGAGGTGCGTTTCGTTTTCGGAGGTAACGTAGCCCGCCACAGTAGCTTGAAGCGCAACGTCACAGATGTCGGCACGAGGATCTCATCTCAAGATTTTGGTGAACATTATTTAAAGATTTCAATGAATGCGCATTTTATGTTAATTGATGCGCTTGATCTCATATAAAATCTTACAATTAAAGAAAAAAATCAGCATAAAATTTCATGCAATTTTACTCGACGTAGCTTTTGTTCTTCGCGCTCGTTTTATATTACGGGAGGGCACGTGTTACGTTAAGGCACCGCGAAACGTTAATTATTGCTAGATCGTCAGAGTGGCAATTTGTAAGGACTGACGACACACGGAACTAGCGGCGCCGTTCCTCGTAAACGGGCCCGACCGAATGAGTCGTATCCGCATGCACATCAATTCGAAATAAGGTCCTTAAAAGCTTCATCGAGCATCCTCGCTCGTTGTCTAGCGCGACGGACAGCGGCCGTGTAATGCTCTTTGAACGTCCAGCATTTTAGATTAAAGGCGGTTAACCGACC
Organism: Temnothorax longispinosus; assembly: GCF_030848805.1. NCBI lineage: Eukaryota > Metazoa > Arthropoda > Insecta > Hymenoptera > Formicidae > Temnothorax > Temnothorax longispinosus. The sequence goes on from NC_092369.1 coordinate 6,667,660, forward strand.
CTTTCTCTTCCACGTATACCGGACCGTCGAGAGAATAACGTGTTCGAGTTTCACCCGGGTGGAAGTAACGTTCGTCCCCGACATTTCTTCGCGAAACGACTTGTGTGTCAGAGGCTTCGCGTAACACAAGTTGATTCACATCGAACGGATGTCCAAGTACCTCGAATTGTCTCCCACAAAAAAAAAACAATAAAAGATGCGTCGAATTAAAATATTTCCTTACAAGCAGCCTTGTAAATTCTTTTTTCCCTTTATAATAGATATATGTTTAAAATTCCAAAATTATGTAACATAAATAAAATTAATATTATTACATAATAACGATTTATGTAATTCTTTGATAGTATAACTCTATTTATCCACAAAATTTTTCCCGAGCGTAATTACCAAATCTTTTTTCCCTTCAAAATAAAAGCATCTGTTTAAAATTTCAAAATGACACGACGAATAATATTAATAAATAATTAATATTATTATATAGCGACGATCCGTGTAATATTTCAATAATAACTCTATTAGTCCGCAAAAATCACTCGTTTTGACAGAACGTAATTAGCGTTGCGATTCGACATTGATTGGCAGCCGCAACGCGATCCTCGACCGGTTCTCCGTCGCGCTCAGAAAAACCCTCCGACCGTCGCGGGAGAGCTCTTCCCGTCGCACTTGAATCAACATCATCAGATAACGTTCCGTCCTCGGCAAGCAATTGAGAATTCGAGAGTAAACGAGTTCCCTTTCCTCGTGCGAGCGTTCGCGTCGTCGCCGATGAGGAATTGTCGAGGGCGGAAGGGTAGGTACGCGCGCACGGATAGAAAGGACGGGCTACTGAACATTGCAGAGGCAATTTTCCCCGACAATACCGGGGCTACTTTGTTTCGGTCCCCCCGTGCGTGCGTGCTTTGTGAATCACGCGTGACTCGGGTGCATTCCGTTTCTTCCGCCGGCGCCGAAGGAGTTCCGGCGACGGAAGAGCGCCGGCGCATCGCGCGGCGCAGATTTCAGGAAGAACGAAGGAGGAACGCGGAGGAACCGTGGTGAAACGCGACGCGTTAATTAGATGCCTTAGGCCATACCGACTAATTCGCTTCCTTTGTGCGCTCCAAGTGCTCCACCGTTCTCGACGACGCTGTCTGTCCACATTACTCCTCGCCCTATTCCCCCGTGTGCGCGTCGCTTTTAATTCGGCTGCCTAAACAGAATACTCTTTCCGAAGATCTCGGAGAGGGTAGCCCTGTCATTTTTGTTTGGCGACTCGCGTCTGCTTGGATTTATTATCCAGCCCCGCGCGGAAACGCATGCTAGATTAAAAATTAAAATTTCATTAGAAATATAGCCGCATTCGAGCTCTGTGCACATGTCGTAACCGATCCTCGTTCTTACTAATCTATTTATCCTCATATCGTTATTCCAGTTTGTGGACAAAGCGACATGGATATGAAAAGTTAACAACAATTCTGCTTGTTCTCTCTCTAATTATAAATGTTTATTCCCCTTTCTAATTATGATAGTTGTTTTCCTTGACAGTTTCATACATGAAATATATATAGAAACATATAAGCATTAAATGTGACAATGCATTTTTCTAAATTGTGACACAGAATAAAATGGAATTTTGCAACTGACGTAGATGCGTTACGTGCCGCGACGCGGCACTAAATTGTCAAAAAAGCGTTTCGTAATTAAAAGAGTAAAATTTTCTTCTAAAACCATCTTTTCTCCGCTCGTCTCTCAGTTGCGTTTTTTGCGTTTTAAAAAGCGACTTCTGCGGTTCCGACTATACTCGCTGAATTACAGGCTCGCGCGCTGTGATGCTACACCGAAATGCAACAAGATATAGAATCGTCTTGTTATCTATGACCGGCCAGGCAAGTGCGGCTCGTTAAGAGGATTCTCTTTGACGAGCTCTTTTTTTTCTCTCTCTCGCTGCTCCTACTCGCGCATCTCGTTTGCAGGATTCCACGCTGTTGCATAACGAGATGATACGATTAAAGTTGCGCATTTACAATTGGGCGTATGTACGTAGCGCGAGGAGGAGCGCAATTAGATGTAAGCCTGTTTATCCGGAACAGAGAGATGTTTTGTCTGTTGAAAACGGTAACATTACGGTTGTCGGCACGCGCACGATTAAACTCGATCAGAATTCTCTATTCGTTGAAATTGACTTAGCAGGTTTCTTGCTTCCGGTGGAACGGGGTGGAACGGGGACGGTGGATGAAATCGCGTTAACGCGGCACAATGGTTGTTCCACTCGCGCGATTAGGCGCGACTTGTTGTCAACCGAATACCATCAACTCCAATTCGATAAATTTCCTTTCTCCATTCGGGGCGAATCGACGGGCGTTAAATAAAGTTTGCAAATTGAGATTGCCGACGCGATAACGGCCGCGGAAAAATTAGCTTAATCCCGTGCGGCCATATTCGACAACGGATTCCGTAATCGAGGCTCCGACTCGAAGGAAACTCACGCGCGTCAAAGTACCGCGGATACGCGCCGCGGATAAGTCGCGTATCCATTCGTTTCATTTTGCCGGATTTTACGGACGGACGAATCGGCAACGATGGCAGAATTTTGCTGGCTGCACTCTCGTATACTTTCGTATATTGCGCGCGTGAAATTTGCTGGCGAGAGTCACGACAATGGCTAGCGCGTTGGGAAAGAGCGGCTGTGGAGGTTTTGCAAAACGGTGAGCGATTATTTAAGCCGAATTTGCTTGTCACAGAGATTCGAAAAGAGATAGAGAGAGCGGATCGCATAAGCAATGGTTACATTCGACAAAGAAAATTATAAAATCATTGGATGATGATAGAATTTCGTTCTTCATATCCGATCGTCAGCTCGCAAATTTCCTGATTTAACGTGCTTTATATTGTCGCAATAATAACTATTCGTATGCTTTGTGTTGGCAACGAAAGAAATCCTAATCGATTGCTATCTCATCGAATAAATCACTCGGAATAATCGACAAGAGAGAGAAATGCTGAGTCAGGACATCTTTTACATCATTCGTTATACGATAATCTCATGCAATACTTAAGTGTGAAAAAGCTTTGCCTCGAGTATTAAGAGCCTAACAAGATTTATGTAGAATTGTAGATTATAATATGGGGTACCTATTATACGTTATATGCGCAGCAATTAATGCAATTATTTATATTAGCCCGCGGATAGCTATGGATTCCATAATCCATCTCATATATCTTCATTTCGAAATGTTTAAACGATATCTCTAACAGTATTAATATCGCGGTGGAATATCTGCGTTGCGTTGAATAAATTCATCCCGCGACAATGTGTCCGAACGAAGAACGCTCGTTTCATGCAGCTCGCGTATAATTCGTCCGGAATGATCGTCAGGGGCGAAGCGTGCGAAATTTATCTTTTGGGAGAGGGTCCGGTGAAGGTCCGCGAAAGGAGAGAAGAAAGAGAAGGAAGGTTATGCTCTTTTGCCGGAGCTCTGACGATCCCCCCGCCCGGTTTTACATTCGGTGCACCGGATTTTTATTGTCGACCTGTTTCACCGGAAGGATGTTGCTGCCTCCGGAGGATTTAAAGCGCTATCCTGGCATTCTGTATTTTGTGTTGCGCCGCGAGAATAAACCCCGCTGGCCGCGTCGCTCGTGAAATCGGTTTTTCGGCGGTTAGGTTACTTTCCGCCACGCCGGAGACGAGGTTGCTCTACGTGCCTTGGTACATGATTCTGGAGACAATGACGGAAACGGACAGTAAGGAATGCAACAAGTATTAACAAAAATTAAAATTAAATTCTCGAATTAAATCAATTTCTCAGTATTCATACTTTATTACCACTTTAATCGCCAATATAAAAATAATACACTAGATTTATTAAAAACCAAATTATTTATTTTTTTTACTTATGTCTGTTTCGATCACGAGAAAATCTATTATTTCGATTTGTGACAGTTTTATATTTATTTCACCTAAAATTATATTATCAGTGTTTAATGATCGGCCTGACTGGCAATATATTGAAAATTATAACGACGTTTCGACCTCTATTTTGGGTCCTTATCAAGTTTATGATGGATCAATGTGCGTCAAACAATATAAAATTAATCATCGTTACGTTTTAACAAGGCGGGTGGAACAGATATAAGCTTTGTGCGGCATGACCGTCACGTATTTTTATTGTTCGTAAAATTATATTGTTAAATATATAATAATATAAATAATACATATAATACATAATATATATATTTTTGTATTTATTTCTTTTTGGTACGGTTTATTTTGTAATCTGAGTTTCTGCATATTTTGGAAATAGTTGCATTTTTTTATTTTGGGCCTTTTAGAGCTCAGTGAGTCTCTCCTCGAACACCGGCTTAGACGGTCGTAGTTTGTTAACGCGATCCGCGCGTTCTTTCTACAGTTGCAATGGACCGTTCTTTTGTATTATAGTATAAATACATTTATCGGTTGTCGAGAATACTGTGTTCTATTCCCGTCCCTTTACAGTAGCCTTCTTCTATTCGATTCCATCCTGCAAAAACTATTATACAGTAAATTCAGCTTAGTAAGGCAGTCAAGGTGTTAATTAATTAGAAGAAATAAAATTTGCGTTAAATGTATGTAACGTTTAATATTTCACGAGAAAAAGCTGAAAAGCGCAAATATCCGTGTAAAGGGAAGCCTATGAAATATGACACACCACCGCGCCTAAGGGCTAAATAAAACACGCTGTCAACGGGTTACAAAGGCCATAATCTAAATATCATAGCCCCTAAAAATACCTCCACACGGTTTCACGTGTCAAAAGGTTACTATCCACGTAATACATAGTATAAAAGGCATGCACGTCAGAGCTGTAAATTTGCTTGATTCCCAAACGATTAATCAGGCTATTCCTAAGATTTCGATTTTGATTCGGGGCTGATTCATGCGAGTGATTTGAATGTGAGAAGGCCTTAGAAATATAAGCGCCTTAGAAATATACCGTATACGAATCATTTTTCATGGGTGCACAATATATCGTGTATCGGCTTAAAGGAAGTACGTACGATCGCGAAACTGGAGACAGTAAATTCTGAATGCAAAAATAAATGGGGAAAGCGCATGTCCCTCAACGTCGAAAGCCAATGTGGCATATTTATCATCTCATACCCCACTTCGCTCTTAGTTAAACAGACGTATATCCGATATTATTGAATAATCTACTGCGCTATCAGGGTGACAGCACACTTCAAGTTTACCGTAATCGCTTGTTAAAGGACGCTTCTTGAACAGAAGCGAAGGGCATAGGGTATAGATTGCGATAAATATAGATTGTAGCCGACATGCTGACAATATTATCGAAAAGTAATGTTATAAAATGCAACTGAACAGAGCTGCATCTCCAAACTGTAATAAATGTAATAAATGCTTCGAGTAATTTGGTTTTATTTCGCAATCGACAAAACCCATATAAATACGTATATTTATAACTGACATAAACTCCATAAACCTCAGAATATGAGATAAATTTTAGACCGACTTTCATTTAATCACACAATAATTTTCCTAAAAATGGAGTTTTTTTAATACACACGTTATATGTTTTTAAATATTTTTTATAAAAGAATCATGTGTTGTTTAATCAAGTGAGTTCCAAGATGTAGATATTTTCCAAGATCACATGTAATACTTTATGTAGAAATTGTCTACGTTACGTCTCTATCTCCGACTTTTATTTTGTCTTTCGTTAGAATATGCAATTGAATAATCCCTCACAGCTGACAGTGTTTATTTTCTTTAGCTCGGCACAGTTCGAGCAGACACGAGAGATAAAGGGCATAGTTTTCTGCGCTCGCAGCAGATCGCAATTAATACAATATATTAGAAACAAAAACCAGATTTTTAGGAAAATAGAAAACGAAAACGGAGAAGAGCAAGGAGAGAAAACTGCATCTAGGATATGATTATTGATATGTACAGAAAGCGTTGTAAGGGCTGCGTAGGTATGCATGAAAGTTCTTTTAGAGAGCGGGAATTGGGAATTGAGAATTGGGAATTGAGAATAGAGAATTGGGAATTGGGAATTGGGAATTGAGAATTGAGAATTGAGAATGGAAAATGGAGAATTGAGAATTGAGAATTGAGAATGGAGAATTGAGAATTGAGAATGGAGAAAGAACGATTGGCATATAATCGCCCCGCGACTCGACTCATAAATTACTCAGATATCAATCATTATTATACGGCTTGTAGCGTCATTACCGCCGGATATCTCGTGATTCTTGTGTTATCGAGTAACTGCGGATTTGCATATTAGATTTCCGTAGCCGTCTTAGCCGATGCACTCGACATTGATTCCCGCAACAAATTCCTCCGAGACGTAGCGGGAGCAAGAATAGCAATGAGCTCTCCGAGTGGTTTGAGATGTTTCTTTAAATCCTCTTTTTCCGCAAATCCTTTCTTTTCTTTTTCAATAATGCGAGGCAAACGAGTTTTCTAATGATATTCCGCGCCCTCAAATTATATCGCTCTAAAGTGAACGTAATCACACGCAAAACGATCACAAAATAAATTGAATAATAAAAATACGAAGAAAAGAAAATATCTATCCCGTGAAAGGAAAAATTGAAAAAGGAAGAAAGAAGAGAAGATGGTCTCGGTTCCTCTTCCCTCCCTCCCTATCCCCTCTCTCCTTCGCTTTTCATTGCTTTGCATGTATGCGGAGAGGAAAAAGATGGACGAGCGCACAGAAAAACGGCGAAGGCGAGAGGAAAACGCGACGGCTGGCGGGAGAAAGACAGCGGGTGCCGGGATCGATAAGCATTAGCGACTATTTCACAAGCACAGAATCCACCCCGGCGTGGACCATGCACAGCACCTACCCTCTTTTTCGTGCTTTCCATCACTCTCTCTACCCTCGGCTCTCTGACTTCGTCTTCTCCACTCCGCTGCGCCCGCGTCAGCATTGTGCCGAGAGAACACCCTGTTGCAAAACACGACGCCCTCCCTCGTCTTCGTGGCGAGAAACGGAAGGGCGGAGGTAAAGAGAAAGAAATAGAGAGAATGCACGCATCTAAAGCGCACGGTTGTAAGTCGTGTAGCGTTGCATCGGCCACGCAAAGGTGTATAAACCCGCGGCGGCGGCGCGGCGGAAAGCGCGAGTCACGTCCCGTAGACGCGCCAGACCGACCTACCTATCTCGCCCTCGCGCAAACCTTTCAGTCGCAGACTGAAGTGGAATTTGAACTAAGACAAATAGCTGTTGTTCCGAAGTCAATCCGTCGATAGTTTTTCGTTACGCTTGACGGGAAATTACAATTCGGACGAACGAGAGCTTCTCAAAGCTGCGAATAAATAACAAGACCCCGTTTCCCGAGCCTTCAATCTCGCGTTACTTTAACAGATGCTTTGACGTAAGTTTAGTTTTAACGGGACGTTTTATGTCAAGAACGAGGAGACCTCGTGCAGAAAGTTGCGTCTGAATTTGCGATTGGAAAAAATCGGCCGCAAACTTTCCGAAGAATCTGTAGAAAGTTCGCAATTTAACGCGCATCGCATTCCAGTGTCTAAACTAAATAAGTTTACCTTTAGAATTCGCCCGGTAAGTGACAGTGCAGATAACGTGTCTCGATGTAATAACGTTTCGACGTTACTCGATTCTCAAATCCCGAGAATTGACACTCATTTAAAATAAATACGGTAGATTCCGCTGTTTAACTCCTGCAAATTCAATCGAAGACAAAGCCAATGGAGTTCAACCAGTTTGATCACTTCGATATGTTCGCCCTTAGCGTGTGGAACCACCCTCATGACCTGATTTCGGGAAACTGCGAGGAACTAGTTCATCCGTAACTTTCATGCTGAAAACCGGTGCGGCCTATATTACACCTTTGTTCAACTCATCAGGATATTTTATTATTCTCTCTATCGATAACTCACCTATGAGATCGCTCTTGAAAAGCATATCAATGAGAGGGATAATAGAGAGGCATGTGTTGTATCCAATTAAAATTACGTATACAAACATGTACTTTTTAACACTAGAACTATACACCGATTAATTTCTATTAAAGTATAGTATATATTTTTGAAAAAAGGGATAAAGGCAGAAAATATAAATTGATTAATTTAATCATTTACGTATTGCAACAAAAGTCATGGAAAATCTCAGAAAATTCACTGCCATAAATTTGAGTACCTAATTTTTGAAAAAATTATAAATCAATTATTGTGACTGCTTTGGTAGTTCTAATGTTAAGGACATTTAAAAACTGGAATGTAGATAATTTATAAACAAACATAATATTTACAGAAACCAATCGATGCACTGGTGTACATACATACTTAACGTATTTGTAAAAGATTGATAAAGGGAAAAGTAATTAAGGTAGTAATCCGAGATTTAGTACATATACACATTAAATTTTCGCCAGATTGCAGCATGCGCAAAAGTCAGGATGATATCTCTTCCCTCGTCGCACGAAGGACAGACGGTTGGTCAGATGTTCTGCATAATTTAATACGGTAGCGAATAAACTCGTTTGTAATATGTACGACGCGATGCATTCTTTAATACCGTGCGAATCGTTTTGCAGCAGCGGCACGCGCAGTAAGAAATTGAGGTGATATGCCCTTCATATTAATGCACAAGCGCGGCCGGCACAAGCGCGGCGTTAGTGCGACCTGATTTCCGCGGCGCGCCCGCCGCAGTCCGGTAAGAAGCCGGTTAATCAAAAGTAATATTCCGTCGTTATGTGCGCGCGAACTCGAACACCCGGCCGGCGATAGGAACAGCATAATACGCAACGCTTAATTGCGGTACATTTATCGTCAACCGTATTTCGTGAGTTACGACGTTCTAAGTCCACTGCTAAGGCCATCGTGCAAATTAACGCTAGGCATTACCGACCCGCCTCCTCTTGGCCTCCTTGAGAGAGAAAACGTGCGATATACCACGTACACGTATAGAAACGCACACGTGTTTACGCGCATCTAGTGGCACGGGCCCGTGGAAGAGGGTAGATATTATGTTATCTCGAGAGCGTCTTGCGCAGCCGCGTGTAAAATGTTCGACTAGTGAACTCCTTTACATCACCCGTATACCGCTGTAAAGGCAAAGGAGCACGACGTGCGATCCATTCAGAACGTAATTAGTTTCGTTCAACGGAATATTCGAGTGAAATTTCAGAGTGCGAAAATTTCAATGAATAATTCAAATGTAAAATACGTGAATTTACGGATTAAAAAATGCGCCAATCGGTATCCGAGACTCCCAAGAAAAATGTCCGAGTCAGAGGATTCAAGGATGATTAATTTAAAGATTCAAGAATTGAGGAATCATTCGAACATTCCAGATCTTGTGGGAAAAATAATTATTAGCGTGTTTAACGAAGCGCGCGAGTTTCCAAAGCACGACAAAGAAAATGTTATATTTAAAAATTTGAGGATCTTAAACCAAAACTTTATAAAAACGTTAATAACGTTGAAACGTTAAAATTATAATAAAAGAAGATATAACAGAGGGCTGAAATTTTGTGATTGTGCAAAGTTGACGTAAATCTTGTTCCGCTCTGTCTTCAGTTCTTTCTGTCTTAAGATTCTTTACCGAAGTAATTATACTTGCAATTTCTCTCGCAGTTAATGAAGGCGCTGAACGGACAAAGTATGCAAAGGGCAAAGTACTAATTTACCATATTCCTGTCCGCTATGCGGGGATTATGCGAATAATGCGCGAAAGTTACGAGCAGTTAAGAAGGAGGTTAAACGCCTTTGAGCTTTTATACCATTTAAATGTAATCTGTAAGCCTTAATTCGTATACCATTAATTAAATGCAAAAATTGTTGCGCGAATTACATCGAATTATATCGCATTATATCGAATAATTTATATAGAGAATAATAAACTGTATTTATTGATGAAAATATTTGATCAATAGCGTGCTTTAAGCGCGATAACATCCTCTATTACCGTAAATCCATATTGTACGATGCTTCTATTACATTGTCACAATTTATGTGCTTGATTAAGCACTGCGTGAAAATTTTCCTAGGGCAACGTGAACGTCTATACTTCGTGTCCCAACTTTTCCATTTACGCGGAACGCGACAGCAAACTGCATATTACGGCTAACTACAACGAAACGAAATGAAGCCTTTATTATTAACGTTTCCCGCTTTAAATGTTCGCGTTTGACGAGTTTATCCTCCAGAGCCAGCGAAAAACTTGAAACAGGATTAGCGATTTCTCTCTAACAAGAGTTTATTTAAATATTTCACGTTTAACACAGTGTATTGTCATTAACTGCCGGATTGAATTTAGCAGAAGTTTCATCGGACGTCATCTCCCTTCACTTCCACTTTAATACTCAACGTGCAACGTCTTATAAATTAAGCTCCGAATTAAAACGTAAATTTAACGGAAACTTAAGTTTCCCGTTTTCGTCATTTACGCAAAATTTTATTCGCGAAAAAATCCTTTTCAATTTTTCCAAAAATTTTTATTTCTCGCGAATAAATACGAAGATCATTCGCTTTGTGCTGGCATCGAAACAACAAGTAATTTTAGTTTTCTATCGTCCGCGGTTCGCAGGCAGGTAGCGCGCAACTTCTGAGGTACTCTACATGACATTTTACTTTATCGCTTTGCATTTGCAAGCGACACGTTCGGTTTTGTGCGCCGCTGCGCCGCGCGATTCTAAACGCATTCTGGGAACAGGGGAGTTTCTAGTTTCGCGAAAAGCGAATGGAAATATCTAAATTCCCACGCGAGGCGTCGTTAACGAAAGTAATGTGTCCTCGTGGCGCAATGGCGCGTTAAATACCACAACTTTCAGTTAGATACCGTATAGACGACAATAGCGGTAACAACCTATCCCAAATGCGTCGAGCTTCTATCCAGCCTACACAATCTCGCGATTCATCGAAATTTCCAATTTATCTGAATTGTTAATCATCAATTGTTAATGTGCAACTAGCTCGACATAATCACGGAAGCGCATCAAGTTTGGTACAATGAATAACAATATATACATATCTATGCGGTAATCTTTGTCATCTCTATCGAAATGGAATTGAAACAGCGAATAGGAAATTCTACATATATTTTAAAAAATATACATAGCGAATATGTATGTACGTGGTAATCTTTGTCATCTCTATCAAAATGGATTTGTAACAACGAATAGGAAATTCTACGTATATTCTGAAAATAGAGAGAGATGACAAAGATTACCACGTACATACATATATATATATATTGTTCTTTTTAAAAAATGTATAGATTTTTTAAATGCATGTAGAATTTAATCAATAATAAGATCTTTTTTAAATATGCATAAAATTTCCTATGCGCTGTTTCAGGTCCACTTCGATAGAGATGACAAAGATTATCGCACATTTTTAAAATTTAGGTGTGCGAATAATAGATAATTACCACGTATATGAATCTTTATAGAATATTATATGAAATTAATTATCACTGTATTTCACAATTTTATTTTATGATTATGAGTTAAGATATTTCATATTAAATATTTTTTAAGATGGCTAGCCGAGTGGATAACTATTAGTCGAATTTAAACAAATGGGAACTCTGTTTCAGACATTTCGGAAAAATCGCTCGCGGATGTCAGCCGACCGATTCAGCGGCATTCTGTTTCATCCACCGCGTGTAAATAATTATCTCGGACGCAACGATTCCGAAAAATGAGTGGCGCGAAAAACGGGCCGTCAAAACTGTAGACGCGCGAGCGTCGCGGATCGTAAAAACGCGACAGCACGGTCGTTTCGGCGCATCAATGCTTTTTTCCTTTTTTTATTTACGAAGTTTCACACCGTAAAAAAGCGCATATACGCAAGAGCGCATCGCTTTTCGGTACCCATCGTCGATCGCGATCGGCGGAAGTCGTTTCACGGCGTACGACCGTGTAATATCGAATAACGCACGCTCGTTCGCGGTATCCGGCGTAAGAATGTGACGAGTTATTCGAGTTGTATCGAACGAGCTTCTATCGGCTCGTATACATCGCCGCGAAACCGGATGCGGCAGCGACACAACCCTAGAACCCGATTCTCGCCGCGCCGCGATAAGATGAGCCTCCGCGTATAAATGCTTCCGCGACCTGACTGCATACGAAAGAAAACGGCGCGCGAGAAAAAGCGGAGTGGTTATTTCGTAGCCATCGTCCGCCCATTTCGCCGTAATGGCGAGGGAAGGAGAAAGTCACGCTTTTGAAAGCGCAAGGCAGGCGAATTCCATCGGACAGCAATAAGCTTGTGTCTCTTTTTCTAATTACGGGAACGCATGCGTGCACGTCGGTTTTGAGATTTTTCCTTATTACCGTGCCGCGCCGCGCCACCGCGATTATCCTGATAATCGATATCCTGATAATCCCCGGCGTATCGGCAGGAATTGAAGCAGAGGATGGTTCACAATAATAATGATTGCATAAATGTAAGTAGTAGTGAAACAATAATTTCGTGAGCGATCGAACTTGTTATTAGTCTATGGAGGCTTTAATAATAAACGTAGAATATATTTTTAATATTTGCGTTATCCGACATTACGAGCTTAGATTATCACTAATATAGATATCGTTAGATGTGAACTTTGGTCAACAAAAGAGAAGAGATCTCGCCTATGCAATATATTAACCTATTGGTTTATAATAATATACCCCTTGCGGTTATTTATGTCAGAAAAAAATCGTACGCTTACCTCGGGCAACAGGACTTATGTATATGTTCACATTCCCGCCGTGTACATCGTTAACCTTTACTCCTGGACACTAATTCCGAGTACGCGTGATCCACGAAAGGTCACTTCTAAAAGGGAGCCTTGTGTCACCTCGCACAGATTGGATAAAGATTTCTTTTATCTCTTCTTTAATCCGAGGGGGGCATTTGTTTGCCATTTGTCTGGCGAGAGTTCGATAAACTCCGACGCAATTTTCGACAAGAAAGCAATACAAGTGAGCGCTGAGTTTTTTCGTTTAGAATCCACTGTATATTCCAATAGTGCCGAGTTGAAGTTCAGAGAGCCGTAGACGCGCGCTACCAAGGTAAATTTAATGTATGCGAGATATGTTCAATATAATATTTAATATACGTGTGAGACTGACAAAAATGCGAGGAATGCAGAGAGAGAGAGAGAGATCGCTCGACTCGCGATGATGTTAGTTTCTCAATACGGCGTTATCCCGAGTGTACCGAGAGCACGGGCGGATAACGCGGCATGTGATTCGTGAATCACGGACTCGCGCGCATTCGTGCCTATCCATCAGAATTAACGGCGGCCGCGGCGCACGCATTATTCCCGCGGTCAAATCTATCCATCTGCTCACAGCTCGGAGCATATTGAAAGCCGAGCGCAGAAATGCGCGCGACTGCATTATCGAAATCATTTTGACACGTTGCGTCGACCATCGACTGCATAACGTATACGAGTGTTTTGCGTTAAAATCCTTCCTGCAATCCTAATAACATAATAACATAGATTGAGAATCTTATGGCAACTAACATTTTTAGCAGTAGATGAAATCTCGAAAAAAAGATCATAAGACGCGGAATGTGCAATGTATCTGTCAGAAAATATATAAAACAGAATTTAGGGGGAAGAAAATCTCCTTGACAACCACAAAATTCGTATTCTGGTTATGATAATTCCTTAAATTCGTTTCGTTTCAAATAAAAAAGGCTTTTCAAATTTGTCCGATAATAAAATTAGCCTTTCTTCATTACCAAAAGATATTAAAAATCTCTAGAGAAGATCATATATAAAATCTGTACCGTAAGATTCTCATATTTACACCTAAACTAATTTCCCCGTCTCATTTTACGTTGATATTAAACACGATATCTTTGCGTTAGGAAAGTTAAATATTCATTTTGCTCCAGCTTTAATATCACGAAATTTTTATATCAGACTTAATTCCCTGAAAAATAATAAAAATTAAATGCTCGTAAGAGAGACACACGTAAAATTTTCCTTAAAATCAAAGATTGATTTTAACAATTACCAAAAAATTTTAGTTATCTCGTAGCTTAGTATGTAAAAAAAATAGATGATTTCAGAATACATTATAGTTTTAGGATATGTTATTGTTAAACTGTATTACTAGCTTATTGTTATTGTTAACGTTATGTTACTGTTAAACCGTTAACCTTTACTAGCTTCTCTCGATTTGCAAGTGTATATACCGAGTATAATAATACTGATACAAGTTTTGCAGTTTTGTGCATCTCGAGTACATATTACGTATCTATATCCAGACCCAATTGTTGTATCGACAACGATCCCGGGGCAAAACCGACCGCGGCCCGCTGTTGTTGTCGCCGGTGAGGACGGGAGGGCAATCGGGAGTACGCCGTAAATGGTTTTTGCACGCAAAACAGCGCGTATAATGCCGATATAAATTGCGCGGAGGCTTAATTAATTGCGGCGTTCTGCTCGCTCGCGCAAGCCCGACAAAACGACTTGGCCGAGAGGGATGTATACACACGGAGAGGTTGCATGTGCAACTGCATACGGGCAAAATCAATGGCCGCAGACCGGTACCGGACGGTTCTCTCTGCCATTCTACCTTCCCATCTGTCGCTCCTCGTTGCCTTCCCCCCTCCCCCTCTCCCCCGCCCGCCCGCGGCCACGTCTCCACTGTCCCGCAACCTCTGTCTTTCTCTCGCGAACGACGGACATATCGCGAAACGTATGTCACCCATTCAACGGCTGACAGCCGAGCGGCGCACTCCAATTAAGGCTAATGACTTTACGCGCCCGTGCACGTCCCCTTACCTTTAATTGTCACCTCTTGTCCGCGTTCCTGCTTTACTCTTCCGGTCTTTCGCACCTTCCCTCCCGCGCCCTTATTTTTCTCTCCCCCTCTGTACCACTCTTTCTCTGTTTTTTTTTATCTCTCGTCGATTGCGTCGCATCGAATGTTTCGTCGGCGTACGGCGGCCAAGTCGTCGATAGAGGCGTCTGGGGAGTTGGTGGGCGGAAACGCGGGAGTGAATTAGCTCGAACCAATGAGGTCCATCGCGACGAAATGAAATTGGGTACGTGAGCGTAATACGATGGGCAATACCAAAAGTAGCTCCTTTGGCGTGTGCTCGCAGCGGGTGAGAAAGCCAAAATTATCGCGACGCGTCGAGGGCAGCGAGACTCGGATTCGAATGTCGTACTACGATTCCTCAACGGGAAATAAAAAAATCCGCAAAAAATTCGATTAAGTGCCAGCAAAGTTTTGCGAAATAATATATTATTACTGTCTATTCCAGGAGTAACATAAATCTATGAATAATATATGAAGTCTATTCTAAATGCACGACCTAAACGAAGCGTCCTGAAAGAACGTTTAGGACGTTAGGAAAAGCCGCCTACGCGGTGACGAGATCGGAATATAGTATGATTGCACGTCGTAATGACACGAAAAGGCGAACGGTATAGACTAAACATTCCTTTTCGGATTTCCCAAAAGAGCGACTACAACGAAGATATGGGATAACGGGCGGACCCTACTAGTATTCGTCAGACACACACGTGAGGCGTTTGCGAGATTTACAAGAGACCCAAAACGCAATTACCATCACCCGGCGCGAGGCCTACATCCTGATGGTCAATAAATGTTGTTTCTCACGCCAGGCACATATATTCGATACGTTGGTTTTTACTTATTACCGCGAAACGGGAAGTATTCGTTACCTACCACTACGTGAGAGTTGCAGCATGCATGACCCCCCTTCTCTCCCCCCCTCTCCCTCTCACTCTCTGCTTCTATTTATCTATCTATCTATCTATCTGTATATCTCACGCTATTAATAATTCCGCTTGCGGTCGTTCCCTTTGATTACGAAACGAAGAGAGGACCGTGGCGCCCGCTCTCGCGCGCGTTTGTATGCCTGCTCGACTCCCGATGTGTTGTACGACACCCAACGGCATTGCTCCATCTCGCCGCGGTAGGATTGCGCGGTACAATGGCCCATTACATAATGGAATACGGACGTGCGATATACCAGGGGACCGTCGCCGCGATGCTGCGCACGACACGGGGGCCGCGAAGGAGGGCCCCTTTCTCTCCCAAGGACCTTTGGGGACTGCATCACGCGGAATTCCTCATGTGATACGATTCTCGTGCATTAAGGCGGCTTCCGTTTCCCCTCTCGTCGCAACCGCATTGAATTACGGTATCGAAAAACGAGAAATTACGTGAATTCTTTTCTTGCGATATACGCTGTAGCGAATTAACTTTTTCGTACACTACCAACTCGTGTTCGATAGTCGGGCTGATAAAATACATCGAGGAGAGTTGCGTGAAATGGTATAAATAAAAAGCGTTGTTCTTCTTGCCTGTTATCATTTCTCTCGTTCTAAAATAATTCTGAGCTTTTTTACTCTTCGCAAAGTTTAGTTTTGAGAGAGGCAATAGAAAGTTTATAAAGTTTCACATCGATGCTAATATCAATCGTCTGTTGCTCGCACGTGGACTATTCATCGCTTTGAACGGACTAAAGGAAAGTTTGCACGCGCCGTTTTATTCAACCCGGCGAGAAAGTTCGGAAGCCTTCAGATGATGCAAAGAATACGACAGTAGATTTATTTTCAAATGTACACGCGTGCGAAAACATTAACGATGTTATATTATACCGCGATATATGTGTATTGTCTTCCCTTTTGTCGTTACTGACCACACTGTGGGTTTTTAACAAAAATCTGAGAATAACGTCTCTTATACAATTAACCTGAAAGGAGAGAGAGTTCGTTGAAGAAAAAAATAGACCACCATCAATTTTTTATTCTATTAGGGTACCACTTGGTATCCTAGAATAAGAACAATAAATGTTATTTTCAAGATAGATTATATATAAAATGATTTCTGGATATGGATTTGAATAAAATTAATGGCGTAATCTGCGCATCGAGTATTAAATTATATGTGTGTATAGTATTTATGTATAATCTTTATATATACAAAAATAGCAATGCTAAGACTGTTACCAAAATAGTCGTTACTAAAAGTCAATGGCTCTTTTGATTAATAAATATATGTCGCAACGGCACAATTATTTCAATTAAGTTTATTTTTCTCAGAGATTCCTCATTCCCCGATACTCGGAGTATCCTTCTCGCGGTTTTCCGAAGTAAATCTTAACTAACCAGTTCCTGAGCTCGAGTTGATCTGCGGATACTCTGCAAACCAGCTGCCAGCGAACTCCGGAATTTAATGTATCCAGCGCATTCCGGAGGTTGTGCGGTACGGGCGAATCCGCATTGAAATTACAAGGTGTTGCAGTTAATGTCCGGGTGCGGCGCGAGGATGTAACGCGTGCAAACAAGACTTTGTTGAATATTCGATGCCCCTCTGCCGTAACTCGATACAGTTACAATCCGAACTACGTGCACTTATCATTTGACTTCCTCTCGCTCGACATTAGGCTGCTTTTCTATTTGTTCGCGTGCTTCCTCGTAAAAACGAATATATTCGAACTCCATGTGACTCATGATAGATTTGGATATGTCAAATCACAGGTTTTTTAGTAAATAAAAAAAATTATAAAAATTTGGTATAGTTAAAAAAAATTATGTAAATATTACACATACATATATTATTCCGGCTACTTATAATTATTCGATATTATTATCCTAATTACGTTTATAACTTCTCTTCACATTTTGTATTATGACTGAAGGTCCTAATATGTTTAGACCCTAATAGAGGATTGTTCTACTTCTTTTGCCAATCATAAATTTTCACGTCTGATAAACTTTTTTCGAAAATACTATATACCTGACTTATCCATCCTTTATTTCATATAATTTACCCGAACAATCAAATGAACTGTGCAAATTTACTTTAAGCACCACCCAATGTGGGCAGCGATCCGGCAAACCGGTATGATCTCGGATTATTGTTTGCGATGCAAGCTTTACATCCAACGCTTGGTATGTGTTCTTGCATGCGAGTTCGTAGTAAGAACCATATAATGGATATCGGAACGTAATATATCTCATGATATTCTCTCGTACCATTCTCTATCGGGGCACTTAATAAAAGCGTATTGTATTTTCTGTACGATAATGCAATATTACTCAATCGGGTTATCGGCAAACATGACATCGTAAATATCTTCCAGTAGCAGAATTAATCATAAATAATTCTCAAATATATACATTATTATTAACCGTATGATTTTATAATAATTGTCAAATAAACTCTCGTCCTATTAATCTTCGAGTTAATATTGTAATGTACATTGAAAGTTTTGCGGTGTTATAATTACGTTGATTGATCCGAAAGTTTCTCACGTGAAAATTGTCACCGCGCGCACTGCGTCTCGAATACTCGACGTCGCATTGTCTGCAGTCAGCTGTAGACCAGTAAAGGTAAAAACACTGGAGGAGCAGGGTGCTCATCGAGTGTGCAAAAGGAGAAAGGGGAGGAGTGCAGCGCGGCCCTCGAGCTTTCGTCGGTGTCTATCGCGAGAGCTGCTCTCGCCCTCTCGAAGCACGACAGGATCTCGGAGAAAAAAGCACTCGGTCGTGCGGTTGACAAATTGGAGTATCTCCCTGTCGACGTCTTGAGGAGTGCGGAATGTCGACGCGGGTCGATGGTTTTCCCGCAGGTAAACACTGGTGGACGGGGTGTGCGGCGTGCGCGCATACTCGCGAGGGGACCGACCAGACAGTCGGCAAAGGCGCCCCCGAAAAAAAAAAAAATAGAAGACGCGGTGAAGAGGGCGGACGCTTTATTTATACGTGTCTCTTTTCCCCACAACGGAAAGGAAAAACACGCCACACCCGTGGCGAGATTAATTTCTCTAATTCTGGCGTCTGGTGCGAGGAGGTCTGAAAAATAAGTCCGACCTCGGAACGTGTCGCGGAAATGGAGATCGCAATTCAAGGGTATTCTCTGAAAGAAGAAATTAACTTCAGTTTCTCGATGCGTTTCTCCGACGTTTCTGCGTTCGTTGGTTGCACTCTTATGAAATATTAGTTTTCATTATTACATTTGTAGAGAGTATAGTAAAGAGTACAGTATCTTGATATCCCCTTCTTTTTCGAGCAAATTCTATTTTCAGTGAAAATAAAATGGTATTCAAAGTAATTGAATTTTTTTTGCATTTTGAAATGTTACACGTGCAATATAATCCTCGCCTTTCGTTCGCTTATCGAATTATTTATCGTATCTTTTATTTTGTTCTTTTTTAATGAATCGAAAAGTGGCAGAAACGCCTTGGGGATTTGATCATCGACGGATTTAACGAACGGAGTAACGAAACGTATCGAGAATAGACCGGTGGGACTAAACGCCTTAATTATTAATGATCATAAGCAAAGTACCGTTTCGTTGCTTATAATCTCTAATTAAACCTATATCCCGAGAGATATCTTACTTACGACCCTCTTGCAACATAGACGAGTCGTGGTTGTATATTGGAACGTGATGGGAACGTTTAACCGCGTCAAGAGACGTAAGCTTTAAGAGCCCCAGCCGAATTCGGTAACCCTCCAAAGTCGCTACGGGCCCCACCGAAACGAGTATTCCGTCGAAACTATAACGCGATACATCCGACGAATAACAAGTGAGCTCAAGCTCACCGTCTCTAATTGAACCTGACATTCGGCGATATCAAATGTCGTCAAGATCTCCGAAGGTTCTCAAAGAAGACCTCGAAACTGTGACGTGACGTCTGCCCTTTCGTTAGATGCGAGTTATATGTGGCAATTAATAAAACCGAATCGGTGTCATAAATCGATTCCCAATTTAGCGATCGCTCGTATTACAGTCAAGAACATACGGAAATATCTCAAAATACTTTACTCTCTCATGTCATGTATTCGCATTATTACCTACATAATATTTATTTCGGGAGGTGTAGCGAGAGAAAAGGTAATTCATCTTGGAAAAGTTTTAGTTAGCCATTGCACATATGAGACCATCAAGATACGACGTTACGGGAAAACGGGCATGGCATGGCATTTAGAGAGATGACCGCTCCGTTTCCGGCAGGAAAATTCACGCGCCGACATTATCTCGTCGCGATCAAATTTATTCGACGTAGTGTCCGTGCGGAATTTATATTCGATGCGGAGCCAGGAGCCGTGCATCATCGGCTTAAGTCAACGAGGCGATCGCAAACACAAGCCGACTAGCGCAGCGCGCTTTGAGTCTATGCACGCGTGCGTACATACGTACTTACATCCGTGTGTATTTATGTGAGTGCATGCGATGCAGATGCCTGAAATGCCTGTCGAGGGTGCGTGAATTGCGAATCGCGAACAGAATCGTCCTTCATACGAGTCAATTTTTAGAAGCTGCTTAGCAGCAATTAAACGTTTTCTTTTTGTCACATTTATTGATCTTTGTGGAACTTTGCGTATATACGTAACCATTATAAATGGAGAGAGAGAAAGAGGAAGAGAGAGATTTTTATGCAGCCGTTCATTTACGATATGCAAAAGGTTGTAATGTAAAAAAAAAATGCGACAGAACTTGAATTAATATTACGGGGAAAAATGTGAAAAATGTTGTCGCAGGAAATTTAAATTCATTAACAATTCATTATCCTAATTATATCGGATAGATAATGCATTGCCGAGCTTTTGCTAAAATAAAGTGAAGCTCTCTCTCTCTCTCTCTCTCTCTCTCTCTCTCTCGTCTTATCTTTTATTAGAAACGACATTTTTCACACACATTTCTCGTAAATGGACGAACTTACCCGACCATAAAAAGTTAAACGAAATTTTTTTAGTGAAACTTGGATCGTAAAGTGTATATATACTTAAAATATATATGTAGAATTTGATAGCAGCTGCTGAGTGTATAGGGTGTTCAAGACTTTCATTCTATCATCTTTCAGATAGAAAAGGAAGTATATGTATATAGCAACTTGTTTAAATGAATTAAATGTGTAATGTGACGTCGTTTTTAAATAATTTTCACTAAACTTTACCATAGAGATTTAATCCTTAACAACGTGTAGAATTTCACAAACTGCAGAGCTTGAATATTGCCTTTTAGTTCTCGTTGCGAAAATGTTTTAACAATATTAATAAGTTTAATATTTTTTTTCCCGTTTACTTTGTAGAAATTTTAAATAACCAAGCATTAACATTATTTCCGAAAAGCACAAAATATCTCCTTATCAATGCGATCTTTTCCACGTCAATAGTTAAGAGTTAACTAAAGATATAGTAGATATTCATCACCATTAAAACATAAATTGTTAACAAATAATGGTTATATCGTTAAAAAATTGCAAAAAATCAAGCTCGAAGTAAATGAATGGACGTACATACAGTTGGTAAATGTAATCAGGGACACCCAGCATGCGCAGGGGTATGTATTAAATACATATAACGCGCCAGACCACACGTGGCCTTTTCTACTCGCCGTACTCGCTCTCGAGAGTCTCGCGTGTCACCGTCTCATGTACCGCGTATTATTGTATTGTGTAGCCAGTGGAAAACCTTATGGAAGCTCCATGGGAATCGGCCAAATGCTTTCCACTTCGAACACCGCGTTCCACAAAGGAATAATACCTCGCGCGGCAACGGTAAAAGGTCGACTCCGTTAATTTTCCTTCCCTACATAAAAGTGCAGTAATTTCTGCGGAAATATTCTACGAGACGAAAAAAAAAAACATATCTCGGACGAACGTCGACGGCGCACTTTGTAATCCGCCACTCTCACAGTAACATTTCGCGGTTTGTGTTGGAGCGTGTTATATAATTATGTCGTTCCGCATTAACATTAACACGTTGAATAAAAAATTCTCTAATATCCTAGCAAATCCATGATATATTATGAACTGCGATGAACTGCGTAATCGTTTTATTTAACGCTTTTAAATGTTTAAACATTACTGCTTAAATTAGTCTGTTTTTAATGTCTCCTCTTTTTGTGTAACTTATATATATTTTATATTTCTATACAACATTACATTTCATGTTTTTATTAATGTAAAACAATATGAGATTTCATATAAAATAAAATTCGAGATAAGTCCAATAATTTATTTCATATTTAATTAATATTGTTTTTATTTTATAACCTGTTTCTGCAATTTTCTTATAACAATATTATAAGTTAAACGATTATTAAGATAATTTATTTACGCAAAAGATGGTTAAGATTTAATCCTACTTTTTTAAAACTGTTAATTGATTATCGTTTGGAACTAACTTGCTCCATTGATGTTCTTGTGTTCCTGTCGAAATGTCGATACCATCAAAGTATTATGAGCGCATCTAGTCTAAGCAAGTCAACGAGCCGATCTGGTCGCAGCGTGAAACGAGCCAATCGCGTGTCCGGCGCATTCTCTCGAAGCATTGCTGAATAGGTTGCTTGACTCACGTGCACTATATTGTGTTGAATTACGCAAGAAAAAACCCCCGTGAGAATGCAGTTGCTTCAATCGCGTATTCTTAATTGTCTTCATTTTCTTCGGCACGCGACGCCGATGAGAATCTAATGTTTCTACAGGAGAATCAAACTTATCGCCCCATATTTTGCGTTGCGCATCGAAACAAATTACTTCGCCTTTCTGCATTTTGCAAGAAATTTAGAATCGATTAAGTTAACTACATTGTCAAAGTGAGCACGATATGATTAATAGCGATACGATTAACATTTTTCAGTTGATGAATATTGGTTTAATATACTCAAGATAATATTATTAAACAACGATGACTATTAATTTTATTGGTGCGTAAATATCGAAGTGTCACACACAGTTCACTATTACACGATTATTCCGATTGACCCTAATGCTCGTTTATTAATCTGCAAATAACATTCTGCGAGGACCAATTGTTACGAATCACTGATTATTTTAATTTAGCGGAAATAAACAAATGTCATATAAATTTATATATATAAAATTACGTATGTACTTCTTGAATTTTGCAGAAAAAAAGATATTACATATATGTGTATATACATTCTCGTTCAAATATCTCGAAGAATGTAAAATTGAAGGAGAGAAGAGACTTTGGGTAATATCACTTCACAGTGTTTGCATCAATTATTCTTTCATTAATAAAGTTAATAGAAAAATTGCTACCAATGTATACCGAGATTGTTCCTTTAATAAATTTCGTGACGAAGTAAGTAATTCGCTCGACAATTCTCAAAATTTCTGCGAGTCATTTAGAAGCAATCTATTTTGTTAATTCAAAAACTTTTGTTTGATAATAAGCGCATGAGTATCGGGTCTTTATTGCATCGATGATTATGATTGCATGGAGTGAGATCGATAAATAACCCTTATCCCTAATGAGAAACGGACGAGAGAGCTGAACTTTCATTCTTAACGATGTACTTCAAACAGTTGGCTATTACTTCCGCTCTTCTATATTCAGAATAAACTTACTTCATTTAATTTTACACGGATAATGGAATATTTCCACAATTGTGCAACTGAATTTTGGAGGCTCAAAGGAAAAATGTAAATTTGCGAAGATGTATTACGCATCTCGCGCTTTATTTCGACCGCGTCGACCGTATTTCGCATCCATCAATTTTCAGTCTATCATTTACAAATTACAGAACGCTGGTCATTCATGCACAGTCAACTTTTTGAAATTATTAAAATAAAGCTAGAAATTGTGTATTCTTTCGTCTTTAAGTAAACGTACATCATGACCGCGTAATAAAGATCTTCTTAATCAGGCTCTTATAATGTTCAAAAGTGTGTAAATCGATACACACATGATAATTATATAACAAGTAATAAAGAAGAAAAATTCATGTTTATAGATCTGATATCTAAATTTAATTTTCTGCAGCCACAAAATGAACTTTTTCTGCATGCTCACGATATCTCCTCGAATTAATAAACTCTATTATTGTATACTATTGTATGTCGTTGTACGCCACATGCGTGGCGACGTCGATTTTCTTCCCTTCCTCCTTCTCACGAATCGAAAACACCGGTAGCGTCGCGACACCATTTGCCGAGTCTCACCGTTCGCGTTCGTGTGTTCGGACTTTTTTTAGGATCGCATAATTGAATTTCACCGGGAAAGTCCGAGCCCGGGGTTCGCTATCAATGATATACGACGAATGCAGTCGTTTCCTCCCACCTTTTCTGCCACCCTTGTCCGCTCCCGCTTCTCCCTTCCCGCCTCACGCGACCCAGGGTCTCGACGCAGGAGCCTATTTTCCGTCGCCATTGTTTAGTCGGTTACACGGCCTCGCGAGACTTTCCTTTTTTCCCTCGCTCGTCCGTTTCCCTACCCGCCTTTTTGTTAAGCCACCTCCACCCTCCTAACTATTGCTTCCTCTTTCGTCGGCTTGCTCCCCCGTCGTCGTCGTCGTCGTCGTCGTCGTCGTCGTTGTGTCGTTACATCTCGTCTGCATCTCTCCCTCTTATTTTGTTCGCTCTACACACAGTCTACATCATGCATCGCGATATTCGCATGCTGTTTTATTGGCTTAACGCCAACTTCCTTCCCGTTTATCCCTCAAATAGAGCGACACGAACCACCCCCGGTCCTCTCGCAGTTTTGGGCGCTATCCTTGACTTTTCCGCACGAAGGCGTATAAATTGTAAAAACAAGTACGAATAATCGCTTGGATTTCCACTAGATTAAACCTGTAATAGCCGACTAAAGAAGTATAACAATGTAATAACAACGTAATGCTGTTATTCTGTGACGCGAAAACAATTTATTTATTACAAAAATTTATTCTGAAAAAACTTAAAAATGGTATTTTTAAATATAAATTTTTACGGATGAGAGAGAGAGAGAGAAAGAGAGATATGTGTATATTACTGTAAATGTCTTTTTGTTTAAGTAAATTTTAATTTTGTTTTAATTTTACATCATCTAATTGTATTGTAAAATATAGGGCTATTTCTCGTTTAAAAATACTCATATAAAACTTATATTTTACAATGGTTTTGTAATTATTTGATATAAATTTTAAGTTTCATGATAAATATTCGTATTAAATTATGCGTAATATTAATATATCATTTCAATTTAATATCATATTAAAAATTAAAATTACATGTAATATTCAGCTGTCCGTCGTATCAAAAACCGTGCAAGTCACGTGAATTAATCCAATTGACGTGATTGTCAGCGAAATAAATTAATTAATCTCGGTCAGAGTAGTTGCGGTGCATACAATGTAGCCACAAATTCACGTACACGCACTAAAATTTACGCGATAAAATACTTTCATCAGTTTAGTGTCTACCTGTGTTTAACAAAATTTTGATTGGATGCCAACATTTTTTTCAACAATATTTCGATATTCAATATTAATATTTCGATAACTGATCCCCAAATTAAAATCCAAATTGAAATCGAATTTGTATGAAAATATTAGCAAAACAATGGTTTTTTTTATTACATATAGAAGATTAAATCACAACAATCCCCCTGTATTTTAATTGATTGAGTACAATTTTACAACTATGGTTTGAAAGGTCATCGATACCTGCATTGAAAAAAAAAAGTTTTCAAATTACTAAAAGATTTTTACGTCAATCATATCCTCTCATATTTACGGACACCCTGTAGGCGCGCGCGTTGTGTTTACAGATTTCCGGACGTTTGAGATTTTCGCGGAAAGCCGTGGTTTTTCGATGAATCACACGGCGTATTTATTCGCCAATTAAACGCCCATGCAATCTGCATATTTATTTTGCACGGCCACGACAGCTAGCCCGAATCGCGAGGTCAGATCCGTGAAAGTGACAACAAAACGTTATAAATCCGATGAATTCAAATCGCGGTAATTGCGCGATGAGTGTGCTTGAAGCTCGTTTCCAAATACAAAAAAGGATTACTCTCGACGCGTTGTTATCAACAAGTTAACTAACACCCTACTACACCCTGCTTGGCTTACTGTCATAGCGCGAACATCAGTACAAAAACGTAGCGTCGCGTCGTAAAGATAAATAAACCGACTATTACATCAAACGGACGTGTGCGTGTGCATTCGGAATTGCCATTTACGAGGTAAAGTCAACTTACTTACAAATTAAAGTTCGTATCTCCGACAGAGTTGAAGAACATGAGTTTTGTTAAAAAGCTCCCTCGGCGATGTACTTTTTTAATTCTGAAAAGTTGAATTATACCGTGGCGTATCCATTAAATTTGGTTTATTATTTATTTATCGGTCTATTTAATTTTATAATTAGAATTTTAGTTACGATGTTTTTAATAATTAATAAAATATTAAAGATAAAATTATACAAGGTTAAAATAAAAATTATATTACATACAAAAATACATTATGATTAGACTGTATATTATATATTCTGTATATTATATATTACGTATCTGTACAACAAATTTTACAATTTCTGTCTCATGATACTTTAGTTCATCTTTTTTAATATTAAAAGCCATATAATTAATCTAGTTAACCTGATACATTTTCGGCAAACCTTTTAGCAAATTTGTACATCTTTCTGTAAAATAATATTAAAAGATATTTTTAATGTTCTTCATATTTTATATGACAATAATGTTTGGTATTTAAAAGAATTAAATTTTCATTTACTTTCCACTTTTAGAGACACAATTTTATAGGATAATGCAATGTATTATAGCTTATTATCATAATGTGTGTGTAGAACGTTGCAAATTATATTGCGTTGCTTTTTGAGCTCGCATTTACCTTAAAGAACTCGTAATTTTACCACCGCGAAACCACGCAACATCGTTTATGTGATCATGAATACGATAAATACTTTGCACGCTGCCCGATGCTTTTGTGTCGCCCATTTAACGACGTGTTTACGATGTAGTATGAATTAATGCGAATTAGTCGCATTTCACTATTACGGACATTCGACAGATAAACCATCTCTGCTATTCAGAATTACGACAGAATGGGTTTTATTATTTCAAATACGCTCCTAAAAGGAGGAAATTAGGATAATTACAGCTATAATGTTACGATTAAAAACGCAACTGTGTTTCTAACTAACATAAACTCAAAACCGAATAAACCACTACTGAACGATCTAAAGTCTAAAGAATACAGCAAATATTTAATCAAGAATACATATAACGTATCTTAATCCCGCGCTCGATGAAAATACCAAAAATAAGAAAACTAAAATATTTAATCTATGTCGATATTTACTTATTAAAGTATAAATTATCTTAATTTATATAAATATATTATTAAACTATACATTATTATCCTATTTTATATATACCTATAAAACATGATATAAATTATTAAGTATTTCTTCTTATAGAGAGATTAAAAGCGCCAATTTTTCTTAATATTATTTAAAAAACCGTTCACTTCTTCATCTACGCTAATTCTCTTGTTTATCGGATGGATTCATCACGCTATACGTCACGGCTTGCCAAAGGCTGGACTTAGAAATAGCATTTTAATCCGCGAGATGTTTCGTAACTTTGCGGGGTGGGTTTGTTCAGTAATCTCTTAATCTAGTGTTACGCCCGACATTAAAGAACCGAAAAAGAAGCAATATAAAGATCTTTAGATAAACCCGTGCCCGTTCCGCGAGGTCATTAAACGCCGACGATAAAGACCTTAAAACCGTTTCCGTTTCTCTCGCTCGCTCTGCCCATTTTTATTCTCCCTTTCTACCGTTATACAACATATTCCAATGTCCTAAGTACACTTCCCATTTAGGTATATGTTACACGTGCGTCACAGCTGCGTGGGCAGCCCCTGAGTATGTGCCGCTCAGATATTTACCGTATAATAAATTGTGACGAAAAGACCGTGCGGAGGTGGATTTTTACGCAAAAAAAAAAAGATCAATGTGGTCGGTTCCTTAGTCATAGGCATGACAAACCACCGAGAAATTTCGGAGTACAAGGTAGGCGTAAACGGTCCCTCTCGTCGTCCATTTCTCTCTGCGGACATAAACGTGAGAAAAGAGTATTTCAAATCTAAGGATAAGTGAAATTTATAGCGCACTAACATATACAGGCTCAGAGCTTCGTTCTTTCGACTTACGACAGTTTCGTTTGTACTGATATTGGAAACGGTATGGTGGCCGTTTGCTACGATATTTTATCCGTAATGCTATATTAGGAACGGGATAGTACGCTCTCGCGAAGAAAGAGGAAGAGAGAGAGAGAGAGAGAAAGGAAACATCATCACGAATCTCTAACCGCGTTACTAACCAACCAGTTCGCGCTGAATTGCACGGGCATAATTCTGCGGCCGCGAAACGGTCGAACTTGCGCGGCGCGAGATTAATATTAAGAAAAACAATACCGCGTTCATGCATCACGCAACGAGGCAATATAAATTTAAACTTTGCACGGAATCCCGCGGATAGCGGTGAATCGGAGATCGCGTATAAAACGGTGATCAAGCGCGGTCGATCCTTTCCCTTATTCGATACGATACAATTTAGTTTTAACCGATTCGGCGATGAGCGTGATAAAGACGCAAATGCGTATCAGGAAAAATCTACAAATTGATATAAATCGACAATAAATTTAATGCAATCCCCGCGAAGCGAAACAGCGATATAATAAACGGCTCTTTTAGGAAGAGGTATAACGCGTGCTTGAAATATCGGCGAGTAACTATCGGCTCTTTAAAACGGCGTACATCTCGCGCACCTTCCCTTCGCGCGATATCTTTATATTAAAATATAGTGCGTGTGGTTTATTACCGAGACCGATGTAATATCCCTATCCTCGGCGCGGAGCGTATTCGTTACCACCAAGGTGCGTTTCGTATTACCTTATACACGTATGTGCACGCGCTAGTATATACAATATATAAGTCGACACCGGATATTATTCAATTTGCTGCTGCAGAAAGAATATGCACCTCGCGGAAAAGGTAAAAAGCGTAACGAATGCTCGAGATATCGGCCGTTGGCTCTCCAAACATTCGTTACGCGAGAAACCTCCGAGAGAAGCCTCCGACATTCTTTATATTCGCAACGACTTTATTTGTATGTTTTACGCCGTATTTATGTTGCGGAATTTCTCTCTCTCTCTTTCCGTTTCTCGCTTGTAGAGAAAGGTCCATTTTCCACCGCTGCGACACGACCGTCTATGGTCGACGCGCTGGCGAGATATGAATTTTTAAATTCTAATCGCGAAGCGGCGCAAAACCGCGAGTTTGAACCCCGAATTAACGCGGTCTCGTCACGGCATCGCTGTGCCGTTGATGGGACAAGTGATTGTCGATTTGCATGATTATCTCATGTATGAGCAATCCGATTTAACGCGCGGCGAGGAGAGACAAAATAAATCGACAAAAACATTTAATAAGGCGGTATCTGTAAAACCCTGCATGCAAAAAAAATTAATTTTTATCCCAAATTAATTGAGTTAAATTAAATTAATTAAACGGTGATTGAATAGTAATTAATAACTACTAAGTGATAATTGCGCAATACGAGAGTGGCATCAATATTTCAAATATATTTCCCACACAATTTGAAAATTAACTTCAAAATTAATATAACTAATATTAATAATCACGTAATGATACAAAATAGCTTCCTATTAATTACTTCGCGCGGTAAAGTTGCGCTGTAATATACAATAACATTGATATTAACGCTAACAATTTGCGAAAGACGACATTCGAATCCTGTTCGATTCCAATGAGCAAATATGGAACTTCGCAAATAAACTAATACTTAAACCAAAGAGGGATGAAAAAGATATTTGTGTTTCCGAGACACCGGATACGTGAGGCCGTCTTCGGAAAACAATAACGTTATTTACGCCTCTTGAAGAATAGGCGAACGTCACTTGCGATAGCGCGGCTCTCGGGTACAGAAATAGGAATACATATGTTTGCGGGTCGCGGTGAAATATGCTTGGGAGCGCACGCCGAGTAGAAACGGCCGGCGCTGGTCAGACGCGGGCGGTCCGTATCGTCGGGACGTGCGCGGGACGGGAAATACCGCGGACGTGAGGACATCGCGCCTCTCTTAATGTACGAGCACGTACCTATCTACTAAGGGAAGAGGGAGAATTGGGGAGAACGGTATATATCGCTCTTTCGTCCCTCCACCGTCCTTTCTCGAGAACGCGGTCCTTAAACGAACGCAACGAGAAGTACCGGGTCATGAGCCAGGGGCTTCTCCCGCAATGAACGAGCGGCATGCTTCGGCGAGACAATTCGCGGCCGCGTACAACGGCGAAAAGATTTCAAAGACACGGTACGGAGAAAGTGCGCCCGTTACCATTCCCGAGACGTGGAGTACGCACTTTCCTCGTAATCGCCCGAATGACGTCGTTTCCTCGCGCGAGCCGGGAACGTCACGTTTTATTCGACGGAGCTCTCAGCTCTCGCCGGTACGTGAGCGCTCCTATATAAGCATTTGTCGCCCGCGATGATTATTCGATGATTTATCGATTGCTAAATGTAGGGGCATCCTAAACCGATTTTCGTATCTTGCGCTATCGAGAAATAATATTTTTCTGATGCTATAAACAATTCCTTTTTAACTTTTCGTACGTTATTATTTTCTATACTTGTATATGAGAATCCAACATGAAAGAACGAAATCAAACCTAGATATTTTTAAGAATCTGCAAACTCCAGAAATTAAAAAATTGAAATAAGGTTCCGAAAGCTCGATGAGCTTAGAGCGGAAATCGCGAATAATAGGTAGGTATAACTAACATGAAAGCGGCGAAGTCGACTAACGTCGCGCGAAATCTTGATAAAAAATGGATATAATTTGTTTCACGTCACATTCCTCGACGATGGAGGCGAATTCTTCGTCAGGATCACGTCGATGATATGGCGAGTGTCGGTGATCAGCGTCCGAATTTGATCGAAGCAGCAAAAGCTCATCAGCCGTTTTGCTTTGTGACGCGAAAGAAAAGGATCCTGCCTTTCTTCTCAACCGTCGAGGATATTTCGATCCTCGCTTCTTCCCGGTCCGTAAATTCGCCACCTGCCATAAACTTCAGCTATCAAATTTGTGACCAAAGTCAAGCGTGGGATACGGCAAAACGTGGATAGTAAATCTATTTTTTGTTATTATACATAAATATTTAAATAAATATACCTAAATAAATATATCTGAATAAATACACCTAACAAATAAATATACCCTATAACAAGATTTGGATAAACTTATTCTCTCTCTAAAAATTTTTAAGAGTTTAAAAATATTTGATTATTTATGATTCAACGATTATCAGAAGAACACAACAGGAGAAAGTATCTAACATGGTCTGGTTATAGGTATACACCTCGTCTGTGAAAATGGCACATTAAAGGTTCACAGAGTATTTCTTAGAAACGCCGTTTCAGACGCGGTATTGAACATTTTATATCCAATCCATAATAAGCACCCGAATTGTGCGATAATTTCCAATATTGGACGCGACTGGTCCATAAAACGAAAATCTTTTCGCGCAATATCACGATTGTTTTCTCCAATTCCGCAGAATAGTGCGAAAAACAATGCACTAATTTTAGAGTTTCGCCTAATTTTATTGAATCGTGCAATATCGTCGTTGTAAACTTTGCTAAGCACAATTAAATTCAAACAAATTAAAGAATCGCTCAAACGAAAGAAAAATGATAGTGAATTTAAAATATTCTGCGTGTTTATTTACGGTTATTTCCGCTAAATTTTTATCCGTCGGAAGTAAGAACGTCATTCGAAAACATTTTTCAAGTCGCCGCTTGCCAATTATTAATTTACAACCAAATAGACTTATTGATTTTTCAAAATGTTGGAAAAAACGCGTTGATTTCACCGACGTTCGGCGACGCATCGCGGCGCAATGCTCGCAAGCAAACTCGAGGCAATTAATTAATCAGGCAATTTAAATGCGCGTACTTTACTGTGACGCAGCCTCGATGCATACTTGTTGCGTTCCCCATTGTATGTCGACGGCATTGTATCCGTCGACTGGAAAATATTGATTTAATGCAGCTTCTGCGTGGCCGAGCCGATGAACGTCATTAGCTGCCTTCACGCGACGAAAAATCGCAAGATATTAATTTTAAAGTCATTATACATGCCTGTCAAATAGAATAAACAGGAATAAATCCGCTTTGCACAAAACATGAAACCATTTATTTCTACAGCTTCCATAAAAATCCATCTAGATAGATAGGTATAATTGAATTAAATACTCGAATATATCCTTTTGTTTCGATTATTTTTACGTTATTTTTACCAATTAAATACCAGGAATAGTAAAAAGCTCTCCGCCGTTTCAAGTACTATGAGATAATTTTAATGTCATGCTTAGCCATTTAATTGGAGATTAGTACGTCGGTATTTGACTGCGTATATATAGAGAATAAATGAGAATTTATTATTACATTACATTACATTACTAGCATGAATACTATGAGAATATAATTCTAGCATTGCGCGATTATCACATATAATCGTGAATAAATTACGAAGGATCGAATAATGAAATTAAATTTAAATTATCTCTTTCTTTTTCTTCGTTATATATCAGTAATTTGAATCTAAAATAATGTTTTTTGACAAGTTTCTATATTTATCTCTTTTTATTTTCTGTATAAATTAGCACGATCGTATTTACAAATTGCATTTATTACTGTCTCTTTAATTCATAATCCAATTTCCACGAATGCATTACAGTTTAGTTTACACAATTAAAGCTCACAGATTGTTATTGATCATTCATTCTCCGCAAAACCACTGGATTTGCATAACGGATTTATAGAGAAATAATATACGCGCCCGAATTGGCGCATATCATCTGGAAGCGCATAGACTGTCCTGGATCTGATCCTGCGTACAATATCGCGACGTCAATTAATTAAAATTAAAATTTCACGCATGTCGCGGCCGGAGATTTTGGCGGGTCGTCCGGACGAAATTGCGGTATAAAATTCTAATTTCAATTATTTAAAATTGCCCGTCACCCATTGCCAGGTTCGTTGAAAGACGTCGTTGTGCTCCCTTTTGAATGTGTCTGTAGAGACACTCTCTCTTAATATTTAATTATATTTAATATTTAATATTTTAACTCGAAGTAGGTAAAAAAGTACATTTTTCTTAAAACGCGAAAACGAAAAGAATAACGAAAATACAGAAGAAATATTATAATATTTAAATGTAATAAATATTTAAGTATTATTACTATATTATATACAATTGAAGAAAAATTAACGTGTCATCTAATTTTTATCAGTTTTCATGAGCTTTAATGTCAATCATAATAATAAATTTCTGCGAGCGAGAAGAAATTAAATATAAATTTAAGTAATTAATATTTAATATTCTTATTAAATTAATCACAGAAAGAAGTTCCTCCAAGAGTATTATGAGCGAAATTTATTTTAAATTGACAGCGATTAAAACGATAATCCTGCTTTATCTCTATATTTCGACAATACGACATATACTTTCTTTCAACTAACTCGATCAGGTCGACGTGCCAGACGAAGCTTCATTATTCATCTTCAGCTTCGGGCTAATCTTAGCCGATTCATTTCCCATCCGCGCGACATGACGGAAAAGAGCGTTTTCGCGCCTGGGCCAACCGCAAATATAGCCCAATGTAATCTTCGCGCTGGCCTCGATTTCAATCCGTCCGCCACGCGCGAATTTGGTCGGCGAACGTCACTGCAACGTATACGTCGTCAAAACGACGGATCATCGAGCGGGCAAGTGGATTATTTCAAGGCGAGTTCAACGCGAGATCGGCTGTGATGCAAGTGATATTGAAGCGTCGAAGCTACGAAATTTCCTGCGGAATATATACACGACAAATAATCCGTGCGATTTATTATCAGGCAGTGATTGCCAGTTGTATGTATATTGTACTTTCCTTATTCCGACTGTTTGTGGAAATGCTTAATGTAAAACATTAGTTATCCTGTTACGACATCTTTTTTATAATTATGTATAACAAATTGAAAATTTCATTATCAAAATGCAACAACAAATCTATGTGAATATAAAGAAATCGCTGAAAATTTCACCGGTCAATATACAGAACGAGCCTGCCGATCCCACGCACAAAGGCAAAAGCTCGCACTGCGTTGGCTGCGGCGGTCGAATTCACGATCAGTGGATCCTGAGGGTAGCGCCTAATCTGAAATGGCACGCGGCTTGTTTAAAGTGTGCCGAGTGTCAACAGTTTCTGAACGAGAAATGCACTTGTTTCGTGCGGGACGGCAAAGCTTACTGCAAGCGTGATTACGTTAGATTGTTGGGCACGAAATGCGACAAGTGTAGCCAGTGTTTTAGCAAAAATGACTTTGTGATGAGAGCGAAAACTAAGATCTATCATGTGGAGTGCTTTTGTTGTTCCGCATGATGCGGCTCGAGACCGGCGACGAGTTCGCTCTGAGGCAGGACGGCCTCTTCTGTGGGCACGATCACGATGCCCTCGAGGACGGAAAGTACTGCACCGGAGTTGTCGGTATACCCGGAAGCGAGAATAACAATAACGCCTCCCTGACGAACAAAAATCATCATCTACGCCCGAACGACGGTTCGATGTCAGTTCAACTTGGTGGCCATCGCGAGGGAGGACTTTCCACGTTTATGCTTGCAGATTCCGTTCCGCTTTACTTCCAAAACTTCCAAAACAGCTTAAGTTAATTTGTTTAGAGATATACGATATCATATCTGTGTAATAATGTAATTTATTTACGCTACAAAAAAACACGTAGAGATCAAATCAATCGCCATCGTAAAAAGGGGGCATTAATATAAAATTTAATAACTTTGAGTTACAATCAGATTCGCGTATAATATATCACGCTTGTCTCACACACACGCGCACAATCATTATAATTAAAATATTTTAAGGTTGTTTATCATTTACATCTATTCCATTTGAATACCGCACGATCGAAATTCTATTCACGTAAACTTGGCGAAATTCGTTTATCGCGAGCGAACATCGTAGACAGATCTCGTTCAAACCGCTTAAAAGCGCATGGAGAATATGAATAGTTTTTAAAGGAATAACCCGATACGCGCGTCTGTCTCTCATCACTGTCAGACGCACGTTCGGAGTTCGAACTCGAAGGAACGCGTATCGTGACGGCCTTTGAAGTGGAGAACGGGAACGAGGCGGATCGAGGGAGAGAAAACGAAAGGACGCGAGAGAGCGCGAGAGACGCCCGACGTCTGCATCTCAATGGCGCGTCTCGTCTCCTCTTAGACGGGACTCCGAGACGGATGCACATGGAAACCGCGATGCAACGTTCGCTTCCCTGTGTGTATGCGCGCGCGTCGACGATGCATTTGTACGTAGCGTGTAAATACGCCGTCGCGCGCTTGTAAACAGCATATTTTCTGACTCACTAGCGCAAACGTAACACGATGCGCATACTTAGAATTCAGTACAGCACGCGCGCCTCTCGCTCCTGTTGTCACCCGTCTCCGTCCCGGGTTCCGGGCTTCGTGCAGGCCGCCCTTTCGATCTCCGATCGACTCGATGCATCCGTATGACGTATCGAGTTACAATGCGCCCGAGTATTTGGACGTTACTTTCGCGAGGATGTATCGCGTTTCTGGAATGACAAGAATATAGCTCGAAATGGATGTTTGTGCCCGTCCTCAGAGAATCAAATTTAATCAATTTCTCTGGCGGAACGTAACGTGAAGCACGATTTAGAAGAAGCTATGCATTGAAAATATAAAGAACAGTTATAAAGGAACTGGAATTGTCACAGTCGATGGCAATCGTTAACAAGAATTCTTGTAATTCTGTAAATTTCAGAGTTGCAGCTATACTTTAAATTAAGATACTGCTATAAAATAAAATAGTTATTTAATATTAAATAGAAAATATATAAGACATTACGAATTTATATAAAATAAAATAGAATTGAATAAAAGAAAATTCCTAGACAATCTAGACATTCAATTACTTTCATTTCAAAACTATTATCAACGTGAAAATAAACGACGATCTTTTCTAAACGTCAAGAATAAAAAAAGTGCAATTTTAAATTGTAGATTTATATTTTATATATGAAAAAGAATCGCATGTGAAACCATTTTTATTCCGAGACGTATCTTTGTATTTTTGGTTACTGCAAGATTAATCACGCTTGAGAGTCCAACACATTATAAAAAATTACAAGTACATCATATCACGCGTCATAAATTACGAATACCAAACACGCTGCAGCAATAAGAGTAACTCGCAAATATGTTGTGGCAAATAGCGTAGCAGAGCTTGGCCCGCTGAGGATTGCTGACGTTTAAATATATTATTTGACGCGTGACGTAGAACGCTCGCACTCTCTATGCGTCTTCCTTGGTGTATCCGGCAGAATAGAATTTTATATGGTGAGGAAAGCAGGCGAAGACGACTGGGCGAGAGTGCGATATCGTGCAGATGAAAATAGCACGGCAACGGCATATTGCGTACTTCCAAGAAAACGTCTTGCTCGTAGAGCGGCCGAAAATGCATCCAATTACTCGTCTTGCACACATTCTCTCGGAAAACTACCGTCCGCGTTATTAACCTCTGTGATTGCGCGTTGAACGATCATTATTTCCCGATTTCGTCGAATGATATTGCATGCTTCTATTTGTTGCGCACATAGAGTGGTGTGAGAACTAATTTGACGGACAATACAGTTGGAAAATGAGTAAGTACTTCTTCGAGAAAAAGTAAATTAAAATTGAAGTAAAAAGTTCTTTATATCTGTCTATTAAGTCATGTCTATAAAGTCAGTGTCTATTAAGTCAGATTCAGGCTAGGCAAGAGAGTATGAACAAACGCGGATGAACAACGTTCTTTAATAAGTAATCGCAATACCGTTCGCACTCGTCGACTTATTCACGCGATGATTTCATACGTTCAGCATTAATTTTAATAATCAGTATTTTAATTAATAAGCTACAAACGTCGAATCAATTATTTTAAAGGACGTCGAATTTTGTTAAATTTTTAATAATAATATCGTCGATCAATTACGCCGATAATTTACTGGAAAATAGCGAAAAAAAATGCACGGATATTGACACGCAAAATATCATGACTTCGCGCAGACTTCCACATTCTGGGACAAGGGTGTCGAAAAAGAGAGAGGTCGATGTCGAAAACTCGGAGAAAAGTCCTTATTTATTTGCAGACGGGAGGCAAGGCGCGAGGATCAGACGACATGCGAGGAATTTCGAATAGAGAAAGACCGTAAGCCCGCATCCGGGCCAAACTTTGACCCGCACGCAGGCATGTAGACACACACGCGTGTACGCTAGCTCGGAAGTAAAACTTGAGCAAAGTATAAACACATTTACAATTGTAACTTTAATCCGGAATTTTAACAAATAAAATGACACGTTGGAGCTTTAAAAAAGATATACTAGATCTGTCGGAATGATGCGTGCATTATGACAGCAGACGGTTCTTCAATCTTGCTAATTTACTGTTTTTCGAATTTACATGCTTTCGATGTTATCAATTTGAGTAATTTCTACTTTCGCGTCGAACCAATAGGTCGTGTTTAACTTCACCCTGCCACTTGCCTCGTCTTTACGTTTCTCAGTACCTCACGCGTATTCAGCATTCATAAAAAGGGAACCATATTCGTGTCTGCCGAACGATCGTACGGCACTGCGCGGTAGCATGCGTTCGCAAACGGGTTTCGAGCGTATGTATGCACGACTGCCTTTGTGTTAGCGAGACGCGAGGCGTATACGCCGGATCAAAGGGAGTTTCCCCCGCGACTTTGCAATTCGTACCTTGCTCGTACTTTACTGCCGCGACCGGGGGCCGCGAGCCGAAAATCCTCTCAAAGGAGGCCGCTACTTGAGCCTTCGCCGCGTTTGTAATCTCCCGGTACTCTCTTTTCGGGAT
This sequence comes from Temnothorax longispinosus, assembly GCF_030848805.1. Classification (NCBI taxonomy): domain Eukaryota; kingdom Metazoa; phylum Arthropoda; class Insecta; order Hymenoptera; family Formicidae; genus Temnothorax; species Temnothorax longispinosus. The sequence goes on from NC_092369.1 coordinate 6,705,369, forward strand.
AGGCAGAGATAAAGAGAAACGCTTGGAAAATATAGTTTCTCGATATGCGTACTCTCTCTCCCTCTCTGTCCCTCTCTTCTTCTCTATGACCGGAAATACGTCTCGACGGCGCAAACAGCGAACTTTCGTCGCCGCAGGCTATACAGAATCCTTTTCCTTCTGTCTGTTACTTTCTATCTGTCGCGGATCAATGGCCAGTAATCGTAAAATACTTTTCACTCGAATGAAATTAGCGAAACGATGTATTTGCATAATGATGTATTTTTGATACTAAACTGTGAATTTTTATGTTGAATTTTTTAATAAAATGATGTAACAAATAAACGCAGAGAAATATTATAAAAGATTTAAAATTACGTTGTATATTAGACTAAAAAAAAGAAAAAAAAAGAAAATATGTTATCAGTGATAAAAGAATAAAGTTATAATTTTGGAGAACATATACAATAATAACAATTTTAATCTGCATGTATTCGTCAGTATTAATGTGTATAGAAAAACAGTGGAAAATGTCATTTACAAAAATTTACCTTGCCAATTCGAAAAAATTGTAAATAACAATTATACTTCTCATACAAAGTATGCAAATTTGAATAGATGGGGAAATTTCAACGTCCCGCATACATATTTAATTTTCATGTACATAATATCACGTATAAACTTGTTATTTATCGTTACACGTTTTATATGGTAGTCATGAATAACTTGTTACTGTGTACCGCGCGTACGGATTATTTACGCTTTTCTATTCACAACGTGGATACGTTATACCCAATCTTTCCTCGTTTTATAAAAAGCTTCGGTCAATCCTTTTTATTCGCGCATTCGTGACTATTAAACGCGGGCAAAGTTAAACGAGTCGGCGCTTTCTTTCATTCCGCACTAATTGCCGCGTTGATTATCGCGTAGGATCGTTGTAATTCTACGTTCCTTGAAGCACAGAGCGCGCTATTAGCTCGCGACGATCGTCTGATCACGGCGATGAGTATCTACTCTGCATCTCTAATGCTTTGAGCTGGCGGGCCGACTAAAGCCGCACGCTTCCACTGCGTGCGTGGTACTAAATCGCTGATAACCAGCTTACGGCCAGGCTGCAGTGCATATTCTAAAGAGAATGTATGATGGCTGAGTGAATATAATCGCGTGCACTTACTATCAATTAGATGTGCATTAGGCAAACCCGACAGCCTACGCTTATTTTTCAACGCAAGGATGAAAAATAAGCGATGTTGGTTAAACGGTACACAGATCAAGGAAGACAGATACGTGATATGTATCGCATATTACAATAGCCACAGTTGCGCTTTTGAAGAATTTCTACTTTGTTATCTTTAATAAGCTTAATATGTTTTTAATGTGTGATTAAGGTCTCAATTTATATTTACGACAATTAATCCGATATTCTCCTGATCGAACTCTCGGATGTGCGAGCCGGTATTATCGGAAACAATACATTGCTAAGAGTGATCAAGCCGCATTGGAATATGGATAATTAATGATAAAATTAATATTAAATATTGCGTATACATTCGCAGCCATTCATTAAGGTCAAATTCATTCGTATCCGTATATTGATATTTCAGTTCTCTTTCAGAAATAAATAATGACAATGTATCACAAGCAGAATTAATTATACTTTCGTAATAGGACGGGCGCAATAATAAAAATTACGTCTCGTATCGTTGGCGAAATACAATCGACGTAATTACGTATTAAACAAAAGGTAAGGCAAAATTTCGCGTACGCGAAACCCGACTAATTAGACGTTCAAAAATCCACGTCCGCAATGTGAAATTTATTTACAACATTGCCGAAAGGTATACGCGACTTTAAATCAGAACGTAAATATGTAAATACGATAAATTATTCGGGTACAGGATGGCACGAAGAGAGAGAGAGAGAGAGAGAAAGAGAGAGAGAGAGAGAGAGAGAGAGAGAGAGAGAGGGGTACGAATGAAGAGCAAACCAATTTGGCGTGCGTGTCTGTCGTCATATTTTTAGTGACCCATTATAGTGTCACGTACCAATGTTTACCAGGTACATTAATGTCCGTAGAAATTTGCATGAACAAACCTAAGGACAGTGAAAAATTTTTTGAAACAATGTCGTAAACGTTTAAACTAGACGAATATGTACATCTTTTTAACTAATGACTAAAAAGAAGAAATTAAATATTTGTCATTTGTACTGTGTCAATATTTTCATAGAGTATATTTATTTATTCCATTTTATTCAAAATGTTTAATTTTGACGTGACGGCATCACAATTAAAATTTTGTTAAAGCCTTCCTTATAATTATCCATGAAAAAGATTGTGCCGAAAGATTTTTTTAACTCAAAAAAAGATTAATCTCTTTAAATTCATATAACGTGGAAGGTAAGTATTTATACCCACGATACATGGTTTAAAGAATAGAGCCTCTATTGAAACGTGGAAGAAATGCGCCGCAACAGTTCTGAGACGCTGTTTATGTGTGTATGTATTTGTCTCGGGATATATATATATTAAAGTCTAAATTAAGGTGTGACACAAAACCGCCCTTTTATACCTGCATATTTACAAGATCGAAGTGTCCGCGTTCATTTACATGCTCTGCGTGAGCTGATCGAATTTCATGAAAGTTTCAGCACGGGGCAACCCTATACGCGCATAAAGCTAGCTGTCGGATACCTTCTGTTGTAATATGCGCGCTGTAGGGCCTCGATACCTGATATTAAAAGTGCTTCGGCGAACCATCCCACATTTAAAGCAGCACGATGTCGCGCGAACTTCGATGCAAAGAAGTCCGATAAAGTTCGCGCACCATCACGCGCTTTTACAGACGACAACGGTTCTCCCTTTTCTTCTTCTTTTTTCTCTTTTTTTAAAGTTTATTATTTGCGAACTTTGTCTCTCGGTTCTTCTTCGTGCTTACGATATTACGCGACGATCGCAAAACTATGTATCCGCCGCGTAACGCTACTTTTATGAGCTAAAAGAAATATCACGATTTCTGAATGAGACTCGAAAATGTATCTCGTATTTTGCGATTGTAGGTACTTCTAAATAAATTACATTAAGATTTGATTACAGCGAGCAATTGTTAATGCAGAATAATTATACACTGACAAGACTAAAATCCCATCTATCCAAACTAAAGTACATAAAATGATAGCATCAGTTGCATTTCTGTGGAACTCGTAATCCTTTCGGTACTTACCGATACCACACGCAACAGCGCCAGCGGAGTAATTATGTTGTAACTGCATTAATTATAAACACAGGATCTAAATTATAGCACCCAAAATAATTTTAATATTCCAAAAGTAATTTTAATATTTCAAAAAATAATTATCCGCATCTTCCTACTCGGATGTTTTATTCATTTATATTTTAAATATTTGTATAGGATGATTATTTATCAAATACCTATTTAATAAATAACCATATATATATATATATATATATATATATATACATACAGGGTGTTTCGTAATAATGCTTAAAAGCAGATGTCTGAAATTATTTTGAGATGAAAATCTTCATCAAAATCAAAATATCGAGACAATAATAATTATTGTTTATTTATTTATTTTATTTTTATCTCAAAATAATCTTGGAAATGTACCTTTAAACGTTGTTATTTACAGTCTTAAACCCTGTATTAAAGTCGCAAAAGAATTTTCTTAAATATAAACTTTTATAACATTTTATAAATAAAAATTATTTAGTTTTTATTTCAATTGTCTAACTGTACAGGAATAAACAATTCCGCAAGTATACACATAAACAATGAATTATTCATTCTGTTCCTTCGCTGTTACCTGGTGCCTCTCCCAGCCCTTCTCTTCTTCCTCTCAGATTCTCTCATTATATTCGCAGTTCTCACAACACACTCCCTCACTTATTCACTCACTCGAGAAACCGCAGTTAATTACAATCGTGTGTGAATTAATCGTCAGAGTACGACGATTGCGCAACGCTTTGCGGCGCTTCTCTTAAAATTAATTAAGATACCCGATAAACCGCCACACGCTGTAGTGAAAGACTCAAGAACTGGATCGTACAATAAAGGGGAGGATTGTAAGGGTCGTCATATGATTCTGCCCACGTGTCTTCCAACAACAAGCGAACAATCTGTTTTCTATTTTGGGTACATTAGCTTCTCCTTTCGAATAAACCGTCCAGGTACTGAATCCACCCACCTACATCAAAATCATACCTATGGAAGGATATCATTGTCAAACGCACCATTACGCAAAAAAAAATTATTGCTGAAAATTATATGCCGTAATTGCCGTATGCCAATTCACTGCCATGAAATATATTAATCTTAAATAAACGCTGAATTCTATTTCTAGCATTTAAAATTAATTTTGATAAATTACTATTGTTTCATTTAATAATCTCGTTAGCTCCTAAAATAATTATTAATTATTAATTGTTAATAATTAGTAATTAAATATTAATTTGGCTCGATTAAGCGATTGTTTAAAAAATTTAATAAAAATAAAAATATTTTAATCCGAATTTGGTGAATATGCTGCAAATTCATTGGTATGATTTTTAATAAGATTTTTTACTTAAATTGAATTTCAGAATATGTGTAATATGGTATAATTGTCTCAGAAGAGTATGTAATTTCAGAATATACTATATATAAACATAACTTTTGATAACAGATTTATAACCTATATTATTTATAATAATAGAAAAGATATCTCTTATGTGAGATACTCAGTCATGTGTGACATGTGATATATGAATAGCAGTTACATTTTTTCCTTGATTCTTGAAATATATGACGCAAAGGATGTGTCTCTTGCGTTGGGAATATAACTACTTCAGCTCCTGTCGGAAGTTTTGTGGAGCGACGTAAACTTGTGGCGTGCGCGAGACAGATGTGAGAGAGAGAGAGAGAGCGGCGCGACAGATATCTCCCGAGGACAGCAGATATCAAATGAATACGACGACGATGTGCGGCACGTTGTCGTGTTGCCATTTCCGAAAGGACATTGGCAAAGGATATTGCGATGCGTTGAAGATGTTTCTAACCGGGCTGGTCTCGACTCTCGAAACCCCGGTGGAACATTAACGACGCGCGGCCACGATGCACCTTTCGCAGGATAAACGTTGCCGGTGGAATTGTCGGGCGCAAACACACGCTTGTATAAACGGAATGAGTATTTCGATCTACCGCCGCTGCCACGCCGCGAACGTTAAGCCATTATCAGAACGAGAATGAGACAAGAGAAAGAGCAAAAGTGTTTCAAGAGACTGCGCGCCGCGTTTCTGTAAACATCGTTCTAGTGTAAATTCTGGAGCAATGTTTTCTCCAGTGTTTTTGAAATAGATATCGCGTTTCAAAAACTATAATCTTTTAAATTACACGAATGAATATATTTGTCGCAATTAATTCTCGCGTTTTTATTGTCATGAAAAAAAGTATTCGTTATTTAGCATTCAAAAATTGTATTAGTGCGTATTTATTGTAATTTCAATTTTTAATTTTTTTATCTTATTACTTTCAAATTCACGAATTAAAATTTCGCAAATGTCTTCAGCGAGATAACTTTATAACTCTTTGCGGGAGAAAGCCTTAAAAGTCTATCAATTACACTGAAATTCTAAGGACGGAATATTAACTTGACCGAGATGCGGTAATCTCGTTGTCACAGAACTCAAGCAAACGGTGCATTATACCGGCACCTAAATTGCTCATCCTGTCTGTGACACGTAATCGCCGGAAGTCGCCACTTAGAGATAAGATCCCAATCTCTATCCTTGAACGCGGTAGCCGCCTAGTCGATCTATCGATTGATATCAAACGGCCCGTCAAGGGCGACCGCGCGATGACGACGACAACGACGCGGAGCGACGGCGACGGACCAGTCGTTTTCTCGATAATGAACCTTTATTTAAAATATCGAGGTCGCCACTTCAGAGGTGAGTCGACAGGCAGAACAAAGCCGCGGCAAGCCGCTGAAATAGTTCGATCGACCTGAGGATATCGGCGATATCGAAAAAAGGGTGTCCCCTAGTTCCCGATGTTGCTCGTTTTGGAGACGTTAGGAACATACGAAAATCGATAACGTGCTCCCGAAACGTCGAACAACATCGCGATAATAAACGCGAAGCGAATGCGATCGGATGATGAAGAAATTACGTTGGTCGATCGAATTGTTTCCAGGAGAAATTAACAAACGTTTCTTTTTCTTTTTTTTTCTTTTTAAATTATTAACGAAGAAAAATCTAAAGCGAGTAATTCGCACCAGTAAAAGGATTGTGAGATCTATTTGCTTGCGAGAATTAATTTAGAATTAATTTACTTTATGGTGATATACAAAGCATAAAATATATCTCGTGCTGTTCCACCGATATCATCTAGAATAAACCCGTAGCTAATTGGTTTTTAGTCCAGTATACAGGATATTCAAAACAAGAGTTTGAATAGTATTCACCAAAATAATGAAAAAACTTCTAACAAACGTGAGTCCAAAAATCTACGGAGTTACAAAGTCTTGATTGTCGTTTCTATTGCAAGTGCGCTCTATGACGGCCAGCCATATTCTTGTATAGCGTGTTTGCTCTTGTGCAGCGTGCGAGCTTCTTTGCAGCTCCTCGACGCAAAGAAGCACGTGTTTGAATGCCTGTCAGCAGATTCGTGAGAACCCAGGAATTTTCGCAAGAACATGTGCTTCTGTCCGTCGAAGGGCGGCACACTGTGTAGAAATAGCTGGCCACCAGCTGAGTACTTGTGTAGAGTACTTCCAATAGAAATACACATAACACTCAAGGCTTTGTAACGCCATGAGTATTGATTTTTGGACCTATATGCTTATTAGAAGCTTTTCCATTATTTTCTTTTAACACTACCGTCAAGGCCTGTAACTTTTTTTTTTAACATTTTATGTACACAGCGTGATGTGAGACAGGAAGAGAAGAAGAGATTGAAAAAGATTTGAGAACCATTCAACATCCGACATATTTTTTGTTTTTCGTGCTTCCTCGCGATCGTCATTCGCACCTGCGAACGTTTCTTTCGGCAAGATTGAAGGCAATCCTGATTACGGAAACGTCGCATTCGCGAGTATACATCTATGCTGATTTTCTTCACCGCGCTCTTCGTGAACGGCCGACATGACGTTTCGATTGAAACTGAAGGGGGAAAAAGGCGGGACGAGTACGGCGAGGGAGGTGGCGGGAAAAGCGGCGGGGTAGTGATCGCGTGACAGGGTAGTAGACAAGAATGAAACAGGGCAATCCTCGAGGGCGGGAAGCCGAGAGGAACGTACCAGTGACCCGAATACGTCGCGCTCGAGGCTCGAGGGCACAATCTCTGAACATCTTCTCCTAGTAATGCTCTTGACGCGCGAATTTTCGTACTACGATCGGCCTAGCGTTCTCCCCCCCCCCTCTCACTCTCTCTCTCTTTTCTTCCTTTCATACTTCGGCCACTCTTTTCTTCGGATCTTTCAGTCTTCGTTCTTTTTGCGACTCTCGTGTGTAACGAAAAATACGTGTATCGAGGACGTGCATTTCTCTCCATTCAGAAATTAGATAACTTTATACATTATCAATAAAAAAAATAGCTTTACCCATTTCCCTTAAATAACGGAGTAATTTGTTGAGAAAAAAAAAGAATTTTTTTCTCTTTTTAAATATCGATTTACAGCACAAATTGCTCGTATTGCCAATAATTGATTTTTATTACAATGCTTACTTAGCAATGCTTACTTGCTCGCTCTTTCACTGGATTCACTCAATTTGAAATATTGGTAATTCGAATCCAAATTTATCTCCTTTATCTCTGTTTTTTAATCTTTTTGTGTATGGTTGTATTATCGCTGCAATTTCCATTAGCTTTTTACACGTAATTGCATATTGCTAACTCACTCTCGACAATTGCATTATTTTCGTTTAGTTCTGTTAACATGCGTGTTCTTATTCTGACTGGGCTTGACCCAGAATATAATAAACCGATTTCTATCTCATTTTCTCTACACGCGTATGTGTGAAAAGACCTTCTCCGCTATATCTCTCTCGCTAATTCACAGCTCGCGCAGGCATACAAACGCGTTCCGTGAGTACACGAGTATAGTGAAGAGGGATGCAAACGACATCCATGAATTTTCGCGGTAATGGAAACATCCCGACTGCGCAAAGAAGAAGAAATGCACTTATACCTCTTTGAGATTTCAAGAGAGCGAAGAAAGCTCGATTATAACCTGTTTCATCAACTTCCACGACCGTTTGTGTACAATTAGAAATCAGCGATTTTTCGCGAAATTTCGCTACTGTATGATATTCTGCAATTTTCTGCTTATAAATATTTTTATGAAAGCACGCAGAAATATGCGCCTAGCATTACAATTTAAGACTTTAAAGCCAGGCATGGTAACTTAATTTTTGAGCAATTTATACATAGTAAATTTATAATATTTATAATAAATAGTAGAGAAAGACTTTCAATTTTAATAGACTAAAAAAAATATTCGTCAAGCTTTCTGTGCGAGGAATTCTGGTGGTGTCCACGTGGCTACATCAGTGTAACGTCAACCGCGACACAAGTCGTATATGTACTTAACGTTCTCCGATTCTACGCACGTGCATGCGCGGGTATAACCGTAAATGTTCGTACGTACTGTTAGATGGGAGCTCGAATGTGTTCAATGACTGTGTTACGTCGCTTATACGCGCGCGCGATAAAGCGCAAACTCGAATGTACATAATTGTTTATACGGGATGATGTTTATTCGTACGAATTGTTCCGCCGTTCGCTCGGTCCGTTCAGGTAGCCGTGAAACTTAATGCACTAAAGAAGCGGTGCTTTTTACTCCATCTCCAAAGTTACCAGCTGCAGCGCGAGTCTGATAACAAATATTTGCTAAGTGCCCCAAGCGAAGCTTACGGCACGAAGTTCGAAACTGGGAGGGCTTGCCATTTAGGATAAAGGAAAGTCGAATTCACCCGTCTGCCAAAACCATCGGCGAACACTTGAATGCGCTACGTGCTTTTGCGCACGTGTCTCGAACAATATGTAACTAGTCGCTCTTATAAAGGACACTTTCTAATGGCGGGAAAGCTTCGCTTCGCGTAAGCAGCTCCAGAGAGATCCAGCCGAAACGTCACGAAAGTTACGTGGCGAATTATGTCGACGTGCGCCGGCGCGCGCGGTTATGTCTTTCGCTGGAATGATTAAACGGTTTTATAACTTTCAAGACCAATTATGAAGTTTCTGTCGCTCTTCGACATCCACACTGTACGGGAATTTCTTCTTCGATCAACTACCTGTACACGAATCAAACGGGTATTGCAATTTCTTGATATGTAAATAATAAAAAAATAACTTTTATTCACAAACTTTAGTCGCGCATTAAATCGTCGCGCTTAACCGAATAACAGAATTGGTATGGCTCTAAATTAAACGGTATAACTCAGTTAACTGTTTCGTAAATATGAAACACTTGATAAATAGCACTTTATCAATAGCGCTATTCGAAATTGCAATCAGAATTTTAGCATAAAATGATGTTTTATATATATTTTTTGTTCTACCTCTTAAATATCGTTGTCATTACATCGCACGTATGTTAGCATTAGCACGAAATTAATGGGCACTCCGCTTATGAATCGCATGAATATTAGGATCCTTCACATACGCGGTCAATTGGTCGATCAAGAATTAACAGAACGAAGTACCATTAATAGCCCGATCAATTCTTTCATCCACAGTAAGTCAATTTTATCGCTTGAATTGAGCTCTGCTTTTTCCCTCTCGCAACTCCCCCAACGCGTCGCACACAAAACGTCCCGCTGTGACAGGCCGCAGCACGTAGCATTTTTTGGTCAATAGAGAAATTATTTTTCTGTTCCGTTGAAAAAAAGCCGTGCGCAAAAGCACACGGTATTTTTTTTGTTATTTCTGCCGCACGTGTTTCGACCTGGGAGTTTTATGGCGTTCATCCTCGGATACTCTCGGATACATATAGGAAATTTAAGCTGCTACATACGTCTACGTGTACGCGCGCGTAGACAAAGCGCTGGACGTGATTTAAAAATTTTTTCCGAGTTTAACCGTAGTCGGATAATTAAAAGATCATATTCTTATTATCGTTAAATTTTCGCTGCGCGGCATTGCACGAAAAAATCTTATCTTTCATCTTGCGGTGTGGGATTAAACTTCACGTTCGTAATTACTTGTAAAAATGACAGCTGCCGGTATTCGCACTGAGAATTAAATCAGACGTCGCTCGCCTCTCGTCTCGGAGAATATCTCCGTTGAAATTATACGCGAAGAGCGCTCTCCTCGCGGTATTAAACATTTTTACGCGGAAAATGGTATTGCACTCCGCCGCATTCCCAGGAGCATTGTACGGCCGTAATATCTATTTAAAATTGGAAACCGTGTATTGGCACTTGCGCTAAAGCAAGTTATTTTACGCTAAAGCCAGTTTCAAAAGACACTGCCATATGCACACATTAATGTTGGCGAATATAGTGGAGCATATGTAAACATGTTGATACAAAAGCTATTCATCTAATATATCAAATATTTACGAATTATATAAATTATATAAACAGTTATATAAATATAAATTAATATTTAGCAGACCAATCTTAGGAAAGATGATCAGCAAAGAGAAAGCAATTATTGCAGGTACAGCTACAATTATTTTCTTTGATTAATTCTATTAAATTACGTAGTAATTATTTAATTATTTATCTGTCCATTAATTTTTTTTATAGAAATAAGAATGCTTCGGACTGATAACGTATCTTTTACAAGAAAATCAATGTACTATTGAATATTGACTTTTTTTTACGAAATCACTATAAACATAAACGACGCACCGCAAATTGTTTATCTGTACTGCAGTTATCCAAACAACTGGATGCAAATACCAATGTGTTGACAATAGCAGGCTAATGTTATTCCCTTCGGTATTTTTTTTCAAAAATCCACCCATCACGGTAGATACTAGAAATGCGTTGATGCAAATTAGCTGTATGAAATTGCACACAATGCAGCCAATGTCGCATTGACAAACGTTACAGTATATTTACTATATCTGTATCTCCGCTTAATGATCATACGTGCACTTTAGTTCTAAATGTGTGCACCTAAATGTGGAAACTTATATCGACGAACATACGGAGATGTATGCGCCTGTAAATGTTACACTGCAATAGTAACGAGGCGTGTAAACTTGCAAGTTTCCGAGGAAGAGAATCGTTGACACACTGCCAAGCAGAGTTGCACTCATAACTGTCAATAAAATTTTGTTTAAAGCTATATTAAAATAAAATTCTTCTCTCTATCTCTCTCTCTCTCTCCTCTTTCTTTTTACAATTATTTTATTTGTGACATGTAAATTACTTCATGTAATAATATAAGAATTTTTCATGTAATGTAAAAGTTTTTACAAAAATCTCGTGTTTTGATTAATTACAAGTGGCATTTGTTCCTCCAAATTTTTAATTCAATTTTTACCAAATAATGAATTCTTTCTGTTAAAATTCGAAGTAGTGGTTCTTAGTTAACCCGTTTTCCATATTCGTGTCTTTCTGTTAAGTTTTTGCTAAGGAATAGTTGATTGGGAATTTGTCAGGAGAATCTGCTATTAAAGCTTCATCTATAGCTATGATAGGGTACCATCGACTGCTCGAACATTGCAGAGAGAGAGAGAGAGAGAGCGAGAGAGAGAGAGAGAGAGAGACAGAGAGGCTCCATTTTCGCCTGTGAAATTAAATGCCTCACTCTGATGTGAAATTGAATACTCTTGTTTCGACATCCGTCGTCACATGGACACGGTCTAATTGGATAAATTTTACAAAACAAGACCCGTCACGTGTTATTTTCACGATGGAGCGGCCAGATCAGTCTCGGCCGCATTAATGCCAAGAGATAAACGCGCGAAATTACGGATTTAATTTATGTCGCGCGAAAAATCGCGAGAAACGCGCATTATAGCGTGACGAACGATTTCCTCTATCGGAACGAAACGACGCGAAAGCGCGACGGGGATCATGCGAGTTAGATTCACGGGGGCGAATTAATTGGACCAGACGCGGAAAATGCAATTCACGACGCTATCGCAGTCGGAAGCGTGTACAACGCCCTGTATAGCGTGGTGCATTGCGTGTTGCGACGCCTTAATTGCCGCGATAAAGCGGATATGAACCATAAAACGTGACATAGAGATTGACTTATTATTTTATCACCGCAATAATAAATCCGCGACGCTGTAAAGAAAGTTAATCCTCGATTATATCATATTATAGATTATAAAGAAGCAATTAAATCTATACAATATATAATAGCGACAAAAATAAAAAGATATATGATACGTCCATCTGCCATTATTCTGTCAAGATAATATGTTTAATTGTTTTAAATGTCAGCGTACTTTTCTCTTCTTAAATTGTTATTAGATTAACTTGAATAACGTAAAATATACCTTCTGCTATGTATTCAATTAAATTATTTAATTAAATTAATTAGTTTAAATATGGATAATAATGCATGGGTTTATTAGAGATTGCAATGCGATTTATTAGGTTAATAAAATTTGCCGGACGCATAAGGATTTTGCAGAATCGCATTTTGTCAGAGCGCGATATTTGTAGCGCGGTTATTGTCACGAATAAAGTTTCGGCGGTGAATTTAGCGACTCGGCGACCGCGCGATTCGTGTCGTGCGGAATACCGCCGCAATCGCGAAACATGAGTCCGGCAGTTAGTCACTGTTAGCGGTTAACAATCGGATCGCGAAGTTCCCACGGTACTGCGGCGTGTCATGGCAGGGCGAGACGCAAAGCCATCGCGGATTAACCATTCGTGCGCGGCGGTGTCGAATAAAATTTCTTCACGCTCGCTGCCGCGCTCGTTTATCGGGTTCGTCGCGAACGTGCGGATTGACGATGCTGTGGTTATATATTTTTACGAGTTTATCTTCCCAATTATCTCGTGAAACTTAGGAAATTAATTTTTTTATATATTTTATTTATTTATTTATTTATATATATTTTTCATTAGATGACGAAAAGATATATCACGCGCAATGTAGGTAACGCGCCGCAGTTCTCAATGCATATTATAGATATGCATCAAAAAATTACATATTGCAACAATTTAATTGTCAAATAAATTTTTTTTCCATACATGTTATTACGAGATTTAGAATTGTGATTTTTATCGAGTAGCAGAAGTTCCAGCGAAAGAAACTCGATAAACTCGTATTTATCGCGGAATTATTCGCTAATATTAGCCGGTTATATAATTAAATATAATTAAATATCGAACTATTCATTAAGAGAAAATATGATAATTACAGCATTGAGAGGCACATTGTGTACATTTTCTGCCAGAGAATGTTTAAAAAATTCTTGGTATTTCGCTTCCAATCTCTTTATTAATGCACGAGTACATCAATCAGAATTTCTTGTTAATTTATCACGTAATATAATTTTGAATCTTGTTTCAACAGTGCGAAATCACACGTGAATTTACAACGCAGATGCCAAGGGTATCGAGCCATCGCGATGCATCGTATTGTACCAAATAAAATTATGAAAGTTGTCTCGTAAATCGTTGCTTCGTAATTCTATCAGACAACTTTGCTGCCGAGTTTTGACATAACGCTAATCCAATCGGATGTCATATATTTTTTACCGTTATTTATCTCTTTTATTAAGTATATCTGATGGACAATACACATATTTTTTTTTGTTAAATATCTGTAACAGTATTTCTAGTTAAGATACTACAAAAACGAATTATTCGAATATCTAAAATTTGTTCGAAATGAAATAGAATACATCGTTTATCCGAATCCTTAAAGATTTGACTATCTCTCTTGCTGTTTGTTTTTCGATAGCAAATAGTCCAAGAGTATTATCACCACGAGGAGATCGTCGTTTTTCCTAATTCTGCCTTCCGCGTCAAGGTTTTGAGCAAGTGCACTTCTTTTGTACAGGATCCATTCCGTGTCTCGTTTAAGACCGCCACCACAATACGGAGGTGAGAGGCAAAGCGGTCACTGGAAATCGGATGGCAAAGTTCTCGCGGCGCGCAGTGTCGCGTCAAACCCCCAGGCGGATTAATTTAAGGGACAGATAAATCATGGCGCTATCTCGGCAGCTACAGCAAAAACATTTATCTTCCGGCCAACGCGGCTGGAAGCGCGAACGCTCCGCTCGGTCGCAAACCAGCCGCTACAATGACGTGAATTGCGTGCGGGCTAATTCAGTGGTGTGCAGAGTACACATTTAGAAATTAATCCTTCTCGGTAAATGTGGCTTAATGTCTCATCTTTTTTTTTCTAGAATAAAAATAGCAAAGAAAAATACTTCCTTACGGAGAATTTTACAACTTGTTTGCGGCAAATCGAATCGAAAGAAGGAATTTAGAAGCACAATTTTATCCGAGGAAGAAAAAATCCAGATTGTTTGTATGCACATAAACAGATTCGTTATCACTCCTTAAAATATCGATTTCCTCTTAAACATTCTTCTCTTGAGCTTCATTGTGCCGAAATGGGTTAAAATAAATCTATTTACGTTTTAAGCACAAGTGTGTATCTATATTTTCAGTAGACAGACTGAAGATATAGACGACGCGATTAATGCCATAAATAATACTGAATAAGGTGGACGCAAATAAACCGGACAAACCGCTTCAACGTCACCATCGACCTTTCGACCCTTAACACTTCAGTGTCACTTCTGGACACCGCGCGAGCACTTGGTTTCTCTCCTCGTAAGAACCGACGATTCTATCGTTTAAAATAGTCGCCGGCAGGCGACCGGAAATAAATGCGACGAGCGTAAGAAGAAACACTTTGCGCGACCGCCGTCCGCCGGTCGGTCGCGGAAAAGCTGCGACCATTAGGGGATTAACGACGATAAAGTGACGTAATAAGGAGAGACGGGGCATCGTTTCAACGGGACAATGTGCAATTCTCCGGGATCGTAATGAATTACGGCCCGCTTTAAAGAGCCTTTTATTGTCGGCGCTCCGCGCGACGAGCGGTATATTAAATTTATCAGAATCCTCGGCAACGCGAACTATCAGCGGAAACACCCTTGGCTTACACACGCTCCGCGCGTCGAAAAAAGTCCCGGCGTTCCATCATCTCTTTATCTTCGCGAGACGTCGGTTGTCGTTGAATTTTCCCCTCCGGACAACACCGTTTGGTAAGTTACCGAAACGAAAACCTCCTCGGTACGTTTTCCCGCTTTCCATTCAGCGGGATTGTAATCTCGGCGTTTTTCTTAGATGCCTTCCTATTTTATATCTTGAACATTAATTTGTGTCAAGCAAAATTAACAACGTTAACCCTTTAAGAATAATTGTAATTACGGTAGAATTTAGCAATATATTTTTATAGGATGTATCAATGTTCGATTGAGCGTTACAAAACATTTTACATCTTGGAAAAGCAAAGAAATGTAGACCAATTATTCTTCACACTATTGTGTCATACTGCGCAATTATATATAATCAAAATGTCTCGAATGAAATTCGACTTTACAACTTTTTTACATGCTCATATGTATCACATAAGTGATTTTTTACCGAATCATCTTGATTCATACAGGTTACCGAAGTCATATCGAGCTACCTTTTCTACATGCAGCATAATTCTATATAAAATCTCAGAGTGCAGCATAATTCTATATAAAATCTTCTCTCGAATGTTGTTTCAAGATTTCTCGACAGTCGGTCTCATGTGACTTGTCTATCTTATTCTTTCAAGCATGAGATAGATAAATACATAATAGCTTTTCGTGCGTGTACATCTTTGCAATACATTTATTGACATTTATCGTTTATTAAAAAGAAAAAAAGAACTAATATTTTAAAAACCAGCAGCAGAAATTAGTGGATCGTGAGATTAAGACGCCGAAAATGAAATGTCTAAGCTCTCATAACAAAACAACGAATTCGTAATAAAAACTAACAAATAATATTTTGACTCCGGCAGTTTCTGTATTTGTAATGTGCGATTTCGGAATTTCAGTAGTCACTATGTAGACGACGACGCACATAATGTTCACGAACTTATGCGCATGTCAATATATCTCCTCGTGATACGCTCATGCGGATGCACATGAAAAATAAACCGCGCAACGCCGCATACGAAACTCCATTTGGCATCCTTATCTGCCATGTATTATTAAAGGTTCTACGCAAGGACGCGAATAAATGCATGAACACCTTATGTAAACTGAGGAGCATTCTCGCAGGCCTCTCGATTGCGCGAATTCCATTTCTCCTAGAAGAATTCGAAGCTGGGGCAAAGCCGCGCAACGACCGGAAACCACCTCTGAATGTCTATAACTGGCGTGTTTGTCGTTACCGATACGACGTGCAGAGCACTCAATCCTCTAGTTTTCTCTTGCGCGCAACTTTGTATGCACGCAAGAGAAATCAATGTTATTTTCCTATCGATATCAACGCGAGTTTGCATCATTATAAAACCTTTCTGTATAAATCTCTCAATGGGCAAGTCGATTCAACTAAAAAATAATTAGGATTAACACAAACGGAATAAAAGGGATATAAATATATGACATTAAAATCAATGATTAATTAACAAATTAACTAAAAACTTTTGATATTAAAATTAACGAGTAACAAGGAAAAGCGGACTTTGAGGGTCAAACGCGGTTATTGTACGTGAGTTAACGCTGTGTAAAATTTAATTAATAATTTAATACAAATTAACATATAACTAACCGCGTTTGACTATCAAAGTCCACTTTTTCCTGTTACTCATTAATTTTGATATTTAAATACTTGCTTTGGAAATGTGAATTGCACTTTCCGTAACTTTATATGGCGGCATTCATCGAATTCACACAACTGCTAAAATTTTAGGTGGCGTTTAAATTATCGGGATAATCATATTTTTTCACGTGAAAGTATCAAGAACCGTGCACATGCACGCTATTAAAATCGGCTCGCAGGTACGATAGAGCCGATATTCCTTACAATGATTAGAGAGAACGTCAGCGTTATTGACGTTATAGACCATCGACATGTCGCGAACACTATAAAGAACCCTAATAGCACGCCTGGCAGCAAGTGTTTCAGGTGGTTTTAAAAATTGATCGTCACATCGATCGACAGTAAACGCCATGGCACATACGGAGAAGAACTCGCCCCTCGAGCGTCCTTCCAACGTTTCGCCATAAATGGTGTCTCCGACCGTTTCTCTTCGGGGGTCTGTCGCCCTCTGCCGCGCCGGTCACACCGGAAAGTCTTGATCCATTCGTCACGATCGCGACGATACCACGGACGTTCAATCATTAATCCACGCGTCCGGGCGCGCACGTGAATATATCATCCGCGTGTGTGTACGAAATTTGTATTCAACATCACCACCTTAATTAATCCAGAAGCGTGATTGTTAATGAAAGCGATAATAAACATTACTGTTAGACTGTTTCGAAAATCTCTGTTTAATTTGTCTTCGTGTTCAACATCGTCAAAAAATTAGCACTATATAATAGTAAAGCGTCAATTCGTAAAGTAGATTGATAATTAAACAGCTGAAATTTGATATTCATCATGGCGGAGCACAATGAAAATTTTTCGAGCTCCGAATTGACCTGGCTCTCCGAATTCTATTATTTATCCACGATTTTATTCAGCATGTGAATACAAATCTGTTTAATTATAAAAAATGTTCCATACAATTTTGTATAATTTTAGGTTTTTGTAGCTTAGGAAGCACTATCTCCGTTCATCGTTGAATAATTTTTAATACATTAATATTCATTATTTCTTCCAAAAATATTAGACGTTGCTTCGTAATACGATACAAAAGAGAGATACGTAAAATAATAATTATTATTATTGGAGGAGGCAAAATTTTCTGGCAATTTCAGTATTGACGGCTGTTTGGAGATTTTCCAGATCCCTCGACCGATTTGAGATTGCATCGAGGATTCTGTCGACGCAGCCAGCCAGCGTCAGCGGCGCGGCGGGATAACATCGGCCGAGCATTCGGGCGTGTCGGATGAATTTAGAATGAATAAACGAGCGAATTTTCGGCGTAGACGTGCGGCGCGATGCAGACTCCGGGACTAAGCGTAAACCCGATTGCGCGAGATTCGAACTTCCAGCCGGCTTTATCGCTTTTCTAGCTCGGTATCTACGGCCGAGAGGCAAGGTATCCCGTTTCGATTTTATACCCGCGGGAAGAGAAATGGTGTGCAACGCGCGCGTGTTCGACGCGCGTACACCGCGAGAGCGAGAGCGAGCTGTCCGGTGCGGCGTGCGCCCGAGATTTTTATTCGATTGCCGCGGGGCCGAGAGAGAGAATATACATTTTTTTTTATCGGCATCCAGTGCGCCGTTTGCGGCAACCATCGTCCTCGACGGGTATCACCGCATATTACAGTGCGTGGAAAAAAAATCGTTTATTCGTTTGCCTCTCTCGCGGCGGGCGTGTGGAAGCGATTTTAAAAGCGACGAACACCGTAATGCGAAACAAAGTAAGCATTTTCTCAGAAAATCGCTTTCAATCTCGGCTATTATATCCTTATTTTTCCGAATATAATGTAAAAAAAATTACACACATATATAATATATATATATATACATATATATTTTTTTTTTCTATAGTCATTTTATAACAATTATTTTATTCATTGTGTGATACGGTTTCCCGAATCGTGCAAGGAACCCTACCGATTTCTGGGTGACACGCGTGAGAGACAGCCAGTAAATCGCCGTCTCGATCGATTCTTTCGCAAACGGGTAAACTCGCAGCTTGACATCCGTGGTTTATCACGGCTAATCAACGCGGACCTCGGGTGTGCGAAGTGATTTATGTGGTTTACCGCGGCCGCCTGCCAATAATAGCTATACGGTTCCCGCTTCCTCCGTTCGCTCCTTCGTCTTCACGTGCGAGGTAAACGTAAAGTTTTCCGCATAACGAGCAGCGAGCTGCCGCCGCGTTAAAACAATACGTGAGTGCGAAGAGCGATTAACACTGTTCACCTGCAAGTGTTTGCACTACGCATCTGTAAACGGAATGAGTTCTTCGTTACGTTATCGGGATGTTATCGATTTTTCTGTGCACTTAACCGCAAACGCGACAGGGGAGATAGATAGAGATAGAGATTTATATTATACCTTTCCTTAACCAAAGTTTAAAATGCTATCAGTATTTTCCAAAATTTTACGATATTTAATATAAAAAATTTATGTAATAGAAAGATTAATCAAACCGCGACTGTCTATTAAGTTAATACATTAATATACAATGGCTTAGCAAATGAAATATAAAAACCAAATTAGTAAAATGAGAATTTCAAATAAGAAAAATTAATATATTAATACCAACCTGGTTTCGGCATTGAACTTAATAAATCTAATATATTATTTTAATATTTTATCGCTTCTTTTAATGTCTTAATAAAATTTATATTACTTCTTTAATGTCTTAAGTATTTAGTAAAATTATTCTTAATCGGGTAAATAAGACCGCGTCATTTAGATATGGGAGACATAACACTCCAAGTGTAAGAGAAATACTTATTAAATTTTCAGTACGATTTGTCAGTTCTTTTACGATTATGCGGCGTTTTTTCAATTATGTAGAAGCGTCCTGACGATACATCTCGGTTTAAAACGATGGTGAAGAAAGATAAATATCAGAAACACGTTTCATCGATAGCTCCGCGTTGAGTTTCGGATCCCAGACTATTTCTCTCCTCCGGACTCCACGCTGCGCAAATAAATACTTATGGCTACGCGAACCCAGTAGTTTTATCGTCCCTAAGCTCGGCCGCGCCTATATACATACGTTTCACTTAGAGACCGGGGGCTATACCCGCTCGAAAAGGACGACAAGACTTCCCTGGACCGTGAGGCTATCCCGAAATGTATAGCCGGAAATGTTCAGTAATCTCACTCACTTTTAGAAGCTGATATAGAGCAGGCTGGATTCAACAACCGATAGAAAATATTGCTCGTGAAGATTTATGAAGTACTTCTATTGTTTCTAAAAAGATCCTTAGGCGATCGAGAAATTTATTACCAATTAAAATACCGTGTGTATTATCAAAGCAAATGATGTCTCAATAAAATACATAATTATTAATTATTGTTGATATATCTCAATTGTTAACATCAAATTCCTCATCAATATTAACAATATGAAAACTGCATTATTTCATTTCCTGTCACTTTTACTTCATTTCTACATAAAATTTTTATTCTATTCTATTCTATTCTGTCTGTCGAGTCTTTACGATAACAATCTTTTTCATAACACTTCCTTAAATTATCGTGCCCTTAGCTTTTTATTACTTCCAAGGGCTCTCTCCTGTGTTCCTAAAATAATCTTTGCACAGGCAACGTCACAAACGCGCGCTCACAAAGGGCAGCTCGGGCTATCTGACGCAACGAGTGTCGATCTTTATCGACGTCACGCGATATCAGGGCTGAGACTCCGTAGCAGGTCGCTGCTGCGATAATAAAACGGAAACGTCGGGCGATTATTTAATTAACTCGAAGCCGAGCGGGCGAAAGTAAGTACGTGCGGCACGATAAATCGTGCCGCGGACTTATTAGCCTTTCATGCGGATCCACCTCGTGCCTCCGTTCTTGCTCCGTTGACCCGAGAGATTCTCAATTTCCTGAAGACGCAGCTCGACGCCGACGACGCCGTAGACGTCGTCGGCGGCTAGGGCGGTTATCT
The DNA here is from genome assembly GCF_030848805.1 of Temnothorax longispinosus. Taxonomy (NCBI): domain Eukaryota; kingdom Metazoa; phylum Arthropoda; class Insecta; order Hymenoptera; family Formicidae; genus Temnothorax; species Temnothorax longispinosus. Next base: position 6,726,068 of record NC_092369.1, read on the forward strand.
GTGCACACTGCTATAGGGCATTGCGCCTGCTCGTCGGTGCTGCATTATTAACCGAGACTTGTTAACGTCGTTTCTTCCCCGTCTTCCGTAGGAGCGACCACTCCGCGCCGCAGTGTACACTTTCCCCCGTGTCCCGCGACCATTGTGTCCCCCCTCGCAGACATCGCGGTCTACCTTCGGTACACTTCGCCCTTACGTAACCACTGCATTCCGCTATGTGCGACATTAACCCATTAACGGCGGAATTCTTCTTCTTAAATGCAAAGAGAAAGAATGAAGAGAAAGAGAGAAAGAGGAGGTTAAATATTTGATGAAATTTGATGGAATCATTACAGAAAGCAACAGTATATGGGGCATTCCGTGCCAAATCACTGAGGATTTTTCTCGACCATTTTTGATTTCGCGAAAATTTTTTTGTGTTTTTATACTAAATGAAAAAGTAGCTTCCATGATTAAAAAATCATTTGAAAAAATCCATAACTTAAGTATGTGTAGAGATACAAATCTAAAAAAAAAATCATGGAAGCTACTTTCATTTAGTATAAAAATACAAAAAAATTTTCGCCAAATAAAAAATGGCCGAGGAAAATGTTCGGTGATTTGGCATGGAATGCCCCATACATAAATTAATAAAAAGATGATTGATGAAAGTTATTTTGCATCTTTCAATAGAGATGTCTTGATTCTCGAGAGTCAAACCCTATGTTAAATAATTAATTTTAATTAAATTTAATTTTAGGAAAATTTCAGGTCAATGAACTATCGATTAACGTATTTTGATGTACACGTTTAATATGTTTAAGTTCTCGTCTATATGCATAGATTTATGTATGTTCATGCGCATTATGATAAATATAATTCCTAGTATGTATATAAAATGTACAAATTACTCTATGTCCATTGGATTAATTTATTCGATGCTCGCGAATATGGTCGGTTTATAATTAATCGCAATGCCACATAGAAATAGATCGCTTGGTGATGTAAAAGGGAAATAATTCATGATATATATATCAGAGATATGCATATGCAACATATATAAAATGTTGTTACTTTGATATGTATCACGCTAAATAACATTCGAATATATTTCCCAACACATTTCCCAAAAATACTTATTTCTTATATAAAATATTCTTAAAAATATTTATTTCTTTTAAAAATAAAAATCTTGAAGAATTTACTTTAAAGTAAATCACCTTAAGGAATTTGTTATTAAACTTCAATCAGCCAATTCTCGAGAGTTTACATACTTGGTTTCGTAACTGTTATTTGATGATGGAATAAAAAAGTAAAAGCTTTTTCGCACGAAAAGAATTGTTGCGCTTGCTCTTAGCGACGACGTCTACGCGGAGTGCGAGACAAGCAGATTTGAAAGCTCCCGCAGATTGCAAAACGCCGCGAAAAACCATATTTAATTACGGTCGACCTGCGCGCCACGCTTCACCCCGCTCTCGATTTTAATAAGGATTCCGACGGAGACATAAAATTTCACGACTATCTGCTCATTGAAATTCTACTCGTTCCAACCCGATCGGTAGACACACGTGACGGGGCTTACAACCCCTTTCCTTGGCGTAGTAACCGCCACCGAGAAGAACGAGACGAATGTTTCATAAAAACGTTCACGGATGAAAATCCAATCAAGATGGAGCTCGGCTCTTCGAGTTCGGAAGTCGTCAAGGGTGAAAGGGCAATGATTCTTTCGGAGAATAGAAAAAGCGACACAAAGTGTATGCTTTATTAATATTTCGCGATCCTTTAACAGTCTACTTAAATAGTTTGAAATATTATATACAATTTTCCAAGATAAATGCGCTTGTGCACAGCTTCTATAACTTCCATCTCGCGAATACTTAATTTGCAATTTGTAATCACGATTGATGTAAATAGCCATGAAGACATAAATAAAGAAAGAACAGGCATTTTATTGTTACCATTATATTACGCAATGGTACGTAACGACTGATTGTTATCATATTACGTAACGAGTAATTACGACGAAATGTTGTAATATAAAAGTAATAAAATATTTAAACGTTTTGTGTGCAACAAGTTAATGTATGATTAGTACCTGTCCATTTCTACTTTCGTTAAGATTGAACGAGTTTCTTGCAAGCCTGAGAGATTACGATTTAAACTTCGAGCCAAGAACTAATAAGTAATACCCATGAAATTATACGAGAGCTTATTCAATATACCAATGGCGAAGTTCTTAAACGATATATCCCAAAGAATTTGACGGAGCTAATATTTTTAATATATATCTTGCACACTTGTGTAAAAGACGTACAGTTTATTTTTAAATGGTATAGGAATAAGAATCCTTCTTTGGATAAGGTAAGTTCAAGAAGCTGTCGCACGAAGGAGAGTAGAAAGACTTGGCGTGGGAGGAGACTTCGAGGAATGGGGGCGAGGACGAAGCGATGGAAAAGGATTGAAATATATTCCCCTGTACCGCCGGAGGCGGTACGCTCTCGCAGTTGCAGTTATACCGAGCGCTCACGCCGCTCGTTTCCACCCCCCTCTCGTTCTGTCCATTCTCGACTCCTAGTCTTTCCGTAGGCAAAACCTCTTTGCGCGGTAGTTGTCTTCTACTGAGATGAGGGCAAGTAAAAGTAAAGAAAAAAATATGTAGATAGAAGGAGCAAGCGAGAGAAATTCGATTTACTCATCGTGATATAAATAAAGATAAATCCTCGCCGATAGAAAAAAAATTTTTAATATATTAAGAATATAAATTAATTAATAATTAATGCACTTTGAAAATTCGTGTATCATACTGGTCAACGATGGCTCATATCCCTTTTCACACAAAGTTCATATGTAACGCCAACACGATCACTTCCGATCATCTTCAACATCGCTTGCTTTACCGTTTGCTCACTTTTTTTTCTGTCCGGAGATAGGACTGAGAAATATCGAGGGTAAAGAAAATCGCTGCAGAATTCGCAGTTTGAAACTCGCTCTGAAATCAGATGCAAATCAGATTTCACGATTTTGTGGTCTATCCCTCTTTTCCCTCAAGTAAATGTTCTTCACCCTAAGTTACATATCATGCGTTTTTAGATCTTTCACTTTTGAACCTGCGGGAGTAACCCTAACGCGCATAATTTCATCTTCTTTTGCATAAATAGATTTTTTCAGCATATCAGCATTCGTATACGTAGTTTTGCAAAAAAGTTATCGGTTTTATATAGAGAGAATTCTTCAAATATAACTTGATAAGTTCACTCTTCCCGAATATATTTATAGATTTACATATTATCAGCTTAATTAAGGCGTAATCACCAATATCAATCTATATATCTACAAAAATATATAATGTGCACATAAGTACATGTATATAAGTTCAGTGGTTATTTACCGATAGACATTGATTGGTACACCTACCTATAAATGGAGATAAGGTCTATAATTGGAGACGCTGAGAGCAAAAAGGTTAAACCCGACTTTAGGGTAATTTCCCGGGTTCTTAATGAGACGGGCTTCTGCAACAGAAATAATAATCCCCCGGCCCGGTCTGACAACGGCGATGAGATTGCTCCTGAAGGCGCCGGCTGGACCGAGAAGGAAGTTCAGGCCATAACTTCCGCGGCGAAAGACGAGCGGCAGTAAAGGCTCAAACGATAGCTCATTAAAGTAGTCTTCCGCGACAGCTGCGATCGGTTTCGCGGCTGAGTCTTCTTATCCGTCAGTTTTACGTCAGTGTGTAATTAAGTTCTTACTGGTCCCTGCGGCCTGCGGTACGAAGTCACGAATTCTGCGCGGACAAACGCGAACATTCGCTTGCTTTTATGGCCTAATCAAGTTTTCAATTCTACGAGCGCTGTTCTCGCGTTAGATATATAGTTCTCGACAAACTTGGAGTCGGATTTTTTCTGCTTTATACCATATAGTATCCATCGGTTGCATAGTCATATTTAATTCTATTTTGACGAGGCAGAATACTCTAATATCAAAACGGTTCTCTGCACTCTTAAACGTGTAATACGAAACATTTTGATGTATAAATTATTTCGCATATTTTGTCATGTGACAATTAATCAACAGCCCAATTCGATAGGACTGACCGCGATATTGAAAATAACGCGACGCGACGCGACGCTGGAAATTATTCCATATTCGATAATTTCATTATTGCATCCAATAAATAAGTTAAGTTTAATCTGTTTAAGAGGGACTGTATGCATTTCACCGAAATACTCTGTAGTGTCGAAACGAGGCATGATATGATTATCGGTTGCATATTGCATCGCCTGACTTTCAGTGGTCCACTTCAATCGGTAAAATCGAAACAAAACGAAAATAACATAACGGCAGGAATTATTAATGATCATCGCTAAACGTCGTGAGCGGCTATATAATAATAAAACGACGTTTCTCTCTCTTTCTCTCCCTTTCTCTTTTCCTCGTTTTAAAATTTAGATAATAAATTCCCTATACAATTTTTCAAGCAGATAACACAACATGCTCTTACGAAAGATGAGTTAGCCTCATGCATGAGACATCATTTCCCATTGTGTCGAACGGAGTATCTTAAAATAAACAGCAATTCAAGAAAGCTTCGTTGGCATTCGCAATGTTTTATGACGTTGTAACCGAATAAACCGTACTTTGTACATCGGAATGTGAATTGAGTGCTGCAAAACTGGACTTGGTCGTTAGAATCTCTGTAATTATCTCGACGAGAGAAATTATCGGGATATCTATGGATGCTTCGATAATTTCTCAACGTGTCGTATACATTATTAACTCGACAATAATAATTAAGCAATGATATTCGCATTCATAATTCCGGTTTTAAAGTGAACAATTCAAAAATACGATAAACGCGACACATTCCTCATGTCCATTCATTAACTTCGCTATTTTCCTAATCGAAGTGAAGCGAAACAAGCGCGAATGCGATTCACATAGGAGAATATATCGCCAGCGAAAACGGTCAGACAGAGGGCTCGTTTCTCATTATCATTCACTTTGGACAACGTTAAATCTTCGCGCGGATCATATCTCGCGATTTATGGGAGGAAAATTAAAACCCGCGCGCTTTGTTCGCGCTTCTGGTCGAAGTTTAGCGCTCGTGCCCACCTATTTTGCTCCAACGAATAATGCGCTCGCGATTCGGCAGTTCCACTGGGACTCGATGAATAAACGATGGTGACGCGTTCCCCGTCATTTCCCGCTGAATAGTCTTCAATAAACAATATACCACGCCGAACTGCGTTCGAGCCGAGAAGACTGAAAAAAACATAACTTCCGACATCTATTAATCGCAAAGTAATTAAATTCAATTTTTACAGCGTTATTGAAAAATAAACGTGAAATAAATTGTAAAAATCTCTCTTTTAATTCTCCGCTTTTTTTATTTCAGTATTTTATTCTTAAATATTTTAACCATCGTCAAGGCAAAAGCAAGAACTTCAAGAATTTGGTGAAATAAATATAAGTATAATGCAAAAGCAAAATAAGTATTATGATATACTCGATATATATATAATATATATATATATATATATATATATATATATATATGGGCAGATCCATTACTTTTCGACCAAAAGTTGCGGGGGTGGGTCACCGATTTTGATGCCGATTTTTTCCTCAAAAGTACACTAGAAAAGGAGATGATCCTGAAAATTTGAGCCCGATTCGATCAAATCCGGCCGCTGGAGAATTTTTTGAATTTTGAAAAAAGTCGATTTTTCAGTCATTTTCAAAAATTTATATCTCAGCTTCTATATAACTTAGAGACTCGTTTGAGGCCGCATTCTTTTCTGTAAACCCTCTACTTTTAAGGAAAAAATTGGTCATTCGTTTACATTCAAGTCCGGCTTCACGGCGAGCTGCTAACTAAACCACTGTTTTAGAGAAATTTTGCCTATTTTTGAAATGCTGTCATATCTACAGTTTTCGAAGTAGAGGGTTGATCAGCAGCTGATATTTTTTGTTCAGGTATACTCTGAAGAAATCTACCCACTTTTTACTTGATTGCTTCTATTTCGTTAAGTTATGGCCATCTAAAGCCGATCGATTTTCGAAAAATCGCCATTTTCAGATAACCAGAACTTTTTTCTTTCAACTCGAAATCCTTTGAAATTTTCAGGGAATATACTTCATTATATCCTTAAACAACCCTGAAAATTTTATTTTTGGAATAGAAGTGGTTTCCGAGTTATAAAATTTTTAAAATGTCAACTTTTCGATTTAATATGACATTTTTTGTGGTTTTATCATTAATTTTGTAAATTTAATGTAAATAAAATTGATATTTTTTGGAAAATATATTCGAAAATAAGGAGCAAAACGGATTGTTTGAGAAAATTGAGGAAAAAATTATATTTTTTATTTTAATTTATTTGTTTAAAATTTTTAAAAAGTAAATATTTGTTTATTTCTTTTAATAATATGTTGAATACAAATTTCCAAAGTATTTGAGAACTATCATGTCATGTTTAGCAAATTATACTTTGCTCATAATTTACCGCCAGTCTATTGAAAAATCTAATTTAATTAATTTAATTTTTTTTTTTTTTCAATAGACGCGGTAAATTATGAGCAAAGTATAATTTGCTAAACATGACATGATAGTTCTCAAATACTTTGGAAATTTGTATTCAACATATTATTAAAAGAAATAAACAAATATTTACTTTTTAAAAATTTTAAACAAATAAATTAAAATAAAAAATATTAATTTTTTCCCTCAATTTTCTCAAACAATCCGTTTTGCTCCTTATTTTCGAATATATTTTCCAAAAAATATCAATTTTATTTACATTAAATTTACAAAATTAATGATAAAACCACAAAAAATGTCATATTAAATCGAAAAGTTGACATTTTAAAAATTTTATAACTCGGAAACCACTTCTATTCCAAAAATAAAATTTTCAGGGTTGTTTAAGGATATAATGAAGTATATTCCCTGAAAATTTCAAAGGATTTCGAGTTGAAAGAAAAAAGTTCTGGTTATCTGAAAATGGCGATTTTTCGAAAATCGATCGGCTTTAGATGGCCATAACTTAACGAAATAGAAGCAATCAAGTAAAAAGTGGGTAGATTTCTTCAGAGTATACCTGAACAAAAAATATCAGCTGCTGATCAACCCTCTACTTCGAAAACTGTAGATATGACAGCATTTCAAAAATAGGCAAAATTTCTCTAAAACAGTGGTTTAGTTAGCAGCTCGCCGTGAAGCCGGACTTGAGTGTAAACCAATGACCAATTTTTTCCTTAAAAGTAGAAGGTTTACAGAAAAGAATGCGGCCTCAAACGAGTCTCTAAGTTATATAGAAGCTGAGATATAAATTTTTGAAAATGACTGAAAAATCGACTTTTTTCAAAATTCAAAAAATTCTCCAGCGGCCGGATTTGATCGAATCGGGCTCAAATTTTCAGGATCATCTCCTTTTCTAGTGTACTTTCGAGGAAAAAATCGGCATCAAAATCGGTGACCCACCCCCGCAACTTTTGGTCGAAAAGTAATGGATCTGCCTATATATATATTATATATATATATATATATATATATATATATATATATATATATATATATATTAGGATTATCGTTGTTACATAATTGACATATTATTATACAAGTAAAATGTTCTGAGTACTTATTTAATAGAATTATCAAGGAGAAAGTTATATAAAGAGAGTATCGTTAATCTTATTATTCGAGAAAATAATCGTATCTTAATTTTAATTAAAACTCCCGTTTACTCAAAGATCTCAATTCCCATTAAATTCTAATTAATTCCTCGCGAAACAAATCATCTATGTTAAACGATGAAAGAATTAACGTTACTTTATACACGGCCCGCACGGCCGCTTTGAGCAAACATTCATGGGATCAAGCAAATTAAAACGTGTGAAGCGCTCTACGAAGATAAAAGAGTCCATTTGAATTTTTACAGTAGAATTAGTTAATTGCTCTTTTGCAATTGTCGTTTGGAATTCTAGTTACTTACAATTGGGCGATCTACCGCGTGAGTACCTACTGGAGTTAATAATATATGCAAAAAATGATATATAAACGAGATTAATTATAACATGAGAAAATCAAATAATAAAGCGAATTTAATAATATAAAGTAAAAAAGAAAATTTGTTTTTTTTATGAATTTTTACGTAATCAAAAAATCAAATAAAATATTATATTATACGATAGATATGTAAAATCAATTATACAAATCTAGAGAATCTAAAAATATTATAAGAGGGAAAGAGAAAGATAAGAAATTTAAGTCCAAACAATAAAAAAAATTCTCTTATGTGTGTATATATAAATCGAGGAAAATTAATTTATAATCTCTCTTTCGTAATTAAGTTAAGTGCAAAGATTGCTATATCTTCCCGCGAGTTTAATAGTAAATGCATACAGATCGCTCGGTACGACTATGATTAACGTGGTTACGATCATTCCGCGTAGACGGTATCATCAGATTAAATAGAAAAGACTTACGTTGTAACGTGAACACCGCGCGCATCGCGATGTCGTCTTCTCGCGCGCCGTTTTCCATTACGTGATTTTATATTCCCGAGCAATCTCTCCGCCCTGTACCTGGGCACACATGCACGTATGCGAGGACTTCTGTGCCGGTTAGGAAGAAAAGTACGGAGTACAGCTTGAGATGAATTATGGTCGAGATTTTTCATCCAGTGGGACGCTACGTGAGTCGCATCGGGGCGCGAAAAACTTGTCGGAGTGTCAATCGCTCGGCTTTTCGCCGTGCGCGTGACTTCCGCGAGCCACTGAGAAATTATGTTGCGACATCGCGATGAATCAGTCGCTTATGCGCCAAAAGAATACGGCTCTATTCCGCAGCTTATAAAAGCGGTCGCGTCTTTCTCAGTGCGAGTCGTCGGTGTACATTTTTCGCGAACGCGCGTTTAATAGGTAGCATAGCACTTTTCGATGCTGTAGGCTCTAACGTATTAATGAAAGGACGTGTAAACCCACGCCAACCGACCAACAGCGTTATGATCGCCGCTTATGTTCACTTCAGCCGATCCGTCACCGACGGATGTTCATGAAAAAGAAAATTATTCTGGGAACGGCTGCGCTCTCTCTACGCGTTGGCGCAACGGTGTAACGGAGAAACCAAACAAAAATAAACGTCGAGAGCGTTATCAGAGAGCGGTTCGTCTATCGACGCGCAATTCGGAAAAGCGGGTTTCCGCCGGCGTCGACAGTGGCTTTGTTTACGCTTCTTTCAGACTATATAAACGCTTTTTGGGTCATCGAATTCACGCGAAACTGTAGAACACTCCGCATACGAACTCGCCATATGACAAAAGTAAAAAAAAAAGTATGAATTTTCTTTTTATCTTCTTAATTCATCTCGGTAACTTTGCAACTTCTCTTTAGCAGTAGACTATAATTCTGTGATATCATAATTTTATGAATTATTTAATTATAGAATAATTTAATATGGAATTGGATAAAATAAAAGTAAAATTAATTTCTTTTTAGTCTAACCGAGTGCGCAGAGACAGTAGCGAAAGATACTTGGAATTAAACGACGAGTAATAAGCGTCCATTAAATGAAACTCGAATTCAGATTCACGCAAGAATTGCTAAAGATGGCAACTATATTTCTGTGTTGCAGTTGCGAGACAACTTCTCCGGCGCGAAGGAATATAGAAGTTATCGATATACCCTTCGAGCATCCAAGGTACTAGGTGAGTGTTATTACAGCATTAATATGCAAATATTAAATAATACGAGGCTTCCTGAAGCATATCCGACCAATGTGCGCTCGCATATTTTATAGCCGCGGCCCCCCGGCTTTAATTAATTAAGCCAATCGTATCACACGCGCGCAGATTCTTATCCACGTGTAGCTCGCATATACGCGCGTTCGTACCAATTAAAGTTTTGTTTCTCTTCTCGGCCGCGAGACACATAATATTTCCGTCCTCGTTATTTCCGCCAGCAGCGGCGAATTTCTGTTTTTAATTAAAACTATGCCTATCGCTCACGAATTATGGCAGCGCCTCCGTTGCCGCCCGTAAAGTCTAACCGTGGCGAAAAAAAAGTCGTAACCCTTTTGTTATTGGCCGTTGCCTGTACTTTACGCGCCGCGCGCCGCTGCATCCGGTGATATTGGCAAAGACGTATTTGCCCATCGATCACTATTTCGTGAAATACCGAGTGACCAGGCCAGTGTAAATCCGTCTCGGATTTATTTGCTGTCAGCAATAAATTCGAGAGAGAGAATCGCGAAATACTAAACACATCCTTTATTTTATTTGTTCCCTTTGATCGGGCAAAGAAATGCTGTTTGACACGTTAGATGAATCACTATTTCAATAGTATAACATATTCGAACATGATACTTTTATTGTTTCTCTTTTTGTTTCCTTTCCGAGAATATTTAGTAAAAATACAATAGCTTTTTTTCATATGTACATCAATAAAATTTGTTTGCCATCATTGTAACAATCGTTTTATCGATGGCATTCAAGGTTGTGAAATCTTCGTTTGTTCCTCCCCAAGCTATTATTAGATATGTCGCAATCATAATGACATGAAAAACAATAATTCGGTACCCAAGTTTTAACGCGATTTATGATATTAATTTTTTGCGCAGATATGGAAGTACAATAATGAAGGCATGCTATAAATATGTATTTATTTAACGTTCTAAGAAAACCACCGCTCGAGAACTTTGAGATTTCTGGCTCTCCCTCGGTAACGCTAACTCCGAAATCATCGGCAAGAAACTCATCGTGATTAAATGCACGTTAGTTCGCCTGGCTAAAACCCCCTCCCACCTTTTACCCACTTGGAAAGAAGTGATTAGTGCCCGAAGGGCTAAAACTGTCGAAGGGGCGTCATTTGTCCCGACGACGAGCTCGACCCATCGGCGCATCGATTTTTGTTTGATTATCTTGTTAGAGACGCGGCCGGAACCGCGTTGTGTCTTCATTAAAGTCCACTTGACCGCGCGGTTGCCGCGGCCCGAAGAGGACCGAAGCAGAGGTGGGCGGGAAGTCGAGAGGGACGATGGCAGTTGCAGCTTCGACAACGACGGTCCAGTAAGAGAGAGAGAGAGAGAGAGAGAGAGAGAGAGAGAGAGAGAGAGAGAGAGACAGCGAAAGAGCGGGCGTACAATATTCATCGACTAAAAATACATCATCGACGCGCTTCTGCCGATATTGAAACGATAGGCCGCTTGACCGACGCGGCTGGACGCGGTTTTAACATCACTGTTTACCTTCCTTCACCAGGCTTAAACTGATTGTTCGACAACTAGCGTTTCAATTATATCAATCCCGTGCGCTGCATATCAATCGACGCGTGATTTGTTTTGGCGACGTTAGTGACGCAGCGTTCTGAAAATGATTAAATGACAGAGATATATATCGAGACAGAATCGTTGTTATTGCTTCTTCATTAACAATTAATTGTGCAATTTCGGAGACCAAGTCTTCTTTTAACAACCAGTTACTTTGTGTTTCAAAATATTTTTGCAACAAGTCAATTCTTTATTTCCTTACTTCATACCATCCTTCTTATTTTATTTTAAAGAATAAAAAAAAGCTATTCGCTGATCTCGGTTAGTCCGTGCCAAAACGGGCGATGTTAAACTTCCTTCAAGACGCAGACCGAAGTGCCCGCGGAGAGCGAAGAAATAATTGAACTCTCTCTCGAACGTGTTCGATGCGGCTCGCGCGAGATTCGAAGGGATTCACGAAAAAGGAAGGTAATTATCGTCTTCGAGTGCGCCGCGCAGATAAAGTCGGCCGATATAACGTCGAACGGCAGACGCTCGCAGTAATGAAACAACGCCGTCGTTTCGAATTATCTCTACCTTTTATTTGTGTATCGCGCGTATCTTTCTTCTTCTCACTCTCTCCGTTCGTAGAATCTAGATCGAGATGTGGAACGTCTCATTATCAATATTTGGTCGACTCTATTCCCGCGCGATAAATGTTCTTGTGCGCAATTGCTCTTTTTTATTTTTTTTTCGAATTTAAATCAGAGATACCTATATGTGTCTTTTATATCATTACAATATTCACGTATTAAACCCTTATATATTACGTATGTACGTAGAAATTAGAGAGACTAAACAACCACATTGAAACTCTTTGGATGTTAATTAAATGCATTCTTTTGAAGCAAGTACATGCTTGTTACACGATTTTAACGACCGTTGCGAGATTGTAACGTGGAAATCAGGTTGGCTGCTAATTCGCTTCATTAAGCACCGTTCGGCGGAAACACCATTGACAAATGTCGCTGGTATTTGCATTTCGGGGTCGGTATCGATCGCGAAAGATATTGGGAGCCGTGTTATTCCGTGAAACGACTGATACTATCTTAATTGGATATTTTACAAATCGTCCTGCAAGAATTTAATCTTGCAATCACACGGTATAAACGAATAGGCGGATTAAAATTATATCGAATTTGAATAAGCGACCGAGGTCTTGATATTTAATCGCGAATTGATAACGATGTAGTTTCAATTACAGTTTAAAGAACATCAAATAGATGGAGGACAGAATCTACCGTTGAAATTATCAGCGGTGTTATCTCGCCGCATAAAGAGATATAAAAGGACCTACGCTCTAAAAGAATTTATAAAATATAAGAAATTTTTTTAAAAAAAAATATGTGATTTTATGCAAAGTATCGCATTTCCATTATCTCGAACAAACGCAAAGATTACTTTTCCGTTTATATTGGTGTCGAAATTTAGACTTATTCGTTGAAACCATTGTAAGAAGACCTGCTCGGATAAGATTATAATTATCCCTCTTGCTCTTTCTCCCTTTCAGTTTCTGCTCTCGCATAATCTTACACTGTATTCTCGACGAGGAGATGTCCCTCAGACGGTCCGCGAAAGTCTCTTCGTTCGCTCTAGTGTTTGTTCAGTATTCACTTAGAGTCTCGGACCTCAGCCGCCGGCTCCTCGTTTTCTCTCCTCTCGAGCGACTCGAGAATAGCGTTGCTCGCAACGACCCCCTCTCGCAACCCTATTCTCTGTTAACGTCCTTTGCCGTGTGCTCTCTGTGGGCAAAGATGAATTGCCGTGAGCGGCAAACTGTGCCTTTGTTTTTTCTCCTCAAAGTGTTACCGTGGTGAGAAATATCGCGATATCGTCGATAATCGTCGTTAACTAACAATAAAACTCAATCATTCTCGGGAATGCCGGCAGTGAATCTCGTAGAGTTTCGATAAATTTTTATTTTTTGAGTAGAATAGACATTCTGAAGATCATTCAATAAATAATTAACTCCGCCAAATAATTAACGGCATACATTTGCATATCCTGTCTCTAATGGACCAGTCTACGCGTGGCGAGCACTGTGGAACTAAAAAATAAAAAATCGCACTCGCTGATACTTTTCATTAATCTAAGAGCTAAGTAATTACTGGATCACCTTCTCTTTTCGGTCTGAGAGTCTAACATCGTTGTCCTCTGACTCCAAGGAAGACTTGTCGCAACGGCAGAGCATGCAGTCAGTGAAAGAACACTGCGTCGCGGAGAATTTTTCTCACTTCGGACGCGGTAGATAGATGTGAACGGGAGAAGTTACGTCTTTACCGTCGGTTTATACCGGGTGGCTCGAGATCGAGAAAGCAGGGTGAGCTTTTATGCTGCGGTTGAAGTAGCAATGTGTCTATCTTCCGTTCCTCTCACCTACCTTTAGTTCTATGAGAAATGACGACTCCCTCGTCTTTTGACTCTTTCCATCTAACTTCTTTATTTCTTTCATTGCCACGGTTATATTGCCGCGGCGGCAATATCTTAAAAACGCAACCACTCGACTATATACTCAGAGTTCAAGACACCTGTTAGAATTTTTCACCCGACAACTAGTAATGAAGAAAAACTTGTCCGATTTTAGATTAATGATATAATTGATATAATAATTTATATTAATAATATAATGATATAATTTTATTCTTTTAAATAAACGTAGAATATAAAAATGTTTTTGTCTCACATCCGTCGCATTTATCAAACTTATCGAATTTGTGTTAAAAAAATTCAGAGTAAAATATCGATTTTAAATTTATTCAAGAATCCATTATTAATGAAGGGAGAAAATCGGGCAATGTGATAAATGATAGAACATTCAATATATGGCGTATGAAGTTATTTACGATTATTCCACTATCTTTTATTAAACTATTTACATCTTTACGATATCAAAGTATCAAAAACGATGACAGTTCTTCTTTATTTATTCACCAATGTATTTTTCGCGCGAAACTCTTTGCGTCGATATAAATTTCTGCGCGTATCTGCGATAGTCTTTCTAAACGAATCGCGCTTTGTAACGATCGCGTCCGTTTCTTATTTAAAATTTAAACGGTCCTCATATACGCGCGTGACAATCGCGCAGATCGCGAAGATTAGAGCACGCTCGACATCTCGGAATCGCGGAATTTCCCCTCGAGTAAAGTTCTCGACGACGATGGTAATGGATCCGAGACCAGCGCCCCGGGCACGAAAGGACGAGGGATGAAACGTTCTAGGGAAAATTTCGCTTGGCGGTCTATACGGCAGCGATGTTCTCTAAATTGGACAAACCTCGTTGCATACATCTCGTGATATACTTTCGCTTAATATAGCGTTATTAAAAAGTATAAAAAGTAAAACGGTTATATTTTAATCATTGCAATGTAAAATTATCGTGCTTTAGCTATCAGCAGGAATAATATTCCTCTTTAATTAATTTAAGTTATTTGACATGTACATACATATAATAACTCTGCATCGCATAATTTTGATGCTCAGCATTATAAAAGCGAGACTGACCTGCGCGGACAGTTTCCTCGCACTCACACGTAATTTAATCTAATTTCCCAGCACTGTCGGGAATATCAGCGCGACATAAGGATCTTAAACCACCGAGACGATCGTCTTTATCGAGTCAACCCCTTCATCTCCGTCCTTTTCCATTTCCCTCCGAATTTCCCACGCGTCTCACCTTTCTTTTTACATGGTCTCGCAAACGTTCTGCAAATTGACCGTCTATCCGACGTGTTTCATGCACGGTCTGAGAAAAACCACAAAATCTGAAGAACGTGCTAAAAACTGGAATGAGCTATTCGCTCGCGTTACATGGTTTTAAAAAAGACGAATGTGCCATTTATTATATCGCTCGATTAAATAAGCTTGATTTTCTAAAGAATATATTAGCGATTAAAGGCTGAAGATCGAAAAGGAGGGTGTTTGCGGTAACGAGGTGCTTATAGATAGAGATCCGATCGTAAATAAATATAAATAGTTTAACTTGCAAAATAATAATAAAATGATAAAGGTATAAAAAATAATGTTATACGAGATAATATTAAGAGATGTAATACAGTTCGAGACTTGCGCATGTGAGAATATAATTTTTATTTTTAAAATGTTAATTATGAATGGACGCAGAACGAGCGCGAGATTTTACAAATATTCACGCTTAAAACAAAAAGTGCTCGAATAAACCAAAATCCGGCTCATTCTTGATAAATCGGAATTTGTGAAAATTTGCATTCACTTATAATTCTGCTGCATACTGCCAATCAAAATAGTCTTACGTTGATCGCGCGAATAGCGACGACATCGTCGAAAGAGGGACAGTATTCGAAATAGAATTGTACAAATACGTGCATATACATATATATATTGTATATACACACATATATATATATATATATATATTATATATATATATATATATATATATATATATATATATATATATATATATATACCATTTAATATTTAATCAATATGATGTTTCAATTACTCGAGAAATTATATTATTATATCTTAGCTTTTCGGAGTATCACACAATATATTTTGATATTATATCCTTTAAAAGTGAAACTCGATTTGACATGTAATTTTAAATTAAATATAATTGATAAAGCAATGTTTTTTGTAAAATTATGAGATGGCTGCTATTAACACGATCCACTCTGGACGACATAAAAACTAAGTTAGGTCTCGTATAACATCTTTTCCTACCTTTTCTTTCCACTTTGAATAATTCAATCGTCGTCGGAAGTAAACCTCGTAAATTGGCATTAAATACGCCCATCTTTCGTCTCCCGCTTTCCCTGCGCGCGATTGAAATTATTTCAGCCCCCTTCAAGGCGCGTATACGTCAACGTCGCTCAAACGTCGACACCCTTTATATCTCCTTAAAGTTACTATCGCTCGTCGAGATAAAAAAGGAAACGCGGAAATCAATATTCATCACATGCGTTTTTAACAATTTAACAAAAAATAACAAAAGAAACGTTTACTCCATGTTTATTTATTTTTTACTAATTTCTAATTCACAATATGTTTAATTTTTATGAAATCCGAAACGTGATATTCATTATTTTACTAAAAAAATATATGGTATATTTTTCTACCATATTTTGAAGTTTACAAATATTATCAATAAAATAATTGGGTATTAATGTCATTTCTGTAACAGAGTGGATACTGAATTGAAATATGTTGCATTATTATCGCGACACGAGTCTTGTTTTCTCTTCTAGACATTTATATTTTCTGACAAACAGCTGACCGACTTTCGCCAATCGCTATACTCGCTAACAAATCATTCTACCGATTCTTTAGTGCGTAAGTGAAAATATCATTGTGTTCCATTTTCTCTCCTTAAGTATACACATAGGAATTTTTCAACATGACGGAAACATCTACATACAACGAATAACTGAAATTTATTTTAAATCTCGTTGTTTACGGCATCGTGAATATTTATATATATTATATGACGGATTGTTACAGCGCACTTTTTCCGTCGCGCTGCAAACCTGACAAACTCGCCAACTTCCCTATTTTTTATGTACGTTTTACGTACGTTTAATATATTACCATTATTTCTATGTCCAGAATTATTTTATGTGTCTGTAGCTTTGAGGAAAAAGGACTATTTTATCTATTGAACGTTATCACAGACGTTATCACATTTATTTCAATTTAATCTTCAATTTAATCCTCGTATCTGAGAACGTTTCAACGAAACGCAGCAGTACGATTCATCATTATTTCCCATTTAAAAATCTATCGAGATCTAATTGAATCTTTTTATCTTTTATATTTTATTATATTCGATTTGCATTACTGTAATGTAAAAAATAAAAAATTCCGCGTTCACCAAAGAATATATTTGATAAAGAACACGTCGTATCTCTATTTATGTTTCTAAAGCTTGAGTCGAGGGAATCTCGGACAGATCTCTAATTTGGCCTAAGAAACCGTAGAACAAAAGGTAAGGGAATCGGGAACCCTTTGAGGAGCTGCCGCGTGTCGCGAAGAATTAATATCCGAAAAGCGGGTATCCGCGAGCAGTTTCGTAGTTCTGCGAATCGCGGGACGCGCGCAGAACAATCGTGAATATCATTTGTGCCTTCCGAGATGGGGGAGAAGGTATTCTCGCTCTTTTAATCTCACGACATTCGCTCCGGCTGTCTCCGTGCGAAACAAATCACTCTGGTATACGTTCGCTTATAACTCGATATCTGGGTACACATACAATACAGAGCACGGTCTCATTGTGAATGAAATATAGCGAGTAGAAACGTAAGAGGAGCGCATACACATTCGAGTGATAAGACCCGGCATGGTTAATCCGTAAAATACGTTTCCGTATCCCGACAGACGTCGAGCACTAATCTAGAAATTATGTTCCGCTATCCAACAAACCGACATCAAATTTTGTCAAATGAATTCTACGTTAACGTTTGTGCAACAATAAATTTAAAAAAAGGCACTTATTTTATTGCTTACATCCTCTACTTATATTTTTTTTTTCTGTGAAAAGAATTAGGCGTGGCAGTCGAGTTGTAGCGTCAATTTGTAACATTTCTAATAACGTCTCGTTAGAAACTCAGCGTTTTGGCTAGGTACTGTGTCGCAATAATTTTCTAAGTATTAAGTTAATGATTGTTCAAGTTAGATGAATGAGAGAACAAAAGTTGAATATTAATCCGCATTATCTACCGACTATGTATGTCGAAGCTAATGGCCGAGAGTTTTGTACCTATTAGTATTATCTGGCAGCCTAACACTATACCGACTCGCCGTAAGTAAAACGAGATCAATTATTCCAGTTTCCAGTTGCATGGAGTTATCGGCCGAACTTGATGCACGCAACACAATCGCATGGTTATACGATTAGGGAAATCGAATTATTATTTCCGGATCCAAAGAGCGCCGCGCGCGAGAAACTAAACATCGACGAGCATCGAGCCAAGATGAAATCAGTAGTAAACTAGTTCGACAGTTTGGCTATATTAATCCATGATTGTTCGAATGGTTTTGTAAAGGGTGAAAACCTTAGTTCCTAGCTAATTCAAGCTAATTCAAGGCGATACACAATGCGAATAATAGCGATATCGCGGGTGACGTGTTTAAATAACGTTCGATCGCGGAGTGAAACAATAACGGGTAACATTTTGTGTTCCCCCGCACATATGTACATGTTAAGCTCGCCTAAAATATTTCGCAGGGATTCGATGTGTGCGGTACACGGAGGTTAAATGGCACTCAATCCAGGGAGAACCAAGAACCCAGGCCAGCTAACCGTGCTTCTCCCACGACAAGTCCACGCGGCATTCCGGCGCGTTACAAATGACCAGTGCGCCGGCTTATAATTGGTACGTGTCGAACCAATACCTGGATACTCGGGATACCGTGACTCTAGGAATGTTTGCTTTTGGCTGGCATCGCCGCCGCCCGCCGCCCGCCGCCCAGCCGGCTGGTCCCGCAGCTTCTTGGTTCGCTGCAGCGCTGCAGCGGCATTAATTACTACCCGCGCATCCTTCCTCCCCTGGTCGCGCACCCGCGTCCACCCCCTTAGCGGCCGCCCGCCCGCCCAACTATGTCTCCCGATGCGGCTACCGCTGACAAGGTGGCATTCTGAGCAAACGCCTCTCGTTGGAGAATCATGTAGTTATGAGCGTAGTGCGAGGATATAGTTACGGATTTGATTATACGCTTCGTGATAATAATGTTTTTGCGCAAATGGACGTACGTGCGTATTTATATCACGTTTAAAGTATCCATAAAAATCTGACAAAAAATTGTGAAAAGTCGATAGAATGCATAGCAGCTTAATTTTTGACGATAGAAATCATGGATGCTGTAAAAAGTTTGCGATCGGACATAATGGACATGGACAGAATCCATTCATGTTTTTATAAAAGGAAAAAACTTTGTATTTTTCAGTAAAATTTGATAGACAATTTATCGCTAATGTTCAATATAGATTCCACCACCAAGTTGTCACGTAAGGCAAGAAAGTTCGCTAAGCTTTTGCTCCGTACTTATTAAAATGTACTTCCTCGAGGAAACGCCTGTCGGCGTCCATGATAGAGTCCTAAAGTCGCACGGTTCAATAATTATGGCATCCCGAGGTGGGTTCCAACAATGTAGAAAAAAATCGGTCGTGTCACATAGCGAGGCGATACATGACATCGGCGGTAGGTTTTATCGTCGCGCGATATGTAACGTGAAATCGATAGGGCGAGAGGTTGTTTTTCCGAGCGCGTACTTTATGGATCGCGCTGTATATCCGATGAACAAACGGCACGTAAAGACGAATTTACACACTTTGGTGTGAATGAACGTTTCTGACGAATCAATCGGCACGAAGTGAATTGAATTGTACTGTCCAAACGAACCTATTTTCAGACGACACGAATGTGAAAAGCAAAATTCTGAATTATACATCTTCAAATGAAATATTTACTGACTTAGTATTTTAAGTTAATGTAATAAGCTCAAATACTACTTAAGTTACTTAATTAACCTATTAAGCTGCAATGCTGCAAATATCTTTATATCTATAATTAGACCCCCCCCCCCCTATAATATTACAAGTATCGGTTTTAACGCCTAACTCTGATATCTAACTCGGCCTTTCCAATTGTACACGCATGCATTCGCGTGTCAGGTGTGCTCGTGGTCGTGGAGGAGGTGTTTGCTCATAGCCTGCGGCCATCGTCGGGTTACCTTCGGGTTCCTCCTGAAATTCCTCCCCCGGTGGTCGCGGCGCAGTTCTGGTTACTAGACCCCGACCGACCACGGACTGACATCGTTCGATTGCATGAGGCGCATATACGCGCGCACCTCACACGCGCGTAATGGATACTAACCGCGCGCGATTATGCCTCGGCACGAAGCGCTCGCAGCGCATCCTTAATACCCTCCGCTCGCGAGCCGGAAAGGGGGTTGGCCGGGGCAACGCGGGCCGCGTCCCTCGAGAAAACAAGTTCGAATGGAGGCCACCGTTATCTCGGGCAGAGTTTTATGATGCAACTTATTGACACGTCCGGTGTTTACTTAAACTTTATAATGGACTCGTTACCGTGAGGATGGAAACTCTTAGTTCTTCTTATCAGCAGATTTCGAAAAAGAATTCTTCCACAGAGTGCATAACGAAAAGAATTCCTATCGACGTCGGAAGAATCCGTGTCAGCACCGAATTATTTCCAACTTTGATAAAACATCACGTATATGAAGTTCATTTCGATCAGGCAGACATTAGTCGTTAGAATGAAAAATCGCACGAATAGATACTACGCTTGAGAAGGAAGATTAAATATTTCTCGCAGAAGAACCCCGCGCGTGCGCAATAAAATTCGTATTAACTTCGGCTCGCGCAATTTTCTTATTATACATCTACTTTATTCTACCCTCATTAGGATACGGTATAATATAAGAATATAATGTTTCACATTATATAATGCGTGATCCTTGAGGAAGATCGAAATTGAATTGCGCGTGTCAGAAAATTGAAACAAAATCATACGCGTCTCGTGACCGAAAAGCTAATCTTTTTGACGCTAAGTATTTTGGCGCATTGCGCTCGTAGTGCATTCTCAAATGCCGTAAATCATTCGAGGCGCACTCACGGCATACAACGCGAATAAATTTGCCAAATATGTCGAATAATTTCGCTCGTCCTATTTCCTCGAAATTAAATCGGATCGAATCGTATGCGCTCTCTTCAAATATTCCACGTTACACATACACAATAAATCCTCTCAAAACTTCATATATGATTCGTATGCATGATGTCGTTTAGTTCAAGGAACATTGAATACAGAGGATACATCTTTACAACGTTCGATATCGCGTCCTTTTTTTTAATGTTTAAAATTAATATTTATTTTTGCTGCCACGTTCGTTATATTATAAGCCATTTAATATAAAATATAGAAATATTTATTAAAAATTTAAAAATTACGTTTTACTACACAATCAATACTTGTATATTGCCCTTTTCGTTTTTATTTTTATCCTCAGTATATATACACACTTTTTAAATTCTAAAATTTAGGTATTAAAATTTAGATACCTAGGTCAAAAATATGATACACATGCTGGGAAATCTGCATATGTTTTACAGATATATATATTTGCATACATCTGCAAAATATATGTTACAAAAGTGTCTCGCGTAAAGCTACCGCGGGGCACGATGGACATCTAATTTGCACACATTTTCATAGAAGGTTCACGTTATCGTTACGCAATTGAATGAAATTTATATGACTCGTTAAAGCTTTCATGAAAAACCTCACAGTGTAAATCCGTCGGTTATTCGTTGCATCGATATTTTCCGGCAGCCGCTTATGTTTGATAAATATACAACGTGAAAATAAATGCTGCGATTTACATGAGCTTCTGGCGCGATAAAAGCCGATATTTTGGATATTCTCGCTTTGCGAATAGCCGACGTAACAAAATAACCTAATTGCAAACTCGGTTTAATCTCGGGTGCAATATTGTGCAGCCGCACCGTGATAATCTGTGAATATTAGACACATTTACATCGCGAAAAACTCGACCGCAGTTTTCTGAATGAAAGTCTAAATATTACACATCCCTGCATCTTCTTACCATGCTTTTATCTCACTAACACCAGCTCTAGAATTCATTTCACGTTCATCGATTTTATATATTTTTTAAATATATCTATGTGCGGCGATATTTTCCAGAAGAATTTGAAACTTTATCTAAGCAGAGAAAACAGGAACAGAGAAAAATAGAGTATCGTCCGAAATCGCAAAATAACTTTAAATCAAAGTTTTGCACAATGTATCGCCATTATTATTTTTGTAGTTTAATCCCCCGCTATATTTCGCGACTTTGCTCGGACGTCATAATCGATAGCTAACTTTACTGAAATGGAAAATACATTTCTGCACTTCCTCGCGGAGAAAGAAAGAGCATTTGCAGATAACGCGTGAAGAGGTGTGAGCGGGCAAACTGGGAATGATCGGGCGTCGGATCGAAGTTACCGGTCCGGCGCGATCGTTCATCGTGACATGGAAACGATGAAGAATAGTGGGCATAGGCGGGGCGGGAGGGAAAGTAATAGTAAAACGTTCGCAAACACCGAGGCCGGCTTATCAGTTTTATTTATTGCAATGGGAAACCGCAACCGGGAGCGCTTTCGGAGCTTTTCCAGAGCTTAACTCGACCGTGGCCGGGAGCTTTCGTGCGGTCAGGTTGCAGGCGAGGGTCGTCACGAACGAGCAAAATTTCACTTCCATCGACATGGAACGATTCAGCCGCACCGAGGAGTCCGTAATACGACGCGAGCAGCGAGTGCTATTGTGAAACTAGAAGAACGAGATGTCGCAGTTCAACCAATTTCCCATGGCTTATCTTCCACTCTTTCTCCCTTGCTCTCCGCCCTCCTCCTTTCCTCGATCTCTACATCTCGAAAAGGAAAAGCGCGGATATTTTATTTTGACAAATTATCTCTTTTGTTATTTCTAGAAATAACTATCAAGTCTATCTGATCATCAAGACCGTTCGAACGATTCTGTTCATCCGATTGGATAACGACACGTAGGAGCGCTCTGAGCGACTTGAATAATTAAAAACTATTTGAAACAACTTTATACATAAACGTAAATGGGAGTGCAATAATTTTTTCTAAAGTTCCTTGGATCTTTCCGGGGCCTTATAACCTACGACCTTTGTCGTTAAGCCTCCACCTTTGTCGTTAAAACCACCGTAACTTCGTCAGGTTGTCTGCGACATTGTTTCGCGCCGCAACTATGTTCATGCGAATTTCTCTCCTCTTAACTGATGCATTTATAGAGCGATGACAGAGCGGCGAATTCCTACCGTGACAATCTATATATAACACGTTGAAATTATATCAAGGGAAACAACTTATTCGGCGATAACGACAATTTTACGATGTAGGAAATAGGAAGTTTATTGCGCGGACCATTTACCCGAGAATTTCGGCGCGATTATGATTTCGCGAATCGATAGTATACATCGGGCCGTGTTTATTCACCTTCGCATTGATTTGCGGATAATTAATGTAATGAATTTATTAGAGGATCAACATTACGTCGTGTTACAGTTTTAGGCTATTTGCTTTGTACATAGCAGCGGGGACCCTCAAATAGAAGAGTCAGACATGCTTAACTGATCGGACTAGGAATATTTATCTCGCTGCGTTTGATCATGGCATGGCATATTCAAGGCTAACACATCGTGCAGCCAGATTTACTAAGTGCTTTACAACGCTATTGATTTATGTACAAAAATCTTGTATGCGTTACAGGTTCATAATGGGTAATTAATTATTTATTGTAAATCACATTTAAGCTGCTACTCCAAAGTCTAAAATTGTGTCTGCCTTCATAATTTTATACGCGCAAGCGATCTTTGTTATAAAAGCAATTAACGCAAAACAGAAGTTTTTATAATATAGATACTGTGTGAGATAGCGCTATTTATTTGTTAAGATCAAAAGCATCGCAATATCTATTGCGTAATTTCATAATCGTTCGAATTTAAAGCTAATTATCGAGAATAACAAGAAAATTAAATTATTCTTCAAAATTTTTGCTTGAAAATTTTAATTTAATTCTTGTATATCTCTACTGGGGACTTCTTCTATCAAAGAACAAAACGCTTGATTCTTTTCTGAGATCGTCACTGCGATGAATTGAATCTTTTAGAGCGGAAGATTCGGTGTGCTCGAGAATGTTGCAAAAAAGAGTGCACTCGAATTAGAGGTGGGTTCAGCACGCTCGGCCGACCCGTCCAACGGATGTCTTCGATTCAGTTGAAGCATTAAACAATAGGTCAACTTAATAAAACTATTTGCCAGGGCGCTTCGGGTGCGTCATCTTTTTGCGCTCATTCCGAGCAGCGAAAAGGTTAATTGGCACTCGAACAAACGAACGCGAGAGGGACGAAGATCAGATACGCCGCTTCCTTCTACAAAACGCCCGGCTGCTGCGCTCTTGTTGTTTGTCGGAGCCGCAATAGAATTTATACGACGCAGTGTTCAACGTAATTACGAGTCCCCGGTGTGCCGGTTGTTTTCGTAGGATGCCGGAAGAGTCACGAAGTCGCGCAAAGTGCGCGAAGACGCACTTCATCGTGAATTTATCGGAGCAGCTTCATCGTTATGCGATTTTAACCGAATCGTGAAATAAATTATCCCACCGTTGTCAAAAAAGTAAGATAAAATAAATTCGTAGGAATGAACGATCTCTCTTTACAATGCAGAATTCGGGAGATTAATGCGATCTAAATACAAATAAAGATTTATATGCCAACTTGCTTAATCAATTCTTACTTATCAATCCTTCTCATTTGCTTAATTTATGACCAGTGCATCTCGATCTTTACTTTCCAACTTTTTGTTATTTTACAATCTATATCGCATATAACAAAAACATTACAAAATAGTGTAACACTTTCTATTTTCGAAATATTCTATTTCCTATAATATCTAACGTATAATGTAATGTAACAAACAATAGAAAATATAATATATTATTGCTATTCAAATTCTGTCAATTCTGTCAAATATGATGGTCTCTCGCACATTTCATTACTTATTAAATTTTCTCTGCTTTCTACCACCATTATTTCGTATTCCATTTCGCTTTCCTTGAACGTACAAGATAGTAAAACGACGTTCCGTCAATTAAACTAGATTTTTAAAGGGGATCAATCACTTTGTCGCAAAATGACATCCAGCGTGGGAAATTTAATTATACGATCCAAATGCGCGCGGACAAGCAACGTCAACTATCTCGAAAACGTATTGTTACGGAAGCATTATGTAGTCTGTTCATTACGCGGAATCTAATATATGCTACATGAGCACGTGTTATCAGCAAATAATTGCGATGTGTTGTCATGAATAAGTATGCCGCTTATAATGATAGACTTAAATGCATCTAGCGGTTAATTAATCGTTTGCCTCTGCTCGTGATTACACGAGAGTATACGATTTAAAAAACCGCAAACATTAACGCGCTTGGCGCAAACGTTGCGAATTCTCAATTTCTTGGCGCGTAAAATTTCATATTTACATATCACAGTGTACATATTTAAGTGTGGTCCTTTAATCTTTTGTATCTTTAAACGCTATTATAGAATAATGCCTAATTTCTTCTTGACAGTTTTTTACTTGACAATTTGTAAATTTTATCGCGCAAATTCACGTTTCTTGCGGGAAACGGCCGAGCTTCCTTGTACGTCCGCGGAAAAAGGTGACGAGGTCCTTTCGCGACCGTAGCATTTCGGGGAAAATTAATGACTGACTCCGGCAAGGATAATTAAGGGGTAATTAACGGCGCCTGTTCGTACTTCTTCTCAGCGATATGTTAGACAAACTCTCTAATCTCATTTAAAAGTGTCCGCGACCGTGTCTACTTGTACGGAAAGCCAGTTTTCTTCGGTGCATCTATCTTCGTATTGTTCTACTCTTATCTCTCATTATCTCTCGTGAAATCTTCGTGATTCTTCGCGGTAAAAAAAAAAATTGTAATTGTAAATTTTATCTTTGATATCACTTGAGAGCTTAACTCGTTAACCTAGAATTCTCCTTCTCCCTAATGGAAAATCGCAGCTACTTTTGTGATTTCGTCCGTTTCTGCTATACCTCGTGCTCCAGACCAAAATCTATTTATTCGGTGTATAAACGATCGCCGGGCTAAGCGATGCCATGCCGGGGAAGGGAGAAACTCCGCGCCGCGACGCAAAAGGGGCGGAAATTTGCCTATTTGATTATCCGCGCGGATTACGCCCGAGTTGCTTGGACGATTTCGTACATCTGCGTTCAAATCCTTTCGAGCAAGATAGTCGGAGCTGAGGGCGCGGAAGATGCTCTAGAAAAGCTAGAGAGAGAAGAGGGCGAGAGGAACGGTTCGAGTACAGCGTCAAGACAGATTTATCATGCCGCGGTAATAATTACCTTTTAAGAGCGGAGGATACGTTCGAGGTAATCGTGACCGAGGCAACCGAGTTCCTTTGAAATAAGTTCGTGTATTTTGCACGCGACATTGTGCTTATGCGCCTCGTTGAGATAATGTAAACGCCGTTTGCTTTAATTTTAGATTAAACAACTGACTATGGAATTCCGGCGAGTGGCACTCGCTAAACGATTATCTATTATAAAGTATATTTTATATACATTTTTCATACGTCAGTTCATATTGAACGTATGTATGTGTATGTGTGTGTGTCACAAATATTATTATATGCCATAAAAATCTTTTGACAACCTTTTGCTACAATTGTTCACTCAGTTTCTGCTATTTCAGAACAGCAGTAGAAAGAATAAATCTTTTCGCAGGAATAAAAAAATATATATGTGTGTCTTTGTTCTAAATAGAAGGGCCACAATCATATTTGCCATATGAGTATGTCGATGTTTTGTCGAACACTTCATTATCAACGTGGAATCTAATCGCGTCATTAAGAGAGCTTTCAACTGTATCAAATATTGTGGATAAAAGCGTACAATAAAATCTGCGATTTCTGCATCGGTACTTTTTATAAAAGAGGTTTCTTCCTGAATCACTTTATCGAAATTCTTTTGTTATCATCGCTTATACGCTTTTCTTGCATTGGTAGAAAAAAAACATGTTTTTTTCCCCCAGAATAAACTAAAAATTCTATTGTCATTTGCAGATATGTGGGGTCATCGTTATACTTAACTTTCAGTATATTTAATTATTACGTTTCAACGATGAAATTTTAACAGAGCGCTATTTTTTGTATGTTATTCATATTTGTATTTTATTCAGATGTGTATTTTTAAAACGTGAAAGATACTGAAATGTGATTTCGTCCATTTATCACATATCTATATAAACCACGGAATAAATAGATATTATCCCTTTAAGAAAAATCAATCTTAAATTGTTCAAAATAACGTGGTAAAAAATGACAACAGAGCTTCGGGAATTAATACCTCGTATGATTGTAAATAACAGTAAAACAGAGGCAGCTTTTGCCATTCGTTAAAATTCCTCTTATCATTGTTACGCAGCTCGTTCTATAGCAGAGCAAATAACGGCGTGGAATTCAAGATCGCGATGTAAAATAAGTATCCGTCCTAAATAAACTTCACACGATATCGCGTAAAAATGACGAGTTTTACGACTTCTCGCGGGTAACGAGGAAGAGTCAACGGACCGTGTACTTTCAATTAGAGTTTCGCGATAAAGCGGAAACAAGTTCGGGAAAGGCGGAATTCCGCTTTGGAACATCGCGCGCGGAAAAGACAGACGGAAGGTATTTGGATATACGATATACGACACAGCAATGAAGCTGTTCGACTCGTCGTAATGTCGAGCGTCGCGCGAAAGGAAGAAATTCGAGAAAAAGCGCGCGCGTTCGCTCGGGGATGGAACAGGCCGACATTCCGAGAAGCTGTTCCTTTGTAATCCATCCTGGTTGACTAGGAGAAACGAGCAAGCAGCGAGGCGGCTCCATTCGAAGCTACATCTTTTTTTCATCGTGGACGATAAAACGACGGGCGCCGGGCGCATTCCGCGGATAACACGGATATTTAGTTTCACTCACTGGTTGGAACGGCAAAGGAGGTGAGATAAGAAAAGTATACTTCGCAACGCCTCAGGAGGCTCAGGGTGACGCAAGAGCAGTGATAAAAAAAATTAGTGGCAAATAAGGAATGTTCGAGATATCTAGAACGAATAAATAATAAGCGATAGAATAATAATAATGACAGATAATAAGAGAGAAACGTTTGGTTAATTACTATGATGGATCCAATTTTTCGAGATTGTTATGTATTCCACTGTAATCCTAGCAACTTGAAAAGAGCGTATACGAAAATACTAGACTCAGCTGTTCATTTCCAAGTATCGCATCTCGTTGCCAGTCTCTGGATAAATTCGCGGGCTTTACGCTCGCCTCGGCACGGCTGTGCTAATGCATTTTGCGTTTACATTAACGCCGATCCGCGTAAATGGCAACGTAGAGTTGCGAAAATATGAAAACCGTGAATCGTAACGTTAAGATGCGCGTTTTACCGTAATGTAACTCCCAAGTTATCCCAACCGGTAAATTCGAAAAATTACAACGCGCTTGATCAAGTATTATTACTTGATTAAAAAGAAAAGCGGCAATATGCTTCATTTTGCGCTGCTTACGTTTGCATTATTACGAATAGAAATATCGCTTACGAAACGGCTGAGAAAACTTCCTACATTTATTAAAATTTAGAGACAATTCTTCTTCGTTAAAAATGTAATTGCTGGGTAACCTTTTCAAATATCTGGGTTCTCAATCTTCCAACTATAATTACAACGCAATTATAATTAGAATGCGAAACCTATCTTAACTAAAACGGAATTTAGATAAATTTCATATATTTTAGAAGCTCATATTCCTTCAAGATTCTACAATTTTAGTCTATCTTTTTCAACGTCTAAAAACAAAACATATTCGCATTTGCAGTTTAGTAATCTTTGTTATAAAATCAGTAGACGATGTATATATATCGAGACGTCCATTAACACTTTAAGCCCGGCAGGACTAACGCTTAATGCTTGATGCTTCATAAGCTCTACAGTAACACTATATTACAATGCAGTGATATCGAGGCACTCACAACGCATAACTAATACAAGAAATAATCAGATGAGGAATTTTTATATTTTTACAGTTTTTATAGTATTGCAACATATATACCCTATTCATTAACAACATTGCAATTGTTCACGAGGGAATTGTTCGCAGTGGACTTTAAATGATATATGATATGATTATACGAATGCATACTGGAATTAAAATATTAAATACAAGAAAACTCAATAGACATATCATATATCACTTAAAGAAATTGAGTAAGTATAATACATTTTTTTTAATAGAGGTAAATTAAAAGAACATCTAAAATATTTTTATAGTATGTTTTTTTTAGTATAATAAAACGATTTTGTTTCTAAATCTTTCACTATATTGTACCTTTTGCTCTTGTTATTTTCTTTTTTTCTTTTTGCAAACTGTAAGAATACAAAATAGCATTAAACCATTCTTGAACGAAATAAAACGAGGAAAGTGCCAGTGTAACGGCGCGCTCGCCCTTGGCTTAAAAATGCCGTAACGTCCTGGAATACCTTGCGAAACAACTCGAATCTCATTACTCCGACGTGAGAGTTGCTTAAACCGCGGTACTCAAACATCGACTAAAAAATTCACATGCTGAAAATTCGTTCGAGTAGAACCCATCGCTTTTACGAGCGGACGCGAAAATACGAGCGCAATTGCATACATACAGCTCTCTTTGTTCGCGTTTCCGACCATTACACACTTCATGTTTAGATAAGTAAACGATATAATTTTTGATAGATATTAAATTTCATATCAAATAAATAAAAATAAATATGTTTGTTGGTACAGAATATGTAATAGAATTAATGTATTGCTTAAAAAATTTGTTTTTCAAAACCTTTTACTTGTTCTTTTGATATGACAGCTTTTTCGGTTTTGATATGTTTCAACTATACGAAGACTGATAAAAAAAACTGAATCGAAAATCCGAATCAAATACGAGTCGGAGCAAAACCAGAGTAGATATATAGAAAAAAATCGTCAAAAGAGAAATGAAAGAGAGAGAGGAAGAGAAAAAGAGAGAGAGAGTGTTTGCAGAAAGTACTCGCTGCGAAGTCTGCGAGCGAGCTATTGAAGTTGACCAAGTGGTCCATAGAGATGTATTTAATAGCGTTAAAACGGTAACTCAATTATCCATGGAGATCGAGAATTCCACAAGGCGGAAATTCTCGATTACCCTTCAGATAACCTCGAGATTCCGGAGGGTACCTTTAAAGGGAAACCGCGTAACAGTTTCTTACATGGGGTCTAAGATCGTTGGATATACCGTGCGCGTCTTTGAGACTCGAAAATGACTTTCACCGTGGCGCCGCGTCTAAAAAGGAACCAAACGCAAAAATGAGAAAAGGGAGCGAAAACCGAAAGCCGCAGAAAAGTTTATAAAAAGTGGCATCCTCTTTCTCTCCTTCACTCTTTTTCTGTCTCGCTCTCTCACACTTTGAGAAATGTCTCGAGATGCTTTTCATGAAAAAGCACATTCTTCTTCCCATATTTCTTTAAACGTAATCTAACGATTTTTCATTTAAATTTTTATTTTATAACCTGAAAACTCGTCCAACTAATATCCTTTTGTCGAAAAAAAATGTTATTACCAAAATATTTTAATAAAGATTTTTGGCAATTAAGAATTATGATATTTAAATATATTGAGAATCATAAATGAAAGAGAGGAAGAAAAAGAGAAAAAGCATATATGTTATAACATAATAAAAGTAGTACTTATTCATTAAACAATGATTAAAAATTTATATTAAAAAATTGTAATATATTTTTTATGTGAAAATAATTAAATTTTAAAAATTGACAAAATTAAACTTATTTTTAGCGCAATTATAGATACCGCGGAAAAATTTCATTTATTAATTTAAAATAAGCTATATTAAATTATGAACAGAAAGCTATTAAATTATCAAGTTTAAATAATATACAAATCAATGTATTTAAATATATATCGTATAGTATTTCCTATGGCTAATTACAATGGTAAATACACATTGAGGATCGTTGGCAACTAACATGTTCGTAATCTGTCATAAAATAAATATAAAACATTTTAAAACAGTCTATATTAAATAAAAATTAGTCTTGAAAATCTAATGTCAAGACTAATGAGAAAGAGACAGAGAAAGAGTGCGTTTGTTTGATCCGTAAGTAACTTTGCTCACACTTGAACAGCTTACAAGCAAAGTGGTACAAACAGTGCAAATCGCTCCGTCGGGAAGAGCGATTTCAAGTTATTTTTTAAACACACTTATACGTCCTTCCACCGTTTTGTTGAAATTTGTCACTTGTCTCAAATGGAAGTCTCGAATGTCCCGAGACAAAACTTCGGGTAAAGCGTTTTGCGAGCGGTCTACGTCGCGAAACGTTATTCTGGAGAAGACAAACAGGATGCCGGAACGACGAGTTTGTAGCGGGTTACACAGAGACCGGTTAGAGACCAGAGGTCTTCGTCCGTGGTTTCCCTGCGATTTCTCTCCCAGTATCACGAAAGCCCTAAAACTAAACTTCATAATTGTGTGTGTGTGTGAGAGAGATGCGGAAATGAAGCATACTTTGACTCGATACCAATAAATCACGAGCGTGTTAAATAGCGTAACATATCGATTTTTTTTTCGAGCATCTGTTTTCAAGTTCTCGTGCGCTGTTGTTAGAAACGTGGAAGACATAAGGTGGTAGATAAGGTGGTAGAAAGCGGGAAGAAAATCGCGAGACCTGGTATAGCTCGTGGGCTCCGCGGTATTCTTTTCAGATAATAATGCAGCAACAACTTATTACAATTATGAGAAAAGGTGAGCTAATACTTGAAAGTTTAATATTAAAAGTCGAACGCAGCTGCCTCGCCGACAAGCTGATCTGGAGAAGAAGAGTATACTCCGGAAGCGGCTCGAACACGGTTACCTTCGGTAACCGCCGGAAGCGAAGTATCGATGTACCTTAAGCATCCCTTGACCCTTACATACCCAAAGCAAAGATACACCGATATCCCTTTCGTACGAGCATCTGCACTCCGTTTTATCGATGATATCGAGTGGATATCCGTTCAAAGGAGATCGTCGTGACAGCGAGAGATGAAGGACAGCGCGGAATGAGAGAAGACAAAGTTGGCTGGCAATATCTTAAGCCCCGTGGCGACTATAATAACTGTTCGATATCGGGAGCGAAGCGTCGGTACTCCGAGACGTACCATGCACGAGCGTCTTCTAAATGCATCTCAAAATGAGATCTACCCGATACCCCCTTTCTGGGCATCTGCACTCTGTTTGTTCGAGGATCGCGAGTGGGTATCGGTTTGAGGACCTTCGCTGACAGAGGAGAACGGAGGAGAACGGAGGTGAGAGAAGAGATGGAAAGATGCGCCACACGCGCCGTGCCGTGTCCACGTCTCTATGTGCTGCTGCTGCTGCTGCCGCCGCTGCTGGCTGCTGCCGCTGCCGCCGCTGCTGCTGCTGCTGCTGCTGCGACGCGGTAGAGGAGAGCGCGAGCGAGGGTGCGCGAGACACGGAGTGAGGAGATGAAGCTTTCGGGGGTGGTCGGGTTGCCATGGCAGCTACCCCGGCCGGGCAGCAGACCCCAGTCTTGCCGCGGCGGTCGCCGAGTGCGCGACGGCTCCGTTTTCCTTTTCCCTCGCGTTCTCGCTGCTCTTTTTTGTCCGCACCGCTCCGAGAGCCGCGGAGCGACCTCCGGCACTGTGTGATACACACTCTGATACACGCCGCGTCGGTTTTCTTGGTGAAAGTCCGGCCCCCGGTGCCGCGGGGATCTTCAGTGAGTTAGCCGAGTTAGCGGACGCGCACAACGTCGAACGCACGATCCGAATCGTCCGCCGCGACAGAAATGTAATGCTCCCGCAGTCGCGGAAAACCCGGTCGAGACGACGACAGCTCTTTCTCTCTGTCTCTCTCTCTTTCTCTTTCTCTCTTCTTCTCTTTCGAGTCTGATCTTTCCCGAAAGTTTCACTTTCTGTGGCTTCCCGAAAATCTCCTTTGGGTTAACTTTTCGAAAATATTCCGGAAATCTCGCATATGCTATCCCAATCTCGTACACGCGGTGCTCGATCCTCAGATGGATCCGGTAGATTTTCTCGCAATGAGATATTGTACCTTTTGCTTTTTTATTTCCATTTGTCAGTATCCACCGACCGCGATTACGGAGAAATTGTGAAGTTTTTATGCAGAATTCTAAGATTTTGGGAAGTGTTTCGAACAGATCATCGATTTTTATCAAAGTACGTGAAGAATACCATATTATATTAGGTAGAATGTTTGTGATAATCTACGTAATATTCTTATATAGCAGATTTACTGTTTATACATATTTCTCTACGATTCTACTATTTCTCGAATATAGATTGCGTGATATCAATCCGCGTAATTCTTGGACGATACATTATTCGTCATAATAAAATAATAGCATAATACAGAATTTTTATATTACATTATAATATATATAACACATACGTGATACGCGTAAACAATTGCACACCAAATCATTTAAATGCAATCACGTCATTTTCATGATGTCTCTCTTCGAAATGCTACTTAATAAAATCAAATTTATATGATAATGCAAGCAATTGAAATGTAAACTACATATAAAGTTCATTGCAATGCAGAGAAGTGTCTAAAGCTCCGCGTAATACCTACGTACGCGTAATAGTGAAACCAGATTTACATCGTAATGTAGGTATAGTTGAAATGTAGCTGATATATAATTAATCATAGGGTCGTTTCGCGTAGATCATCGTTCTCGCGGAATACGGTCCGAATGATATCACGTCCCATAATTCTCGCGAAGTGTCTCCGAGACGTCGGCGTAATACCCCGGTTCATAGTAAAACCAAATTTACATCGTGGCGCGCGTAGCTAATGCATGGTTACCACGGTTCGAGGTTTATATGAAAGTTGACTCTTATATACGAAGAACAACAAAATTTATGCAAATAATAACAGGAAGTTCAGAACGAAAATAGAATCGCAAACTTGTTAGTAGGAGCCTAACGATCGGAAGGATGAAGACGTGTGTAGTGGCATAGAAAAGAAACTTCCACCGGGAATCCTAAGAACGCTAGCAATTAAATTCTCGAGCGTGCTCAAAACGAGCTTCGACGATATCTAGCGGGCGCTCGCGCCACGCGCGGAATTCGCTCTTTATTCTCTAATTTGTCTTGAGGTAAAATATATCTCTCACCCATCCTTTGCGAGCCGCCGACGAGGTCGTCAATCTGCGCGAGGTGAGAAAGAGTAGGTATATAACGGAATCACGGAGCACTCTGCACAAATATGACACACCGTGTCGATTTTTCCGTATTAGCGTCAAATATTTTTAACGAAACCATTTATGTATCCGCGACATATCACTCGCATTTTTTAATAGAATTTATATTAGAATTAATATTACTAACATTAACGATGCATCGAGATCTATATAGTGGTATATATAATTAAAAATATATAATATTTATATCATTAGAAAATATATTTTACAGAATTCTTATGAGACATAATAGATATCTGCATTAATAGAACATTGAAAACTAGCAATAAACTTAATACGATAAATTCAATGAAATTGAATTTCTCGCAACAATAAACGAGGAAAATTATTCCCTTGCTTATTATTTGTATTTCAGATATTATGTATAGGAATATTTGATCAGTTTTTTTTTAATATTTCCCTCGTGTCACACAATTGTTCACGAGCATCTAGCTCTTTGCGCGAGTCGCGATTCTTTGTAGTTGTAGATATGGTTGGAAGCTATTGCACTGATAAAATTAATGCACAAGATGCATTAAAAATTATATAGCTCTTTTTTCGGTTCCTTGATATATATAATTTTGAATAAATTTTATTCTAATCTTTCTTTGACAGCAGTATTTCTACAGAGATTTATTCGTATGCGATTGATAACCTGGAGCAAGGGAGAAATATTCAATTCTTTTATACATATCGAATATAAGTCGTGAAGCAAATTGCAACAGAGTTGGAAAAAACTTAACGGCGCGACTCGCGATTGTAATCAACGACTGCAACTGCAGTCGTGTCGGGATTCAATTGAGAAGAACCCTTTTCGCGACCTAAATTTACCTTGACGAAGTAAATCCAGATTGATTGGAGTAGACAATACTTTTTCCCCAGTTACGATTACGCAAACGTTCATGACGCGGCGTCACGTCGAATCGTGCAAATGCAATTGAACACAGATATCGACGATTGGAAACATATTGAAAATTATCGCTCGAGAGTATATATCTCGGGTGGATAAAAATTTCATTGATTGACATCGCCGAACGTATCACAGCGGTAAATCCACGTAGGGATTTACTGTAGAAAATTATACCCGGGAACTCTACACGCGGGAATGGAGACTGTCCCTGCATTTTTTTTAAAATTATTTTCAATAGAAGTTCTGCGAAGCTTTGAATGTCAGTTATATTGAATATTAACGAATTTATCGCTCGTACGTATAGCCTTGGAATTGTAGAAATTTCTTTTGTGAAGCTTTTTTCTTAAAGAGAAAGATTTATTATTATAGATTTTCCGTAACTTCGGATCATTAACGTTACATCTTTGTTACTTCGCGTGCGCTTATTTTACATAATGGATCTCATACTTTGCAAGGCACGATGTTTTTTGACTAATTCAGAGCTGATGTTTTTTTCCTGCATTGCGCGCAGAATTTCAAGAAACGGTATTATAATGTTCATATTTGCCGACGAGAAAACGAGCAAGTATTAATTTTGCTACAATATTTATGTCATAAACTATCAACAAAATATTCATGTGCAAAATACCGCATTGGAATGAAAACGGAATCGCAAAATGTATAAACGAACGTTATTCCGATGCATCGCGTTTATAATGTAATTATTAATATAAATGAATGTCAGAGAGCATGTCGTATTTTTAATTACACATAACGCAACGTCATTTGATCGGAATTAATCAATTAATCAATTAGGCGAATATCCGGTGAACGTTTATTTTATCGCGCATGAAAGGCGTAAAATTTCCATAATGTTCCCTATTTTCAGTTATTCATTTGAGGTCCAACATTTGTCTGCCAGTTTTGTTTTTTTCAAATATACAAACAATAATTAACATGATGCTGTCACAAAATTACAAAAATAAGTAGCAAATTTGTCAATAACAAATTAAAATAATGTTGATATTCTTTTACAAACATATTCGAAATGATTGTCTCCCTTGTAACTCGAAACTCAATTGCGAACGGATGTTGTCCCTCAAATAGTTTATTTACCTTTATTTGTTCAGCAAATCAATAATATCGGAGACATAAGATTGCGAGGGTAAAGGAAGAGCTGCCGAGTGTTTCGAGTTTATGAGATTCATCTCGAAAAATTAGATCTGGCTGCACGTCGCGAGCAATATCCGAGTTTGTAAGTAAATGTTGACGTTCGCAGGAGAGTTCATTTCGGCCGTTGCCCGGCGAGAGAACGGCGCGGCGCGGCGCGGCGTTGCGATTCCGTCGTGCGAGACGGGAAAACGAGAGGAGGAGCGATCCGATCATTGTGATACGATTGGCGTGACTCTATTTCGCGAATTTAATTTCGCAGGGAAATAATGTCTCGTTGAGCGCGCCCGCCCGCCCGCACGCGCGCGCGAGATTAATATCGAAATAACATGTGGATTACTTTCGAGATGCCGGGGGATCTGAATTCACCGCGCGCATCGTGGTAAACTTTCATCCAAACTCCGCCGGAACGGAGAGGAAAATGGGAGATAAGAATAGGTCACCGCCGCATTCGACAAATACCGCGCTAAGACACGGGCTGGATCCTGGATCCACCGCGTGTACAGAGAAGCGAATTTTAAGTCATATTGAAAACTTTAGGGAAAAAAATTACTCTTACTCTTTTTTCTCTTTCTACCTCTGTTTCGTCCATATAGCGCGACATTTTAATTCGTCTCTCTATCAGATCAACAGCGTCCTGCTCGTGCACCGTGTATGAATATTGCATAAACGCGAAGCGCAATTTTCCCGGTACATCGTCAGATTGACAAATTTACCGCAAACGCGTCGGTGGAACTTTGCGGAGTGGACACCTCGTTAAAGATCGCTATGCAACTCGGTTAGCTCGGTTAGGAAGCTACCCGATTTTCTCTATCGTGGATAGATAAGCGGTCGAGCATAATTTTCAAAATTGAGAGATGACTCTAGTTCAGGGAATGCCTTTAGATATTAAATACATTCAGCATCTTTGAATGTCGTTTTATAAAAGCAATAAGAATAATTGCTGATATACAAAAAGAAATTTCAAACATTATTCAACACTATTATTTCTCCTCATATTAATGAATAATTATTTACCAGAGTATAAGATATAGATATTTTTTTTTAACAAGAAAGTCAACAAGTAATCAAAAGAAGCTAAATATATGTGTTAAATACAGAATACATTTTAATAAACACTAAAAAAGTAATTTTGCTTCCTTATAAATAGTTATAAATAAATATAGTTACTAAAAAAAAGAATGGTAAAACATTTCTAATATCGTTCATGTTGTACTTTTATTTTTTACTATCTCCTACCTAACTTTTCTCTCACGTTACAATCCCATGGATTTTTCTATTTAACGAAACATTGAAAGTAGGAATTAAATTTTTTGTAGAATTGGAAAACTTTATAGAATGAACTATATACAAAAGGAGAAGTGAAAGCAGAGAAAGTATATGAAACATTGCGCATCTTCCTTTTCGTTTTTTTTTTTTTATTATAAAAAGCATTGTGCTTTATTTAATTTCTCTTGAAGAATATCGTGAGAATTGCACCTGCTTCCTTTCTTTCCTTCTTTCAGTGATAATAAATCTTCGTGACTATACTCTCGTTGGGGAACTCAGTACCAGAAATTTTTCAAATCCACAACCCTCTTATTACCGCGCCCAACGATTTGTGGATGAAAAAGACAAAACAGCGAAAAAAAAAATGATGCATGAAACTAGTCTGCAAAGAATTAATTCTTCACCATTCACATTACCACTGTCACATTTTTTCGAATCTTTTCGCGACAAGTCAGAAATCAATACATATGATATCTTATATTTTTGATAACAGCGCAATGATAGGACATTATTTTGATGTAAAATGCATATATCTCTCTCACACTTTTGTATATATAATGTACTGTCGTGTACCATCATCTGCAAATTATCTGGATATTAAAAAGTTAAAACTCTTTAAAATATATAATACATTTATGTAAAATTCATTTCATTAACTTCATTGGCTTCCTCGAAACGAGCGAACGTCTTTGTTCCTAGCAAAAGTCATATAACTTATATTAGAGTTAATACCTCTCTTGCGAAGTTTCCATTCAATCTAAATATTATATAATCAAATAAGATTTGAAACAATCTAACTAAGTGCGTGTTTCTAACTGTAACAACACTTACAAAGCTTGTGCTCGGTGAGTCGCGGGGATAGAAGTAGAAGCAGCATCGAGCTGTCTCCCAGCTCTTTTATTATTATTATTATTATCATCCTCATCCTTCCGCAAGATATCGCACGCATTCGTTCGCGGCCGGGGGAGCTTATTTGTTATTCAAAGGACGTCGTAGGAAGAAATGCAAATGCTACCCCGGCTAGGGGTTTCAGTGCTTTCTACGCGTACTCCGCCACGGCTTCACATTTTCCCGCGTCACACATATATTCCATCTCCTTTCGTCACGTCGCAACCAGTTGATTCGCCGTTTCGCTTTTTCCTACATTTTCATGATGGGAAATTGAAAGCCGGGGTGTAAGAACCAAACAAGCCCACTTTTTCACGCGGCGCGTCACTCGGTAATCGATGAGCAGTGACAAAAATAATATTCAACCAACGGTATTTAGAAAACAATCGCTTATTTTTATTCATTATTCAAGCAGTTACGAGGTAAATAGCATCTAATTAATTGTGTTCAAAATAATCAATTATTTATACTGTTATTATTTGTACAATTATTCTGTTTAACAGAGACGAAAATAATATTACATAAATTAGAGTAACAGTGAGAAAATATTAGTCATTTGTCAATTAATATTTGGTTAATAATGACACATCGTTCTCTTGCAAGAGAGAAGAAAAATCTCTGTAATACGTGAAAAAAAAGCAAAGCGAAAAAAAAGTATAAAATAGAAAAAAAAGCAAACCCCTAAACACGCGGGTTTCCGCAGCAATCGAAGCATGTTGTAAACGTTATCGCAGCATTTTCAGTATTCGCTTCTGGAATACGGTGAAATGCTCGATAAAATTTCAAAATATCTCGGACAGCTTTCTTGGCTCTCTTATAAGGTTTGAAAAAGTGGACTCTCGCTGCGACTAGCTCCCTCGCAGGCCGGGGCTTGAATTCCCATTCAACACGCCTCACCTCTTTTAAACACTAGGTATCCCTTTCGCTTTGGCTCGTATTCTCGTTTTACAACTGGCGCTAAACGTGACCATTTCATTCTCATCTCGCGATAACACCGAACACGACATTTATATTCGAAACTAAGAATCGCGGATAATCACGCTCATCACTACATGTGAGACACGAATATGTTGATCAAGAAAGCTGATCAAATCTTGAATGATTATTTTATTAAATGAATATTTGACGAGATTCTCTTTTATCGAGCAAAATTACATTTACATAGTGTTTAACATTGTTAATATTATTACATTAGAACCATCGAGAGGATTTATCATTGAAATAGAATTACCTTCGTATAAC
Organism: Temnothorax longispinosus; assembly: GCF_030848805.1. Lineage (NCBI taxonomy): Eukaryota > Metazoa > Arthropoda > Insecta > Hymenoptera > Formicidae > Temnothorax > Temnothorax longispinosus. The sequence goes on from NC_092369.1 coordinate 6,765,679, forward strand.
ATCGATACGTGGAACAAATGAAGATTTAATATCTGTCTGTCTGTCTAAAATTACTGCGCACAGTCGAAATGTTCGATTAGAATATGAAGAATTCGAAATGATAGCGCGTGACTCGCTTAAAGTCACCGGGGTTACATTAAATCTCGAGATTTTCGAAACGGAGTTTGAATATCAATGGCGCGATGCGCTGCGTCGCATGCGAGATTAAACGGAGTCGACCAGCGGCATTTTATTCGACTGTAAATTTCACCGGCCGCGTAGATATCGGCGATGTAATTATTAATTTAATTAAGTTGCGCGATGGAGTCGGTGCGATTCATTGCGGGGCCCAACGCTCCTCGGGAATCACCAAGGAAATCTTTGCGATTCCTCGCAATTCCTCGTGTCTCTCGAGGAAATCTCTAAATGCAATCGTGCTTTTTATAGATTTTCGATAATTAAGGCCGTGCAGAGCGCGCGCGCAAACGCACGACGAAACCGTCGTGAAAACCTGGCAAATGATGCACATTGTTTGTATGTCATTCGATTTACGCTGTGTAAACGACGTAAGCGAGAGCGACGACCTACTTAATATGTATTCACCGCGGGAGTAATCGAGAAGGCGACGACAGATATTCGTAAGAGGAAAGATCCGCTTTGCACTTTCGTGCATAGTAGATCAGTCGCTTTCTATGTAAATTGTATGCGGTACATTATAGCGAACGTACTTTCGATTTTAACCCTGAAATGCGCGGCTCTTTGATTGAAGGCGGATAAATTACATTTCGCTTCCCTGTTACTCCGCTACCGTTCGCTTCCTCTCTCGTTACTCATTTTCACAAATAAAAGAATGACTATATTGTGTGAGATTATAGAAACAAGAAAAAGAACAATTGATCAGAAATAAGGTCTCCATTTTTTTTTTTTTTTTTTTTTAATTATCGTGGAAACATATCAAATTGTTGCGCACCTCCAATTGAAGCTCGATGCTGGCTTGAACGGAAAGCCCGCGATTGAGAAAGGCTACATGAAAGTTGAAAATAAACGTCGTGGAGAATAACGGTTGTATTGCACAATTCAACAATCGATTCGAATCGCGCCTCTGTCAAAGTGAATCGCCCCCCGACTAAACTCGCTTCCGATCAAACTGCGTTACGAATACAATGCAGCACATTTCTAGAACCGTCCAAGCTTGTTACCGAATAAATCGTTATCTTGTAATTGCCGCACACAATGGCTAAACATGTCTATTATTCGCTCCTTGCCCCTGTATTTGCCAGAAAATACGTTATCAGCGAGTGCTGCGGACTTTCGCTGGTTCGTTTTATCACGTTTTTATTGGGAAATATTTATTGAAGTTCTTTCCTTTATTCGTAAATAATTACACGCGAGAAAAATCAATTAGATCTCTTTTGTTCTTGAAATGTGTGTGTATGTGTTTATTAAAATTCTAGCAATTTAAAAATTATTCATACCGTTCAAAATTATTTGTTATTGTATAAAATTATATTATTCAAATTATTGTATTATTCAACATCATTTTTGTTTATTTGTCCATTTGCCTATAAACGCCAATTAAAATGTAATTTAATATAAAATATAAAATAAATATTACCATGCCTTTATATATATATATATATATATATATATATATATATATATATATATATAAAATCAATGTTTACCAAAAAGCACAAAAAGAAGTCAATATCCTTCAAAAACCGATCTCCTAGTCGAGCCACGTAACCACTAATAACTTGTAATAACACGCGAATCTAATCGAGCAGGGTTTGTGAAACATTTCTCGCGCGCACAAGTATCTTCAAATGATTATCATAAAGGGGATATTGAGATTGTGACGGTGCATTTACCCGACAAAACAACATCGTTGCGCTTTGTCACTCCACGAATCGCGGCAAAGACATATATTACTCTGAGCTAATCCTCGCTCATAATTCATAATTTCGCGACGAGAGAATCGGAAACAGCGTTTTGACAAACATTTGCACATTTATTTCAAAATCCAATCGAAACGTATAGCAGCTTGATAATCAAGTATTAAAGATGGATATATAAAATAAATTGCACTTCGGTTTGCTTAACAAAATTGTGAATCTGATCCAATGACACTTGCACTTCCCTCTACCGCCTTCTCGGTCCCCTGGATAATCCCACCACTTTGGAGACGATCAGTGTAAAGCTTCACGTGTGTGCATAAGTTATTGTTTCAAATACGTACGCTTAGTGTGAGATTACAACATGGCGAACTGACCTACTCTCGGTAGATTCAAAGAGCAATATTTAAATCAACCGAAGTACTCGCGACTTGTGTTGACGAAAATGTCCCGGATGGCTCGAGTCGAGGCTCTCGCGAAATGAAAGACACGCGCGCCGTGCCTTGCTTTTAGCTGGGCTTCGACGGCGATAAAACCTCCTCGAAGCGTTATGGCGCGGCGCAGGAACACTTAAACGAGATCTTCAATTTACCTTTGGCGAATCGTTCGATTCCCTCGACATGCTATAAACAAGTTTCCGCCCCGGCCAAGCGCGCCCCTCAACTCGCGCCTACCGCGTGCGCGTAAAAGCGAGCGAACTTTCATCTAACTCGAGATATCCGCGTCCTTTGAAGATAGCACCGGATCGCCAGGTCCGAAAGAGATAGAAATTTTCGCTCGGATATATGCGACCCGCGGTTCTGAAATCCCGCGGCTTTGGAATTGCGACGATGCGATCGTTACGCCCATCGGATCGGTCCTAAAAGCGGCGAGGCGTCCACGAATCGGTAAACCGCTTTAACCAAAATTTTGTACACTAATTCCATAATACTCGGATATCGGATACCAACTACCGCAAGTAACACGGAATTAAATCTAATAATGCTTATTCCAAACTTATGTGATTTCCAAATAGCTCTTTCTTAAAATTAACTTTCAAAAAAATTTGAGATTCTCTAAACATATATCTGATGTGGATATTTCATATAAAATCTGTATAACATATATTCATGCTCATGGAAATTCAAGCATTCTTAGATTTCTTAATGCAACGGGAAAAAAAAAGATATAACTCGCAGCGATCCGATTACAAATTCGATTCACGAAACTCATCTGAATCTTTCGATATAAGTTTTCGAACCAAACAGTATAAGCCAAGCAAGAAATTTTAATCGAAGAGGCGCCTCTCTGTCTTTCTCTTCTATTCACAACTTTTTAATTTTCTACTTTATATGACTTGGTGACTAAGCCATAAATTAAAATTACTTTCAGAAAAAGTTTACTGAAAATTGACTGAAGGATAGTTTTTTTGCGCTCTTGAGGAAGATAACATGTCGTCCCCTTAATTCTTAACTGTTTATTTTAGAAATTGTCGATGCCACGATGTTGAAAACTTTCCTTCTAGTTTAGTCGTTACTGTTTTTGGTTCCAAGAAAATGTGCAATCTAAGACGCCGTATAGGAAAAAAAAGAGAAAGATACGCCGTCTACAATGTACTTAATTCCTTCTTGTGGCCGATAATACCGTTCGCATCGTTTCACCGAGATCGATTTTCTGGGATGATGAAAATGCTCGGCACGGCTTTTCATCACGAGCCAAGAGTTGTAGGAGTGTTCCGGACATATCACGTTATACATCAGAGATTAGACTAAACAAAGGATACTAAAGATTGAAGAATTACAGTTAATAATAGTCTTCCATTAAATTTTTATAAAGAAACGTCAATTTCGCAAAATCGTTAAAGAATTTTTATGCAATATTCTGTTAGTTATATATTATTGGTTTCATGACGAATTCTCTTTGTTCGAACTATCTTGATCTTTCGGAACGTGTTTGCTTCATTGCCAGACTTTCATTAATCATGCGAGGAAAACAAATTTTTCGCAGCATGTGTATTTCGCACATAAAACGGAATCATGACGTTTATAGTTAATGTCTTATACTTGGCGCATAAAATATGAATCGAATTTCCTTCGCGCTCAATGTACTATCAACTTCCCGCTTTATAAAATTCAATTACGAAACTTCACTTAACTCGACATCCGTATGTAAAACGCTGTTCCATAATTTCTATCTACATTACATCCCATGTTAAATCGAGACCACTTTGATCTTGCCAGTTACTGTGCAAGCCTATAATTATTTCCAAACTTATCGTCGTTACTTAGCGAATAAGATACTCTACTTCAGTAGAGACCACGTGTTGCCTTCCGTTGAATAAAATTACAACTGTTATTAACTTTGAATAAATCAATTGTACAAGTTGGCCAAAATAAAACGTCTAGTAGTAAAGTGCCAAAAACACAACCATATGAAAATTAAAAGTAGCACAGTAAATGCATAGAATACTTCTTATTCATAATTTTACATACTTCCGTATCATAAATCAATATTATGCTTTTAAATTCATAACTTTTAATTATATTAGATTTATTAATGTATTAATCAAATTATATTATAATTAAATTTATATTGACTCACAATTTACAATTAAATAAAAATTTAATAATAGAAAAAAAGCAAAGAATATTTTTAATTTTTGTTTTACCGTATTATCCCGGCACTAAACGAGATTAAAATACAATAGAACACAGTTTGCGATGCAGATTTTTCCTCGCGAATGGTTTAATCCACTTCAGCTATACATTAAACGTGCTTTAAAGTGGCAAGCGCTAAATAGATACCGATTATAGACGGTATTATCTAATTACACGATTATCGAACAGCGTGTGCAAAGGGAACCTGTCTCTACTGAAGTTGAGGCTAAAGTTGGGGCAGTTTGCGAACCACAGGCTTTGAAATTACCTCGACCCACTCAAATATATCGCCAGATGCTGCAGATGCAGAGTTCCAGATTTTTCATGGAAAGCACTATTAACGCATCTCACATGAAGTGAGAGAATGAGAGAGAGCCTTGATGATAAAGACCAGATAACAAATTTAATTCACAAGCGCATATATATGAAACATAAAATCCAATTAATTTGTTTTTCCAAACAGATTTCTTTTTTTTCTATCAAACTTTTTAATATGTAAAATATCAAGCCACATTTAAAGTGAATTTTATAAATGGATTTGTTTTATTTGTGTTTTAAACGCCATATTGCACGGTCTAGAAATACGGGGATTAATATCGATTTTCCAATGGAGCTTATCATGTCGCGAGCACGCGGTTCTCTCACGCTTCGTCTTCTGAAAGCTCAGTTGAGGAAAGAAGAGGAACTGTGAGGGAGAAAAACGCTGCAGTGCCGTGGACAAGACGGAGGAATCGGGTGGAAACTCCGAGCTCTTGAGGAAATGGCCTACAGACCTTACCGCAACCCGCTTAAGCACGACTATGGCGATATATTTCACGCAAGAAACTCACAGCTCGTTAGCACGTGGAAATCGCGGGAAAATCCGCGTACGTCGCGAGCTCTCTCCCTCGTGCGACCTGCGGAAAACCGGGTGGAATTTGCACGACAAGCGTGAATTTCTTCGGCCGAATATACGCGTAATAGTATCATGAAATTAGAAGAGCAAGAAAATCCAGAGGAAACGCTAAAATTAAAAAAATAGAGACATCTATTACGTAAAATTTAAATTTAGATGTTCGAGTATATCATAAAATTCCAACATCTAAGTATAAGATTTAATTATTTTTACAATAAATTGATGTTAAAAACCTTGAATTTCCTGAAAATCATAATTGCAATAAAAAACTGTAATAAAATTAAAAGATAATCTATGTTATCGTGAAAGAGCAAAGATATGAAACGGTTTTCGAGAACATAAACTTGCTGCGCAAGCGAGAAATAGTTTCAAAAATTTCTTGCGAGATTTCTGCGAGCCTGCCTGTCTGTTTCGCGCACGGAACCGGCCGTACAGTTTCAACGTCTGTCGATATCACGTAATAGACTGTTGCCAGGTGTACTGAAAGGCGGAATAGGAAAACGCTCGAAAGTAAATACGTTCATCCTGGGAGCGGTGAATCGTCGCATTGTCGAGTTCACCGTCTCGCGAACGCGAAGTTCACTCGCACACAACGGCGACGCCCGCCCTCGCAGGCATCGCACGCATTGTGCCCCGGAGTCTTCGTCTCATCGTAAACTTATCCAATTACTAATAAAACTTAACGACATCTAATTAACGATTAAACGCCGTCAGACTGTTACGACAAGAAGCAATCGCGCGTGTGTATACCAAGTAAACGCATGCATGTTTTTCTCACGTTTCCGAAATTTATATTCTGAAGAATGGAAGATGGATTTATTTCCAATAAGATCCAAGATTAATGCATTTGTTGTTTTCTCATTATAGAACGAACTTGTAAAATTATGAGTATGATAAATAAGTAATATCAATCTTTGTACATGTATTCTAATTATTATTAAATAATAATCGACTACTAAAATCTGAAAATACTATATACTGTTTTTCATCAGAATTGTAAACAAATCTGTAGATAAATATACAAGATAAACTTATCCAGTGTGTTATTGTCACAAATTCTTTATATGATACCCCGTGATGAAGTCGCCATTCGGCGAATATCGATTCGTGCCATCGCTCTTCCGCTCGCCGAATTCAAGTGTGTGACCTCTTCTTCGTCGTTGATCTTTTTCTTTCTTGTTCTCTCTCTTTCCTGGCATTCATCTTGCTTTACTTCGGCGTTCTCTCGTGATCTTCCGTGTCTCCTCGGCGATTTATCGCTTCGCTCGATAGGTCTTCACGGCTCGATCGTTAAATGTATTCGCATGAAACTTTCCAAGGCAACGGTTTCAAACAATCTCGAATTTGCTTACGAATGTATCGCAAGCGTCGGATTATTTGATTTATTCTTACTAAACTGGTGCATACAAAATGAATTGAATCTCCAAAGTCGAATTGTCTTGCACGACAATTCACGAAACAAATATCTCTTCGTGATCCGTTATATTACATATCGTGATAAAGTAGTATATTTATATATAAAACTAGATTTTATTTCTCCGAACAAGGTTTTAAATTTTCACTACAATTGCATAGTGATTTAATTCTTATTGTACAGAAAACCATTTTTGATTCTAAAATTTCCCAGCATTATCGAGACGAGATTATGGGGAAAAAATGTCAAATATTTGCATTGGAATTGTTTCAGCTGAACGTATTCAATATCATCAAAACTAAAAGATTATCTGTATATAGAAAACCAACATTTCATGCGTAACAACGCTAAAATCGAGCTAAATATACTCGCGTTTTTCCCCCGTATTTTGATTGCTTTTTCAAAAATTAAAATGTACCGCAAAGCACGGTTTATCGGATCGATGACAATATTTCTCCCGCCCGTTTTACGATCTAGCAATCTGCGATTAAAAACATGACTACGGGACTGATGATCGGTTTTAATACAGCGATTGGAAAGAAGTGCTCCGGAGTTTATTATTCACGCGATGTACGCGAGCCTTTCGTCGTGAGGTCGAATTCGATCTTCGAAGACGACGATGCATGTCCCTTTTCCTCATGAAGACTCTTTGGCAGTCCCGTTCCATTTGCCGTGTAACGACTTCGGCGAGGTTCAAATGGAGTAAATGTCGTCGTCGATTTCTTCTCCGAGATACTCGCGGCAATGACAGAAATGCGTGTAAAAGATTTCAAGTATATAAGAGCGGACTAAATTTGTACCAATAAGGATAAAGTCGTCTAAAATACACAAAATAGATAGGAACTGGAATTTAATTTCTTATCGTTGAATTGCCAAGTCGAAAGCTCTTTCCTTCTGGCCGGAGAAGGATATTGGCTCTGCTACAAGATTCGAGAATATTATATCGAAAATATTGTTTTACGCAAACATGTCTTAGATTTTCCGTTTTCAAGGAGCCAAAAGAAGTGCATCGCGCAGCGCTAAATAAACGACGACTTTCTTTGTCTCTCTCTCTCTCTCCTCTCCTCTCTCAATTTCTCTTTCTCTCTTTTTCTTGCTTTCCATTTTATCGGACTTCTCGCGGATGTCGTACTCGCGGAAGCGGAGAAATGGCCGAGTCAGCGCAGATACGGGGAGAGTTATCGGCGGGATTCCCGGGAATTCCCGCGAAATATCCTCGAGTTTCTTACTCGAGCGGATCGGGCTGCGAGTCACGTGGCCGTTCTGAAATCGCGAGCGCGCAAGAGAACTGCGAGAGTTTTGCGTTTCGCTTGCACAGAGAAAGCAGGGATATTACGGGAATCCACCTTTTAGTAGAAGGGAAAAAGCTCATTGCCGATCAATAGCGTCTATCTTATCCGGGCAGACATTTAATTTTATTTGGATAAACGTGACATTCGCGCGTTCCAAGAACAGACATTCGATTATATGTATATATACAAATGCAAGTGGGAGTTTATCGTAGAGTATGGATATTTTAATTCTTTTCCCGTTGGGCATAAACTTTAGCTATTTCTTATGCACCTGATCACTTCCTTGCATTCCGAAATCCTCGCTTCAAACTTCAGAATCTCTCTGTTATGGTATTCTTGATTTCAGCAATGTCTCAGATCTTTTATATACAAAGTTGAAAAAGCATCTGAGAACAACAATTTAATTCTCATTGTTTTCACAATGCACACACGATATCATAAATGCTAAAGGGTTTAGAAACGGATTAAATAAAAGAACTCTCTTTAAAAACTGATGTTCGTCGAATCTATTTAGATACTTTTCGCAATTGTTGTGCTTGCGGAAACCGCATATTGCAACAAAAAAAAAGAAAAAGAAAGAACGTCGATAAAATAAAATACAGATGTTCCCTCGGAAGTTAGTAGGCGAAGAATGCCATTCCGTGCCGTTATTTGACGCTTGTATCTAGGCCGCTTCCTAAAACGGCGGAAGCGAACAGCGCTGTAAGGAACGCGAACTCGATAAACAGGATTCGCATCTACATCCGTGCAGACAGCTCTCTCTCTCTCTCTCTCTCTCTCTCTCTCTCTCTCTCTTTTCTCTTTCTCTCGTTCTTTGCAACGAACTTGTAAGGAACTCGTAAAGATCTCGTAACGATCTCGCGAAAAGACCACCGCCACCAGTGTATCTTCGCGACTTCGTCCCGTCGACACAGCGATATAAAGATGTCGTGAAAACGCGGATATAGACCCCGAGCTCTCACAGGATATCAAAGCTGAGCTTTTAATGCTCAGGCAAGGAGGGAAAAATATAAAAAAAAAAAAAATGGACATCGCCTCTTACAGCGTACTCGCGTCGAGATCAAGTGACGAGTTATTGCGAGTGCACTCAGTGATCATGTTCAAAACAAATCGAAGGGTTATCATTGAGTTTGTAAAAACAAAAAAAATAAAATCTATAAATCTGCAGTATAATGATCGAAGTGTATCAAAATTTAAAAAAAGAAACATGTGAATAAAATTTTGCAAAGAATATAAAAATAAATGGATTGTAACCTGGTCGAATAATTCAACGAAAAGAATGGACAAAAAGATACGCGATTTTCAAGATAATCCGTAGATTAAGATAACGTCATATATCATCGTGATAAGAATACCGCTCTCGTATCTGCTGATTCCAACGAGGTCATTAGTGCAATATACGTGCAGGGTTCATGCACTTCGACTCGGTAGAAATTAACGTTTTACCCACCATAAAACCCTCTTTCACGCCATTCGAGAAACGTGTAATTAACGGATAGATCTTCTTATGTTTAAAAACTTTCGTAACTAAGATCGATGAGGCTTCTGCCATACATCCGCCTACGATACGATAGGTCGTGCGAAAAAAAATATAGGAACAAAATTAGGAGACCGGGCGATAGATGATTGGTCGATAAAACGAACGGGAAAACAAAAGGTATAACCCAATCCCATTCGCATTACGAAGACGGCGGAATTATTGGAAGTAACCGACGCGTTTTCGCATTTCCCCTGAAAACGGATAATCCTGCCGCGCGTCTAGCGATCCATAATTAATCAAACTTATCGGCATAGTTCTCCGGAGAACTCATAAGATCGCGACGGTATTACAATCGAGCCTCGCGAAAAGCCTCGACTTAAATTTCGCATTCAAGTTTTGATGCGTTGCGATCGCAGGATCATAGGATATTATTACAGTCTTATTCGGTCTACATTTTTATATGACGAAATTTACCTGAGAAAATTTTACTGGCGTTACTTTCGCTACTTTAATGTTAAATTGAGAAAAGGGAAACATGATAGATTAAAATTCATTCCGGATTTAATCGTAAACATTCATTGATTGAAATTAGGTTTGAAAATATACTGGAGAAACGCCGAAGCAAAGAAGATGGAGGCAAATTGTTACTTCTTCTCGCAGCGAAGCTTAGTAATTGGCGCTGGATGAACGTCTTGCCCTGCTCGATCTTGACTGATCGTCCTGTCAAGAGCGCGAGTCTTTTCTTATCGGAAAAAAGGAGAGCTGACGGATCTAGCATGCGTCCAAGAAAACGCGGATAACATACGCGACCTACAAAATGCCGGGAGACGAGCTCATCACCTTACAATTTGTGACAAGAGCGATACGATGCGATCGTCGCAATAGTAAAATTATCCGCGCTTAACATTTAAATTAACAACCTCGCGGCGCGCCCGGAGCAACGTATGTCCGAACCGACGATCGTGAATCATCGCAAATTTCAATTGCGCTACATACGATTTCGCAACGAGCGCGGGTTTTCGATTTGCATCGATAAGTGTGATATAGCGCGCCGCAGGTAATTTCAGATATGTAAATTACAATATCGATATTTTCCCGTCGACGGCGAAAAAAGTTCTACATGGGGCTTGTCAGATAACATTTGCTGTATTACATATTTACATCTCGAGCAAGAGAGGTATGATATAACGTTATATCACATGTAATATATGGGATCGCCGCTCAAATAAGATACTATTGCAGATTCATTCGCGTTTTAAACGAGAAATAGACCACTGGGAAATTCTGATGTGTTATATACAATGATTATTTTAATTTCAGTTTTTTTTTTACTCCATTACTCCATTATTAATTTCAGTTTTTATTTAAATTACAAGTTTCGTTTTTATTATTATTTAAAAATTACAGATTTTTTTTTATTCTCGGTAATTCTCGGTGTATGATTCCTACATCCAACATGCATACATATCTATTATTTAATTATTTTGTTACTATATACTGTACAAATAGAAAGTAGCGCATAAACTTCTGTGTAATAATAATTCCGTTTAATAATTCTGTTCTGATAATTTACGCCGAAATATTAAATCTCTTTTAATTTTTAAATGCAATGCAAATGCGATTTTTTAAATGCAAATTATGTAGCTTTTAAAACAAACAGCTTGTTTGCGTACAGCGTTTAACATTGAATTTTATGGAAAATCCACTTCAGCAGCTTTGACAATTGAAAATTAATTTCAGCAATTTCCCAGTGATTACATATCGCATGTCCTGCATCGCAGATTTGCAGGCACCCGACACAGGATTTCGAGTAGCGCCGACCTATCGGAGCGTAACACGTCGCCGCATGTCATTATCGACGTAATGGCACGACGGGTATATCTCTCGCGTGCACGTGCGTGTTGCGCGTATGCGTTTACGATCGGGACACGTCCAGGTTGCGAGATTGCGACCTGGCAAGGATATATCGTAAGGAAATCCTTACCAGCGATTGCCATATACGCGAGTATAGCGAGAGGGAAAACACGGACAAATTTCGAAGAGAGACGAGAAAATTATATCGATCGGTGAGTGAGTGATGTGAGTACAGGTAAGGCGTGGGCCAAAGCGCCGATGTACTCACATGGATTTTGAATCAACGAGCTGTAAATTTTATTTTATCGATCGAGCTCTAAAAAGGAGCAGATTCTAAAGGAATTCTCCCTCCCACTCGGTCTTATATCATTGTACACCTTACGTCGTTATATAAAATCATAATTAACTAGCATAAAGCTTGCAATAATAGCAGTTGAAGTCTTTCTCTTTCACTGCATTATGTTGTCCTAACTGATCCTTGCGTTTAAACGAGTTAAAAAGAGTATCCGGTAGTATACAGTTTTTCTGGAGACCATTCCATTTGAAAAAACATTACTTGTAATTTGCAAAAAAAAGACTTTTGTCTTTCTTTCGTGACCATTTCCATTTCTTCAGAATAAAAGGTTTCCGGGCATAACTGTGCCATCGCATGCGCTTTAGTTGTAACCGGAGGGATTTAGTGTTATTATTGACGTATCATAGAGAAACAATTTAACAATTATATAGCCCACCGCTTACAATATACACTCACATCCTCGATAACTTTTCCCTATTTCTTCTTAATAACTTTCTACTTCTGTTGCATTTAACATTGAGATTCAATTTGACTTATTTCATTATAGGCACCTTTTACATACGAATATTCGTGTAAACGAATGAACTAAATTATCATGAGCGTCATTCATCTTTGAACGGAAATGGTTCTCTCGTGGAAGATATATAAACTGAATGTCTTTATAAAGTCGCTGGGAGTCGATTCCAACCTAACCAAAAGATGCATCTACCTCTGAGATGCAAATCTTCCTTCCCGGAAGGAAGAGGCCTCGTAATTGGGAGATGAACGTGTTACCCTTGCCTCGCGAAGATTGATGATCGCGTCCGACGAAGAGCTGGGCGCCCGGTTCGTCCTTAAATGATGAAGACTCCTCTCGCTCCGGCGGGCCACCCTCGGATCCACCGGAGAAGAGAGAAAATTATCTGGCCGATCTAACGGCAATTTCGCCACGGCGACGAAATTGCTTCGGCCGTGCCGCGACGACGCGCGACGTCGCCCTCGTACCGTCCACCTCGACGAAATTCACGCGAGAGCGTAATAGTTTCGCAGCGAGATATTTTTCTATTCGCCGAAAGTGAGAGAACCATCAATCCGTGCAACAGGTTTACGCTTGTTCGCAAAGACCGATTGCACGTCTCTCTGGCACGATTTTTATTAATACATATATGAGCGATTAAAAGTGAAGAATACGGTCGTTTTAAGCTACTATTACATCAAACAAATCTTATATAGCTATCGTTCAAAAGATTTTATTTTCAAAAATCTTTTTAGCGGTGAAAGTCATGAAAATCTGTACTAAGCAATGCAGTCGCTTCTGGCTGAAATCATCCACGTGATTAAACATAATAAACATTATAGATTTTGTAATTATTTCGTAATTATTCTATTATATTACTTAACTTGTTTATAGGAAAAATTTATATGTTTCTGCCAAATAATTCCCTTTAAAACCATCTTTTTTTTTTTTTTTAATTCTTCCCGAAACAACATTTCTCAAGTCAGGTCGTTATTGTAGGCTCGATTAATGCTTTACAATTCCGCAAAACCGCGCGCACGTATATCGATCGATAATGCAAGCCACGTAAAGAAGCTCTACCTTAAAAGTTTTACAATATCGGCGGGAAGCGTTCGAGCGTTGCAGTTGAATGTACTACGTCGTCTGAGATATTTTATTAAACTTCAGTTGTAGCGCAACGTATGACCCTTGTGACGTACCGCAGCACGAAAAGCGCATAAAAATCCGTAAGTAGATGTACGAAACGTCACTACGTAGTCACGTTCCGTCATGGAATATTAAAACGTCGGCAAATACATTCCGATCAAGCTTCAAGCTGCCCCGAGAAGATTTCGACGGTCTATTGAAACTTTCCCAAGTTTGCGCGCTCGGAGAGTCGTCTTATTACTAACGAGCTCTTCTATCGACAATCTCGGTGATTCTTAAGATTCTTGTAAATATACAAAATGTTCCGGAGCACTCTTTCGCAACAACTTTCGAATTCTTCGTCTAATTTCAAGTTGATTTTTTTTTTCCAACGAGAATTTTATCAAATGTTATTCTTCTTCGCAACGCTTGAAATTCCAACGTTAAATATTGATAACTGAATTTGAAATTCTGTCAAGTTCTAAAAGTTGCCGGACAAGTAAAACATAATTTACCTAATACTTGTAATCCGGAAGCTTAATTCGTTGTAACTTCTTGATAATCAATCACTTCAACCTCAATATTTTTGTTATAGGAAAGTCGACCGCAAATTATTCAGTAATTCAATAAAAATGAAAGAGGGACGTGGAAATCTCTCCACTCTTCAATATTAATAGAAAAATTCGTACATATTTCTAAAAAGCGAGAAATTATAAGATCCGCTAATAGAAGGTAGGTAGACAGGCGCCGATTGACGAGAGGCGATTGCTTTTCGCGTACAAGTTTCAGAATAGCAAAACGAAAATAGGATTCTGGTCGATTAATCGAGTGTTTGCGGAATTGACCGTGGATGCACGGATCGGTCAGGTGGTGGTCTGTGACTACAGACGATGAATAAAACAGTACCGCGCGCCGGAAGTCGCAGTCTCAACGAGCTTTCCGTACTATCTCGCTCTATTTCGCCCTATCATCCTCCCGGAGTTCCGCTGCCGCTCCGCTGATCATCAAGAGAGAGAGAGAGAGAGAGAAAGAGAGAGAGAGAGAGAGAGAGAGAGAGAGAGAGGGAGAGAGGGAGAGAGTCCGGAGGATCCTTGGTTTTCATAGACGGTGTTCCGCTATCGCTCGCCGTGAACGGAACTCGCGGGAGGCGGAAATACAGGATAAGAACACGTACACCGAGAGCACCGCCGCGCCGTCGCTCTGAGAATGCGGTACGGGAAGCGGTCAGAGATGAGAGGCGAAGTAAAACAAAAGGGAACTGAATCCACCGGCGGGAGAGCGAGCGCGGCCGCTACGCGCGCGCACGCTGAATTCGTGATCGAACCGAGTTTCCGAGGGAGAGCTCATGGCTGGATTGCGCGCGCGTTTGTGTTTGCGCCGGAGCTGTAGGCTCGTTCTGATCCTACAATGCATCACTGGACGTTCGTTTTATTTGCGAATTATGCGAGAAATAATGTGGAATGATCACATATCTCCACATCGATTTAACAACATAATCTTAACGTAATATTGTGGCTGTCCTAAAATCCCCCGTATAGATAATTTATGCTTTTTCTCAGAAAAAATTCCATTCGGGTTTGCTGAAACTTTTAAATATTCGGGCATGGGAATATCTTAGTGCTTAAAACTCGAATTAAAACTCGGAGATAGAAAGTAAATGGGATAGATTTTTCCATTTAACTGCGCTAAAAAGACTTAGTTCGCGAAAAGTCCTTTATTTTCAAGAACAGTTATATCGGATCAATCTGTCCCTTTTTAAAAAATGACCTTAAAATTATTTCTGTAATTAATAAAAAGATGAAAAAGAAACAATTTTAAAAACTAAATAGTTGACCTAAAAATTAAAAAAAAAAATGCTCAAATCTGCACCTTTACAATTATATTCCTTTCATTCCTACCGTAATAAAAAAAAGAATAGAGATCGAGGAAACTTTATATACCGGAACTGTATATTTTAAATTTTTTGAAAAATCCACGTTTGCACTGCGAAAAATTTTCCTTCGATATCTTCCTAGCGTCTAATTCACTCAAGAGAATCAGCGGATTCGCAGTTCCGAGCACGTTCGCGTTTGTTGGTCGAAACAAGTTATGCCGTCTGCGATACAGTGGAGGTATAGAATCGCCGCTGATATCTTCCGAAGGGAGGGATTTTTGATTTCCGACACACGCTAACAACATCCGAAACGTACTACTCGTCGCGAATAGATAGGTGAGAGCTGAGGTGTTGCGGGTAATAATGAGGCTGCCTCGAGTATCAGTCGCGAAAGTTCGCCTTACCAATTTGTTTGAATCGCTACGAAAAAGATCTCGCGATGTATACATATTGGATATATGCTTGAAGCTGATCGATATCACGCATCAGAGAGATATTAGATTTTATCCCGTCAACAAAATCTGTAATTACTCGATCATTACTTGCGTTCATCGCAGAAAAATCGAGTTGACAATGAACACTTAAAACCCAAATTAAGTAACTTTTTTTATTCCATAAAAACATGATTTTCACAGAGCACTGAGAGAAAGGTCTTGTTACTATGTGAACAACCAACATTTTTTGCTGCGAGGGCTAATTAATTTTGCAATAATAACAAAACCTTTTGTTGAATCCAAAAAGTTTTGTTGAATTGTTCTTTCTCTCAGTGAGAGAGAAATATCTTTCTTAGTTGTAAACAATTTTCTGATATACTTACAGATCAAAATATTAGATTAGAAGTATCATAGATCACGATTGTATTTTTCACTTACGATTGTACGAGGCAGCTGCTCATTTTCGCTTTTCTTCCTCTTCTCTCTTTCATTTCGTACAATATTGAACAATTTCATAAATTATATTTGTGTTAATTTATTAAATGGATGGAAATTGCGATCGTAATTCGCGCAGAAATAACGCAGTCGAGAGGTGAAAAATTACACTCGTATTAATATCAATTATTGATCGATTTTGGATGGGTATCTGAGTGAAATAATGAAGCGATTTGCAAGTTAAATGCAGTATTGACGTCATCTTATAGATATTGTATGCGGATTACAGTTCCTACAAAGCGTCTCTATAATCGAGATTATAAAAGGCAATGATTGCTCAATATAGCGTTAGTGTCTTTATCTAGTTGATCTACTATCTGTAACTATAATAGTGAACGATATAATAGTTTAATAGTATATTATCGGCATCATGTATATAGGTAGCCCGACCAAATATTAAAGCTGAGATAATAACGATATTAATTGAAATCTTGATAAGAACAAAAACAGAATAATTATTTCAGTTACGAATTTTTAATCAGAATTCATAATGAGAGATAAATAATAATGGCATTCCTGTTATAACCAGATAAATGAAATACTACATGATATTATTTAATTAATTTTAAAACAACACGTATTTAACGTGTGCGCGGCACAAAATTCCATCGACATTTAATTGCAGGAACAATCGTTTGCTGTAAAAAGCGAGATTTTTTTATATTAAATTTCATTTAAAATTTTAAATTTATTTTAAAAGCTTTTTTTCACTTCAGTTCATGAAAATAAAAATGAAATATTTTGTTTGCGAACAAGCAGAACGGAAACTAAATATTTCGCTTGTACCAGAGGTTGACACAAGCGTTGTATTTTTTTCCGTTTCCAAGTCCAGCAACATGCCTAGAGATTTCAGCTGTATTCGCCCTCATGCACCAGAGAATGACTTGTAGGTACCTGATATTTCTTATACATTATATTACAGAAGCGCAATAAAAAAGGTGTTTTCTTGTTAAAATATTAATAGTTCATATTGCATATTAATTATTTATAATTTCACGTGTCAGCAAAGAAAATATGGACCATTTGAAGTGCAAGTAGACTGCATTCTATGTCATGTTTCCTCGATATGTGTTCATTTATTCAGATATCATGCAAGTTTAAGTCATCTTTGTTCCGTTATGCTAATCGAGCTACATGTAACTATTTCAACAGAGAGAAACGGGTGCGCGGGATACTTGTTCTAAATATGACGATCGATCCGGTGCGCCTTTCGCGATTAATATATTCGAAAGCCGTGGCAAAGACACGCCAACGTGTCCCAAATAGGCACGTTAGGTCTTTACACGGTCTCGCCTATATGCTGCTCTATCGCTACATCAAAGTTTCATCCGAGCGCGCTTGTATGGTCCTTGCCGCGATAAATTAAGAAGCTCTAATTACGGTCCATGCACAGACACTTCATCTAACTTAGTCTCGTGCATAACCGAAATATCCGAGATCTATAACGAGGATGTATCGGCTCGAGCCAAGGCCGTTGTAAGTTTAAATTAGGGAAGCACGTGTGATTTTCAAAGAGACGAAACTTATTTCGCCGTAAAAGACGGATGAATTTTCGATAGAATTAGGTCAGATAAACTTCATGAAATTCATCGCGGATCAGATACGCGGAATATCCTCACGGTCGACGTCTGTTGATGTAACAGTCGGTCACGTGTCTCAAAAGCAGCTTACGTATACCCGACGCTGCGCATTAGCATTCTTAACGTGTCAAAATTGCATCCGCCGCGAGGATCGATTCTTCATCCTACTCTTTGCAAACTCATTAGTTTACACAGCAACACCGTACACTCCTCTAGACAAGGGGTCAGAGAAGATCAATGGGTGGATCAAGTCTGGCACGTTGATCGAGCATCGCCGTTCTGCGAGTACGAGTATCTAAAAGCTTACGCTACGGGACGACACTGAAAAAGCGCCCGAAGGGACTAAGATTAAAAGAGCTCGAGTAAATAACGTAAAAAAGCCCCCCTTGACTCGTAGATACGCGCGCAAAGTAGGTAAAGAGTAAAGCCGGCGGTTTACTTTCGGCAGTTAAGAGTGGATACGGATGGCTCAAAGTTACACTAGTCCGGGCTGTAATGCGGTGCATTAATTCGAGTGGGATGCAGGCGCATCGAGCGGGCGCGAGCGCGGGCGACGCGCGACGGCCGCGATGCTGCATTCCCACTTGACGAATTAATGCACGCGAAGACGATGAGCTTCTCACACGCGATAATCGCGCGCAGGTACGACTCGGAGATGGGCTAGAGGGATCCGATGCTCGCAAAGAGGAGGAGAGAGCGCAAGGTATAGTGGCGTGGTGAGGATGGACCCGTGCGAAGAGGGCCGCGCGACAGAGACGAGGCTCGCCGAGGCCGCGGATTCGATCGCGTATCGCACGCAACGCGGCATTAGGATGCAGTGATCGGGGGAAGGTGGTGGTGGTGTGGTGCGAGGTCAGGCGAGAGGAGGTCCGCGAGAGTGGACGACGACGATGCATCACGCCGGCGGTGGCGATGGCGGTGGCGGCGGCGGTGGCGGCGGTGGCGGCGGCGGCGGCGGCGCCGGTTACGGAGGCGGGCCGCAGGAGCGCGTTCACCAGGCTCCGCGATCGGTCCAGCCCGATCCCAAGTGTCCCTACGAAACCTACCAGGCGCAAATCCCGGACTGCTGCGCGGCCGCGGTAGCGGCGCAAGACCCGTACCCACGGCCGCCCAGCGGCTACGACGCCAGGTGTTACGACGAGTGCCATCGCAGGACACCGTATCAGGAGGAGCCCTATCCTCAGGTATGGATTTCATTATGTTCCATCGCATTAACGATACCTGGTTCGCATTCGCGATCCACAATCCATAAGTCTTCACGATTATTCGCACGATTTTATGCGCGATATTATTTTCTCATTTTTCGCAAACACGAAACGTTTAAAGAATTAAAATCATGTAAGAATACAAAATGTTATGTAACAAAGGAGACATCCTTCTTACATATTAAAGAGAAATTCGGTCGTTGAATGCAAATGCGCTGGGCAACGTTAATGTATCCGATTGTATATGAGAGCAGTGCAATGAAAACTTTTTGCCAATACAATTTGATTTATGTTACTAGTATTGGCACTAGGTAGTGCCCAATTGCTTCAAAAATTCAAATATAGCCTTTTCACCCCCAATTACATTACAGTTATATTACTATGTTCTAGTGCAATTGTCAAGTTATGTATGAACAAATAGAAAGTTTTAATGAAATAACCAGATAAAATTTAACTTTTGAAAGCATCAGCTTTGAAACATATTTACGCACACAGTACAAATAAATATGTCTCATTCGTTTTGTTTGTATACCTTTATGTATAAATAAAATACTTTTCCATATATATAACAATAATATTCAACCGGTATTAGAGTTCGGTTTTATGTTGTCATAAGCTAAAATTAATATTGTATAATTTATCTCTGAAACATATTTACGCACACAGTACAAACGAATATGTCCCATTCGTTTTGTTGTATCTTCATGTATAAATAAAATACTTCGTTTTTATAATACGTACTATTCAACCAGTATTAGAATTCGGTTTTATGTCATAAGCTAAAATTAATAGTGTGCAATTTATCTTAATGCAATTAATATCGGTTATTCGCATCGGACTTCAATGATACAGTGTGCCGCTGTACAAATCGATGTCAATTAAATTTGATATCACCTCCAGGTGTAGATATTACACGATAATTATCCAATAGAATCGAACGAGTTCGCCATTTTATAACGAAACCGCTCGAGTCTGGTATTTATGATTATTGAATGGCGAAAATTGAATTTGCTACTTCCAGAGAAATAGGAGCTTAGTTAGCGTGGAGAGAGTGCACTTTAAGATCGTCATGATTCAGCGAACTGAGACGATCGCTATCGATAATACGAATCGCGAGAACTTTTCATGCATAAAAATGCGTCCTGCCTTTTCTGATATTAGAAAGAAATATTATTTATGACAAGCAATCCATATCGCAATATACACGGCGGGACAAAAAAAATTTTCATTATAGTTTTCCCAGGAAAATGTAAAATATATGACCAAAAATTATTAACGTAAATTTACTTTTTTTTTAAATCGGCAACTATAAAAAATAATATAGTAAAATAAGATACTTAATGTCTTTAACTGTTGTTACATTAACAATAAAAGATATTTAAATCAGAAATTCAAAAAATTATGAAACTTTGGTACCTATTATACATAAAAAATGTTGTATAATTTTTTTTCTTTTGCCCAAATTCAGTCTGAAAGAGTAAAATCAACCTTTCAGGTTAGCCTATTTTTCTTCTTTGTTTTATTATTCACTAACATAAGAAAATAAAACAAAGTTTTATGGAAAGAACTTATTTCTTTTCAATTTATCGATTAGAAAATTTATCAATTCAGGATAAATTTTGGCAGCAAAGAAATAATTATTACATATCAGGATATCCTCTATGTATTGTCAAAGTTTCATGATTTTTTTTTAATTTCCGAGTTGGAGATTTTCTCTTGTAAGCTCACACAAAAGAATACGCCTCTAAATCTTCCACCCACAATTTTTGAATACTCTATATATTTTGTTGCAACACGGAAGACAGATAACCGCAATTAGACTTTCCGGGTGGACCACGTATAAAGCAGGAAAAAAATGCCCTCTGAATTACTCTGAAATCGAAGTTTAATGCAAAAGCGTCGCTAAAAGCGTCGCGTCGCTAATCGCGGCGAGCTTATTTTTTTCCGCTAACTCAACGGCGTTTTTATTAATACGGTGCTCGCGCAGGAAAGGAGGTGAGTATTTTATCTCGGTATTTATCTCCGGATAGTCTCGTCAGCGAGAGAGGTTTCTTAATAGCCGCGGCGTGCAGTCACGAGTTTCGTCTTTCCGTTCGCACAAATTCGACGAGAGACCGCTTTAACTTCGCCGCGGGAACCTTCGAAGAGCTATTACGGATTTTCGGTATCCGAAAATTGATTCGGCTTGGCACGCTTCAGCTCTCCAAGTTTCGCCGTACGAGCATTAATACAAGACTATCGATTCGACGGAAGCAGTTCCCGTCGCGAGATCGCGTTCCGTAGAATCGCGAAAACGACATCAAATCGCGGATGAAATCGATATTATTGGTGTGAATTAATTGCCGCGCGAAGTAGAACATGGACAGTATCAATATTTTGCTTTCTGGGCCGAGTATTTTTACCATCGATGATTTATCTTCGATTATAATCGAATGTTGGAATAGCTAAAGGGCAAGATCGAAGCGTGTTGAATAAAGATGAGATGAATAGATGCGCCAAATTGCGTCGATTTTCATCGGTTGAATTTAATTGTCCAGCAGGTCTTCGCCTCTTGTGCATCACGGACAACATCAATATCAATATTTATGAACGAGAAATATCGAGTATATGTAGAAAATGCCGATACTTGTGGTATTTGATACAAAAAGTAAAAGTATCAATATCCTATTAAATTTCAACATTGCTATAGCCACGAGCCATGTCGCCTGCGGACTGCAATTTCGCAAATGCATAACATGTATATACGAAGCGATCACGTGCCGATCATCTGTTCACCCTTCGATATTTTCTGCGAAGCGATATCGCCGCAGATGGCTTCCCAAACGTGCACCTTCTCTATTTAATCATGCTACCGCATTATTTTCCTTCTAAAAAAAATTTATTGAAACCAAATTAGGTAACGGGAGAAATTCTGTAATTTTAAAGACAAAAACGACTCAATTAGAAATACTTATTAATTTTTCAAAATGGAAAGAAATAATTTTTCCAAAAACAATTTTAAAATTATCTTATTTCTCATATGATACATTTTCTCACTCAATTCCTGTCTGAATAAGAAATTGTGAAACGTTACACGTTATATTGCGCTTATAGGTACGTATCATCTCGCGAGGCTTGATAGAGCTTACAAAGCTTCGGAAGGAAGTGGCAAATGTTCAAAAATCGTCAAACTGTCGAGCCAACGTGTCGTTATCCCGCGCTCGTGAAATCGTAGAGCAAGATACCAACTATACTCCAACAGTCTCTATCGTTCGGAATCGTATGATGATGACGGCGGAACGTTACTGGGGGAATTTCAGGATCCTGTGCCGCGCCGCGCCGTGTATATATGGTTTCGGCTTCAAAGACCGTACATACGTTCCGGTTATTTTAGCGATATCGATACTTTACTGTTACGGGAAGCCGTATCGGTGTCGGGTGTAAAGATAGCGGCGATAGAAAGCCGCGCGATTCGCGCTGCCGGTCGTCGTGCCGCCGTCCATATCGAAGGACGATGCGGCAACATACCGCGGAATATGGTAGCTCATAAGCCATCGAGTACTGCCGCGCGCAATCGTGGTAACTGCGAATGTACCGTAGAATGAACAAAAGATAAACACGACGAATAAAGTACGCGTTTTTTTTGCACTTTTCCCTTAAACACCCTGTAAAGCACGTAATCCACGGATTGCATTTGCATAAAAACACGTAAAAATGCCAATCTGAGACATCTAATTCATAAATGAATTAATTTTGGATCGTAAATAGGTTTGCGAAAAATTTTCGACGATCAGTTGTATTGTACAGCGATTGGGAATTATCGTATTATTCTTGTATACATATTTTGTAGAGAATGGATTTTCGCATAAAATACTTATTTTCTTATAGATCGTTTTTTTCCCCTTGTTGCGTAAATAAGGAAACGGTAGGGAAGGTGAATCGAAGCGGGTAATTCCACGTGTTACAGCAAAAAGATTTTATCCGCAGATGCGACTGGCACGTTATACACTCTCTTACGCAATTGCAATTCCCACACCAACGCATTCCGCCTTTGTGCTGCATTAAGATGATTCTTTTCAAATTCTAAATGTTCGCGGTATACGTCTTGAATATTAAATTTCTTCATATTCCGAGAGATTCTTGGCATGTCTGGTTGGCGAACGATATCTCGTTTACGAACACGGTTTAATCAACCGAATTGCTTCAAATACATAATATAGTTAATACTATAAACGTAAGAATACCTCGATTAGATAATCTATTTTGTTTTATATACTCTATCACGTATTAGTATCAGAGAAATACATAATATAATCTTAAATAAATTAGTTTATAATCTATATTTTAAAAAACCAATGATGATAATAAATCGTAATATAAATAACTCGTTCTTCATTACAATTGAACTCGATTTGTGAAACTTTTTCCCGGCAATGTTTCAACAAAAACAGAATTATTTTCTGATCATTTTCAGCCGGTATTCTGTATAGGAAAGCCAATTAAAGTTTCTATCAAATGTATAAAAGGTATATGCCATTTGTTTTAACTGATGCATATAACAATATCGCAACCAACAAGCATAGAATTATATTTGACATTCTCATTGTTCATCGTTAACCAAATCATATTTGTATGATTTCAAACGTGATACGAAAGGAAAGTTTGCAAATTATAGTATCAAAAAATCACACGTATGGAAAATAAAATTATTTTCTTATTAAAAATAATTTTATCGAAATTTATCACTAAATTTAATATTCGAATTTAAAAGTGCATCTTTGACGTACGAGTTTAGTTATGCTTCTTAAAAAATTAGACATATGATGTATCTTGAGTAAGGAAATATCTGCAAACGCGTACGTATTAACGTTCAATCACGAATAATTAAAAAACTGACACGCTTCCGCAAGGAAAACTTGTTATTAAAGATTTGATGCAAAAAAATTGCAATATCTACTGTCGGCTGCACCAATTACGATCTGCCAACCGCTAATTCTGGCGCGATCGAAGCGAAGGCACTAAGTGATTTGTTGCAGGATAATCCTCCTTTTTCTTTCAGGATGTATCCTCGACATTCCACCGGTCCCAGTCCAGACTGGGCTACGAGGAACGTCCTCAGTCCCGGGTGGGATACGCCTCAGATTCCAGGTGCGCCAGCGGGCTCGGATACGACGACACCGGTGGGGGTTACCTGGATCAGAGTGACCCGAGAATGTATTGCACCGGCGGCTATTGCATGGGAGATACGATGATGGCGACGAGCAGAGGCGTATGCGGCGAGGAGGTCGAGCTCGACATGCGGAGGCACATTCAGGCATGCGCCTGCACATGCAACCACATGGGCTACGGGAATTACATGGACTATCAGGTGAGATAGGAATATACGCTCGGCGAAACACGATTAACCGCTAATTCCACGAAAAAAATGAGCTCACTCCGCGCGCACTCGCCCGGAAGTATATAGGTATACCCAAAAGTACACATGTGCTCGCCGAAAAATCATGTGAATGCTCGTTTTACCCGCACATAGATCATGGATATCGCGTGAATAGCTAATTGCAGAAACACAGTTAGCTATCGTATGACGACAATTAATCATCCGCAGTTGATTGGTTTCCAACTGCGGGAAACTATGATGCTATCATCATGGGAGGCAGAATGCAATGACAATCGCAATGAAAACCCTGGGCTTTCTTATGAATCCAGCGTAATATCGCGCGTGTTATGCGAGGCATGTATGCACGTTTGTATCGTGATGCGATATTACGTTCTGTGGAGGACGTATCGCGAAAGAGATTCCGCCCGCAAATGTTTCGTAATGAGAGTGAGTGAGTGTGAGAGAGAGAGAGAGAGAGAGAGAGAGAGCGACCTAGCCTTCATAAATATAGAGGAAAATGGTACATCCAGACGCAAAGTATAATGATGAGATCCTGGATTTTCCTGTCGTGAATGACACAATATCATAACCGCGGCCAGCGTTACTCGTGAAACTGAATATTTTCTCTGTTTCATTTCAAATTCCGAAATTGCATATCTTCAAAAGCTTTAAAGTTGTCAGATATATCATGCTAAAAAAGCTTTTTCTTTCTTTACATGCTTCGAGATACAATTCCAAAGTCTGAAGTGAAATAACATTTTGTACAGCTACTTTTTACGATAAAGAAGCGTATAAAGAAGTGAATATATAATTGTCATATTTTCCTCTGTCTACTGTGAAACATTCTAATACATTCCGTGTCACCGTATATATAGTGATGCATATAGATCAGCTATGTAATTTGCTGATGCATCCATAAAACTAACAAAGCATGGCGAGATTTGAGATGCAAATTCACTCTTTAAATTAATTCTTGGTAACGGTGGATGTTTATAATCCCTTGTAGTTTCCAAATCGTGTTATTTTTGTCTATATATTCTTCATAGCGTAATTTATGATAAATCATCGGATAGATATGATGAAGATATTTTTATCTCTCTATCTTTCAACACGATACGATACTTATAATAGTTATAATTTTCCGATCCCTTAATTTTATCATTACGATAAAATAAATCTAAAATCGCGCGAATAATTAACTTATATATTAAGAACAATTATTATAAAAAGCATTGAAAACGGTTGATCTGTTGCGGAAAAACTAGATCCGAAAATTTATTCGATTTTTTTGATGCGTTCACGGCAACTAGACTCCCGTCAAATTTATTCACCGCTCGAATTTTGCTCGAAGCAATTGCCTCAGGATTCAATCGCTTTCACCACTCGCTCCAGCTCATTTCGTTGCGATAAATACGTAATGCGAATACTACCACCGTCGTCGAATTATTACAATTCGCGCCAACTATCTGCCCATCCGTCCCTAGGAGCGCTCGTCTTCCGCGCAGCTCTGCGTCCGGACTTTGCTATCCAGAGGTAATTCATCGTAGCCTGAAAAATTCACAAGCAGCTTCCTGCCTTGAGACCTCGTCCCGCTGTCTGCTTCTCCCGGTGGCGTTTCATCTTTTACGTGCGACCGAACTGTCCGTGAAATCCTCCCGCGGAGAGCCGGAAAATAGCGCGAACACTGAGAACAGCGGGGGGCGGAGAGGGAGAAAAAGACGGTGGAGAAACAGCCGGAAAGAAAACGCAACGTTCGTAGTTTCAACCGGGTTTCTTGGTGGAGAGAAGCCGACCGCACTGCGCTTAAGCCTTTACGATTATGCGATAATATACGAGCCTCTACGAGGCGTCCATAAAGAATTCTTTCTCCGCAGACGAACGTGCGCTACATATGTTTCCGCGAGAGCGAACAGTTTCTGTGTCTCCTCCTCCGAGGGTTGCCTCCCGCGAGGACGCTAACATACGTCGGTGACAAATCTTTCGAAATCCGAGGGTCGCGGATTCGGCGCAGCGGCGGACTCTATCTAATATTTCGTTAAAAGCATCGAATTGAATAGAATTTCGCGATTGCAAGTGTCACGTGGTAAACGAAAGAAAATCGATTACCGCGCTTGAATTTACATGATTACTTTCCACCACGATCAATCATCATTCTTTGTCATGCAAGATATATTCGTCGCGATAAAGAATAAAATTTTCATTTGCGAGTTCCCATTCCATTTTATTGATAGAACACTTAATAAAGCACATTTCTTTATTTGAAAGCGTAACGCTCCAACCGTCCAGGTATTCGACTAAAATAATTTTATAGATATATTGCACACGCGTCTGTCTACTCCGTATTGCTATTCTGCGTACAAATTTTAAGAATGTTGTCCTATGTTTAACAATCTATTTATTTATCTATTTATCATCGTTACGGAAACATCGCGTTCCAAAAAATCACGGACTCGGAAAATACGCGCGGAACTTCCACGGCGCGGCCTCGTTCGACCGGAACGTTCCGCGCGGTAAAAAGAACAGGGGAAAAGAAAAAGCGAGCGAGAGAGAGAGAGAAAGAGAGAGAGAGGAGAAAAATTCATTTTGAAATGGGCACTGCCTAACGGGGCCGCGCGTCGAACTTTAGAGCCCGCGCGTCCTGATTCGGACGAGCTGCGATCCTGGCCGGTTGCCAGGGAATCGCGAAGGGACCGGAAGCGGCAAGGATGAATAAAAAAGCCGTGCGCGGGCGTATCTATCATCGCGATACCTGTCAGGATACGGCGCGGCGGTGTGCGAGCGTACGCGCGTACGCGCGTGGATGGGAGCAACGTGTGCTCGTGCATGTGTGGTGACGGCAAAGCTACACGGGACTCTTCGAAAATCATTTCAAGCAGACAGGTGGGGAGAATCCAT
Source organism: Temnothorax longispinosus (assembly GCF_030848805.1). NCBI lineage: Eukaryota > Metazoa > Arthropoda > Insecta > Hymenoptera > Formicidae > Temnothorax > Temnothorax longispinosus. The sequence continues at coordinate 6,792,878 of NC_092369.1, forward strand.
TCTCGATGCGAGAAGGCACGCAGCAACAACGCCGACGGGTCGTTACCACTGCAGTGCGGCGAGTAAACTTCGTCGAGTGCATAGATTGCACACATTACGCCGGTTTCCACGTAGTCGCGATGTGCGCGGCAGAAACATAGTTAGTATATAGCAAGGATACGCGAAGTATAACAGTTTCATAAACCCATCCTCTACTCATTTTCCCCGCATAGAAAAGCCGGAAAATACTATATAAAAGTAAAAACCGCGTATACTTTTCCACAAATTGAAAATGTTACTTATTATCAAGTTACATATATTAATGATTTATTTTTCTCGAAAATCAGTTTTGCATTAATTTGATCATTTATATTTATTGGTACGACTGTATGTTGTAATGATAAAATAAACATTTATAAATATAAAATAATGGACTTCATCGATTTCCTTTCAAAGTAGCTTAATCGAGTTTTTCATGTAACTTTTATTATAAAAAAAGCAAATTAAACTAAGATTCAAATTAGCCGAAAAATCACCTGGATCGTAAAAAAAATAATTATGATTCTGTTGCACAGAAAGGACTAAATTCCCAATTAAAATAATAAATTGATATAATGGTTTCGCGTGCACATAAATTGTTCGATTAAAACTAGTTCACAAACGCAGGTGGAGTTACTGGAAAAAGTTTCGTATGTACTCTGTATCGATAACGACCGCTTAACTGAATGTGCTTCTCTACGTTCTATTTCGTCGCGAATGTGGTAACACGTCCAATATATAGCCGAGTAGTGGATCTCGACGTTCCAAGTGTGTTTGGGAATTAGGTAAAGGGATTCCATGGATTATATTCGGGAACTTCGAGCTCCAGGAGGATTTCGGACGGACCAAGGAGCCTCAAGTTTCTCGGGACCACAAGTCAGGATAACAATGTCAAGGAAGAGCCGGCTTCCGTCGAAACAGATTCGTTATAATCGCGTAAAAGAATTACTAGAGAAATCGGGGAGACAAACTCCGTCTCTCGACGCGAAGCGCGCCCCGGATTTTACAATATGTATCATAACCGCACATGCCGATATAATTACATGCGACGCAATTATGTGGCGGCCCATTGTGACGACTTGGGAATGCATCAATTATTACCGACCGCCGAACAAATATCGTCTAACCGCTCGATAACTATCATCGCTTTGGAAGCATTAATCACGAATGAATTATTAAATCGCTGCGTCGTTATCATTAATTATATTATCAATTGCCGATGGAGTCGCCGAGTGATTATGCAGTAAGACATTACTACGTTCCATAGCGGATAATTATTCTTTTCATTCGGTGCAATAAAAAGTGTAACGAAAATAGAGTAATAAACGTCTAAGATTTCGAATGTCGACCGTACAACGTATTATATTTGAAAAATTTATTTTCGAAATTCACAACTGAAGCAAGATGTTTATAAATTTATAGATTTTGGCTTTGAACTTATCTATGTTTCCATTAGCAAAGTAATTAGTTTCTCAGGAAGTTAAGAACGTCAGAGATTCCGATGTAGGACATACCGAAACTCTGGATAATAAATGCAAATTGTGAGTCTTCGAAGTGCTCAGCCAAGGACACGCTGTCGTAAGTATGGAACTTTCATTAGCATACGACAGAATCAGACTGTTCTGTCCTCGATGGAAAAGCAAGTCCATTAAATTAGCAATAAAATATAATTATATTAATTTAACGCAATAACGAGGGTAGGAAAATGCAATGTTTCTCGTAATAAGAACGAAATAATTTTCGGCGTAAACTCGATAATGACGAAAATGTTATCCAGAAGTAGGACAATACAATCATACTGATTCGTATCTATTCGTTTAAGTTTTGTCGCAAAAATTTTACGATAAGGAATTCTAATTTCCGTCGACATGGTATTCGAACGTAAATAATGTGTGCGTCAGCACTGCCATCGTTCTTTCTATTTATGATATTTACTTGGATTCGTCAAAAATGACGGCACAAGATTTCTCATCTCTAGCCACATTTTCTCTTTTAAAACATATTTATCTTAAATTAAAAAAAAATGCTTTTAAATAAGTTAATATATCGAATCTTTTTACACACAGGAAAAACAAGCTGATAATCTTGGATTATCTCACACACGCTTATTAAAGTGTTGCATAATGTCACTACCGTTCACCCCTTCGCGTGCGCGCGTATCTCCTCAGGAGAAAAAGTTGTGCTGTTCCTGCGTTGTTAACTCTCGGGTCAACTTCGATCAAACACGCGGAAGTACGGAAAAAATCCGATATCCGCTATAGGACGTTCGAACGTGGTAATCAGAAAATGTTACCTCAATGAACGTGCGCTCTAAATTTAGAAAAGAACTCGACATTACACGCCTCTTCGTCGTCCAGGAGCGACCTACGATATTAGATCGCGCCTTAATTAGAAAAGAAAAATGGTGCAAACTATAAATGCACGCAGAAATACTCACGTATTCTCTTTCTCTCCGCCGAGCAGAAAAGCCTTCTGTTATTATTCTGCGAGATATTCAATTAGCAGGAATACGCAATGTTGTATGGGCCAACGTAGACGGCAGTTAGAGTCTTAAAATATCGTAGCAGCCCGTAGGCGCGCAGTGTAAAATATGAAAAGAGATCTACCTTTTCAAATAAAATAACAGAAGAAAGATAGGGGATATATATAACTTAGAAATATAACTACATTTATATAATTATCTATATAATTATAAGAATATTTACATAAAACAATTGTGCCATTTTTTTCCTTGTCTTTCGGCATTTTGCTCTTTTAAAACGAGAATTTAAATTTGAAAGACTATCCTTTGCAACTCTCTCTTTGCAATTTTTAATATCGAAAATTTGTGCAGTAGAAGTTCAAAGTAACTTTCCGCTAAAGTAAAACCCGAGGTATTGGATAAGGATTTTTGCTATTAAGCTACACCTCTAAAGTTTAATTTATCCAAGCTAATAATTCCCGCAAGAGCTTAATGTTCTTGGCAACTCTAATATTCACTTCATCGCGTTAAGCGTTACAGACACCAATAGCTCTATCGAATGTTATATAACTCGAAATTCAAACTTTTACGATCTCTCCCAAATGTAAAAGAAATTATTCCGATCTCGTTCAGGTCACCGAGCATTCGATATCAAACCGTTTCGACATACCTTGGCCGAAAACAACGGCCGGGCCGCGGTGGCAAAACGAATACGTTACCCTCTCGTGCGCGGAAATTAGAAAACACCGGCGCGCCGCGGCGAAATCTATTTCTCGCTCTTCTCACTTGCTTTCCTCGGAGCTTTAACCGTACCAACGACCCTCTTTCTTTCTACGCGAATACCTCCAAGACGACCGAGGGTTGCGCGCCCTTTGTTCGCACCCCCGGAAACGCTCTCCAACCGGCTCTTTCTTTTCTGACGCCCCCGTGCTATACCCTTGTCGTTTTTCACCCTCCGGCCACTACCGGCGAGCTAAATATTTTGCTCGAAGGTGAAAAACTGAAGACGCTGGCGGGCCGGAGAGAAGAGAAGAGTCGCCGCTTGACAGCGGAAAAGGAATTCTCGATCGGTGAAAGATCGACGAGTACGGGGGATGTGATCGTCGGGCTGAAAACGAAGCGGAAATGGTAAAAGTTCGGCGACAGCGGCATTGTGGCGGCTAATCGAATTTTTCAAAACCGACGCTGTTACCGCCGGCCTAATTGGACGCGGCGCCGCCATTTTTGCCACTGGGTAACCGCGCACCTGGCTTGGGCTATCCTCCACCATTTCTCTCTTTCTGACTCTCGATGAAGCGCGTCTCCCTACCGCGCTTCGATCACCTTTTAATTGGATTACGAGCGCGCGTACAAACCGGAAAATACGGTCGCGCCGGGACGAAAACCGCTCTCTCTCGCATGTGCAAGTGGCGAATTTAAGGGACTCCAATAACAGTAATTTGCAAATTCGTTATGGCAGAGCGACCCGGCAATAACGTTCTGTTATCGCACCAGCGAGCCGCACGCGCAAGCTTTTAGCGCCGTTGCGACGCGGCCGAATAAAAGTGTAGAGGAAATTAAATTCTACCATGAACAATGTGTAGAAGGAAGCGCTCGGATATTAAATCTGAATATTCGACTCGACATTTCTCTCAAAAGTTACACGTGTGCGAAGGCCAACAATATGTCTAAAATATCGTGCGGCGTTTCGCTCAGCACAGCCGCGAAGGGTTAAAACGTCACGAAAGCGAGCCTGTTTTTTCCGAACGAAACAATAGATGGAAAGAGCAAAGTGGGTGTATAATAAGGAAGCATTAATGAAGAAATAAAGCACACAAAAGAGAGAATCGTACAATTTACGACGTTACTTGACTACAAGAAATTCTCGTCGCTCATAGAAATATTCTTGTCACAGAAAATCAAGCTACACGGCGGCTATATTTTATTGAAAAATGTATGTCAAATATAAAAATAATTAGATATCCTGCAACGAGAAATCAACGGAGATCTTTGAATATTAGAACAACTGTTAGTGCCTTGCGAAATATCTTGAAACGCTTCATGTCGACAAATGATATATATTGTTGATAAAGCAAATATGGGAAGAAAAAGAAAAATTTCACATATATTTTACAGCGTTATTTTTAAAGCAAGACACGTTCAATGAAAAATAAGCGATAATACGTTATGCAAGCTGTCAATATAATAAAATATATTCTCTCTCTATCTTTGTTTTATAATAATAAAATATGTCTAGATTACTGTTCTATCTCCTTTCTTGTTATTCTAGTTTTAGTACTCAGAAAGAAAGATAATGCCGGTGTTACTTATCTAAATATCGTCTCTGCCATTGAAATTCACAATGCGAATTTTCCCTGTTTCACCCTCGTCGTTTCGTGCCCGAATTTCTGAAAACTCGTCCAAGTTTACAAGAGAGATACGCAATTTCGGCGTAACAGTAAAAGCACATCGCCGTAAAGAACCATCGATCGCAAAGTTTGTGAAGTTTCGAAGCTCCTCAAATTTTAAACTTTTCTTTTTTCCTGTGCGAATCACGTTCCCCTGCAGGTTATCCCATTAATCGAAAATCCTCGCAGGACCGACGCGGCCTCCGTAGTTTTTTCCCTCTCTTGCACCTGTTGCCGACAAAATCGCTTTTCCTGGTTGATGGACGGGGAAAAAAAAGCGTTATTTATTTAATGGCTTCAACCCGCATCCAAATCAATCCCCTCAATTACGAAGGGCACAGTATTAGCGGAATTAGGGATTCCGCTTTAAATACTAAGGCGTGCACATATCCGATAAACACTCTAATTTCTGACTCGTACAAGAAAGATAAGAATGTTTAACCTGTTTGTTAATGAATCACCGTTAATTAACTCTCAAAAGTTACATTTAAAATTGTTATTGCCACCTAAATTAAATATACGGTCTTGTTAAATTGATGCAGAAAGATTTCCAAGTAAATATATTTTGCGGAATGAAAATCGCGGAGTTGCGCGAAGTAGTTACGGACCGTCATGGTCAGACACAGCCCATATATTCCACTCCGTTACTGAAAATGATAAACTTAATTCGCCGACTGTTAATACCCGTCGTACACAAACTTAGCATATGTATGGTACATAAACGTTCGATGATACTCTCAGCAACATAAGTTGTAACACCATATTGTTCTCCGCAATTTATGCCGGGTATCCTATTGGTCAAGACGTTTATATGCTACGCTTGTAGTCCTATGCAAATTTGCGCGGAAGGAGGCTTTACCCTTGCATATTTTGGCAGACGTACAATCATGCGTCACATAGGAAAACATCCCACTAACTCATATATCCATGTTCATTTGATATTACATTTTAATTTCGGTACATCGATAACATATACCGAAATAACAGCAGAGATATACCGTTAAAATAAACTTTTTCTAGCGATTGTGTGACGTGGCTGCCACAGATAACGTGTTTTGTGTAATTTTTGAATGCGGAATAAATCGTAATCATTTGTTTCAACATAATATACGTCGCGAGAATCACGCCGAATAAATATTCCTCATTCCATATTCTTGTTTGCCTTGAATTTTTAAAATCTACGGGCCAATTTCAATCCTTGCAAATTAATGAAGTCTCGTTAAAGCGAGAAAAGGATTTGCACCGATTACACGGTTTTGAGACCATCGTTGAAGCGTTAGAATTGTCATGGCTACGCAGGATCAGACAGGTAGGATTCGTTCTGGCGAAAACGCTCTAAAAAGGAATGAGATGAAAGCGGAGGAAGAGAACGCGCGGGGTGTACATAAAAAGGGAAACAATCGGAGAGAAACGTAGGGACAAAGCATGAGGTATAATTTATCACGTGCAGCGACTGCCTCCCGCGGCAAGGATCTGCCTGGAAAAAAGCTGCATGTGATAACATAACACCGGAATTAGAGTCGCGGTGATTAAGCGCGCGAGCGCATCACCGACGTAAAGAATGGGATAATAAGAAGCGGCGCGGAGGGTACTTTCGTCCATCTTCCCTCGGAAAGGAAAACGTGGAAAAGCGTCGAGTTAATTAGGTGACTGTCGAACGGCGATAAGTGGATGAAGGTTATTTTTAACAAACGCCCCGAGTCTCAGCTAAGAAAACGCGATATACATTTGAGGGAGACGTTTCTTACGTTTCTCGTTTCTTACGAAAGCTCGACGGAGTAACCTGCTCGCCAAGACGTCGTAATTTCACATTGTATGTATGCCGTAACAGTGTCCGCCCGCGTAACAGCGTTTACACAAGGGATGTGGATTCAGGGCTTACAACACCGTAGGGATGTTATTCACATTTGTCCATTAAGATTATGTCACGCGTTGTTTACTACCAAGAGACTGTTACCCGCGTTGCTAAAGTGAGCACGGGCAAATCGCTGGAAATTTGGATGGATCCGGCGATTGTCGTGCGCCGTTAATCCCGTATCGGATCACCGCGTTGGAAATTAAGATTGCCCTGTGATAGCGCATTGGAAATTGGTGTTCTGCCGACGAGAGCGAAGCCAGAGAGCCTAAGTCCTATTGATCATGTCCCAATCTCCGACGCATAATTGCAATGCAATCTCAATCTCCAACAGCGGAGTCTGATACGAGCTTTGCAGCCATGGTCCTTCTGGTCGTTTAAGATGTCACCGGTGGCCATATGGATATGACCAATGACTGTTAGGCATCCCGGAAATCCTAGCAATCACGAGGCACGTCCGTGTGATTACTGACATCTTAGATGACTAACGAGATCAACGCGGAAGCAATAGTCAATCGCGATGATTGGTCACGATGATTATAGGAACTGCACAATATTTAGAATCTATAGTCGCGTATCTATGGTCAACAAATATATAACTATGGCTCAATATATAAATAATGCCTAGCAGTATCTCTAATACCTATGTACAGCATTAAAAATATCAGGACTGTGGACCTATACCGTTCTTGGAATCAACAATATATTGATTTAACTTAAATATGAGTCATTTTAAGAAATTTGACGATATATTCGATATTATAGGAGCATGCGAGATAACATCAAAGGAGAGTATATCTAGCGAGTGTCTATTATTGCAGCAACAGGCCTCTCTTGGGTGATCAAATGGGCGCATCTAATAGCTAGTATCCCTTCAGTATTCGTACGATATCAAGGACAGTTTCGAGCGTATTTTTCACCAAGAGGCCGAGCCGAATTTAACTGAGTCGAAGGGATATAGGCGTGCTACCCTACATCCCCAACGTACGCGATTCCTAAAACTCCCAGTGGCTCGATGGCACAAGCGATGTGAGAGGCGAGCGTACGAGGTTGCCTGTCGGCGACGATTTTATCCTATTGATTTCGCGCGCGGAGGCTTCCCAGGCCGGAGGAGAAGAGTACGACCGAGATGAAGGACCTTGACATCAATATCGGGCACAACAGGCAACCCCCGGGGCCCCGCCGACGGCGCCGCCGCGCGCGCGGCTGTCCGTTCCATCCCTCCGCGCGCGCACTATCTACCCTTCCCTCAGCTCGCGACGACGGCAACCACCATGTGATGGAATCGCGTCGAAGGCTGCCGGGGCCGAAGCAGCTCGGCGTCGCTCGGCACCGCTCGTACACGCTCGTTCGCCATTCCAGAACGACTCCCAGAGAAACATCTGGCCCGGACGGCCGGACGTAAGTTACTGGCGTAATATGGCGCGGAGCCGTGAAATATTCCCGCTCGAAGCGCTCGCCTCCGGCGACGTATATTTAAATAATTACTTCCTCACCCCCTCGTATGGCGCGTATGCCACCCCTGGCTACCCGCCCGCAGCCATATTCCACCCTCCGCGCGCCCCCTCGGTCGTAATTCCTTACGTGATATTCGCCTCTACTTCCAACCGCTCGTCCCCGCGCGGTATTCCTCGCATCGGGAGGACGAAGCCAGCCGGCGCGGTGACTCGAGGAAAAATTAAAATTCCGTCCAGGGAAGGCGCAGTGGCGAACCACCCCAATAGGGATGCTTTCCCTCGCGATTTTCGCGCGACTCTTCCCCGCAGGAATGCGCGCAACTCACTACCGGTATGTCAACTCTCCCTATTTGTCGCGTAAAGGGTGTCGCAAGATAATCTGTCTTCCAAAAGCAAATACTGTGACAAACTTTCACGGAAAAATTTCTTCTTAAAGCGGAACATTTTAATAGGCACCCCTTAACTGAGTCTAAGCTAAGAAAACGCGATATATTTGAGGAAGACGACGTGTCTGTCTTATTCTCGGCAAATCGATATTTTGTTGACTCTGTGCGAAAATAATACGAGTCATGGAATTTTTAACGCATCAACTTGTTTTTTATTAAAATTCATAATATGGGAATTCATTTTTTGATTTTTAGAAATAAAATCATAAGCATGCATTAAAATGTGTTTAATAATTTAAATATCATAAAAGAGTAAAAAGGCATTTTCATATTTTATAATGCTTCGCTAATGCATTAAATAAATATATATGTAACGTTATATTAAACATACATATTTTTCTCATTTACGTAATAAAGCTCATGTAATAAATTGTTAATAAGCCATTAAGAACAACTAAACAGATTAACGATAACATAAAAAATTTAGACAAACTAAATTTCAATCTTATTTTCCAGTATAATTGAAGTGATTTTTGTCTTGATAAATATTTGATTTTAAACTTGATTACTAAGCATTTTTAATCCTCTGCAATCACAATTAAAATATTTAAATAATTTTAGGTGTACCCAACTGATGGCCGCAAAGTGAATTAATATCAAAAATTTAAACTAATATTAATTTCTTACATACACACAGTTCTCACTAAAAATATCTCCATCTTACGGTTAAATTTATCAAAAGTTATTATGCAGACCTCACAAAAACGTTATAAAATATTTATTTCCCTGTGTCTTTCGTATAATCCCTATTTTTAAAGAATATCTTTCTAATACATATGACTTTTCTTTATATACGTGAATAATAATTCCTGTTCTAATAAACCAAAGACATCAAACGCATTAATATTCTCTTTTCATTCCAAATGCCCGCGGCCTCCCAAGTATTTTAGAGTTAATACTTATATCCGGGTAGAATCCGGATATAGGAATATCGCGTGAGAGGTAGTCGCGCGAAGGAAGAGTCGGGGTGTCCGGAGGGTGAAACTTTATTGCGTGTAAGCTTAAATCGATCAGCAAAGTGGCCGCGCGCGCTCAATCGCTATCAGAGCCTCGGGCATAAATTTGATGCACGCCCGTGGATACGTACGCCAAGAGTGGCTGTACCAAATCACGATCAAACACACCTCATTAACCGTACGTTTACCGATCCAGGTAAACTCAAAGTGGTGCATTCGGTCGCGATGCTGATCTGCGTTGCACACGCTGCCGCGGTATTTCAAGCGCCGCGGGTTATAATAACGTTTCGTGGTGATGTCAGAGAGAGAGAGAGAGAGAGAGAGAGAGAGAGAGAGAGAGAGAGAGAGAGAGAGAGAGAGAGAGAAGTCGCACGTCGTAACGCCATTAGGAGAATCAATCTACTCTTGCGGCACTTTGAAACCGGCGAGTTCTCCTGGGGAATACATTATCGTCAGTCGAAAACGCATGACCTTGTTTCCGTTGAACTGGTTGAACGCCCATATCGATTGGCGGAGTTAAAAAACCTACACCGCCGAATTCCTCTTTTTGGCAATGACCCATTCTTACTTTTAGACTGTTTAAAAGAATCCAAAAATATTAACCTCTTATTATTTTAAATCTCTCCATGAATAGTGTATGCAAGTAAATAATGCTGATGTTAGTATGATCAGTATGAATTTTGTTACATCAAGACATCAGATTTATCAAATTCTAATGAATTTTAATAATATTCAAATTTCGTAAAAAAAAACTGGAAACGAATATTTTTCGAGTTGCCGTTGCTTTGAACTTGGTCATCCAATGTTATTAGCACTCGCTAAAAGATTATTTATCGATTTCATGATACACCTTTCGTGGTTTTTTAATCAATCTTAAAATCTTATTTGTAGATATAGATATGATAGCTTTTTTGAAAATATACATCTGGTAAATAACATTCGGTCAGAAAAAAAATCAAAAAATCAAGAATTAATGGCTATTCGTTTATACGTTCGTACAGTCTATTCGGATTCTTGTTACAAGCAAAATATGCATTCGGCGAATTTGATAGATGTTTGATAGGCGAATCCGTTTTCGTGCGACATTAAACAAAATTTACTTGCCTGCACCATTCGAAAGCGATGTTTAGTCAGGATGGTAATTCGGAGTCAGTGCACGCCGCGAAATTATAGTCGATGTAATGCCGTTCCGTAATATCGAATCGCGCGCATGGCCATATTCCGCCGTCGTCATTATTACCGTCGTTGTTCAATGCATTTTCATATGCAAATCGCACCGGGATTTAATCAGTCGTCAAAATATATTATTCGCTCGCAAGACACTTAATACTCGTGATAGCCACAATAATTCCATTAATATCTTCCACTGCATCATTCGCGATAACATATTTTCTAAATGCGAATTTACGGGCCAGCGAATACAACATTAATAATTATTTTACATAACTGTTCTAAGCCAGACATTGTAATTTCCAACATAATTTTCTACGTTATAATAATTTCCCCTAAATACGTAGAATGTCATATAATCTAAAATTATATTAAAATAATTATCGATCAACTGCGATAAAATTAAATTAACTCTTATAAATACTTTTTTCAATATATTTAAACATTTTTTTTATCTATGTATGTTTCTTTAAACGACTTAGACGTCTTTTATAAATATGTAATAAAGCTAAGTAAATGAAAGGATAAAAGCGATTAAATTTAGTAATTTTTACTAAAGAAGAATATATTGATTGAACGCGAAACTTGACCGAGAAAGTTTGAGAAGTAAATGAGAACAAGATAATGCGAATGAATTTTTAATATAACAGTACGGGAAAACACAATATCTGTTTCCCTGTGATGGTTTTTCAACCGCATATTACAGAGATTTGCCAGTCCGCAATTGCATTAATGCAACATTAACATTTAAACACAACACGCATTCGTGCTGTAATCACAGAGATGTTCCATTCGAAAATATGCTGTAGCAAACAAAATTTCTGTAGCACGTCATTCTTAATCTGGATTTACTAAGCTCTTTTTCATCAGCATTGCATTGTACACTGCGAAATCTTGTTTCGATGCATTCATGTGCAAGTGTTTTTAAGTGGAATTAAAATAATGTCAAGTACAAAGCTTCGCGTCAATTTCGATTTAGGGCAGATTACACGTTGTACGAGTATCTTATTCGAGTTAATCTGTTAAATAAGTGACCGAGTTACGATTGAGGAATTTGTCTTCGCGGTGGCGTTTAATGATTTTTTAATCGAATTATCGGTCGCGAGGCGAAGGGACCGGCTGATAAATGCGCGCATTCGTCTGGCTCGTAGGGTATACCTAAGGCCAATCTGAGAATGGCGCAACGCCGTATAACGAAATTTATGAACGCCACAGGCGCGGCCTTCACGCCGGCGGCTTTCAACGGTCTGCGAGTAGGGCAACGAGGAGGAGAGTGGCAGTCCCATTGGTACCGGCTGCAATAATTATTATCGAATTTCCATTCGACTCTCGTTTGCTTCCTTATGCAGCGAAACGCCGGAAGAAGAGAGATCCGGGTCACTATATCTGCGCTTTGGTAATAGAACGACCTGAGTATGCGAACGACTCTGCGAGAGCGATTGTGCCAACCAAGCCCGAATACGTCACTCAATCATCTCCGTGTACAGGGTGTGTCTGAAACATTCGTGGAAACCTCAAGAGCATCTCCCCTGTGTCGAGTTGACACGAGACGTTTTCATCCTTTCGACACGAGAGACGTGTCCTCGAGGTTTCCCCGGACTTGTCAGTCCCGGATCTATAAACGTTTCTTTTTCGAAATGGAACCTTACTCAAAATGTCATATTGCTGTCTACCGATTGTTTGCTTTGTTAAGAGAACATTTATATGGACTAATATTGAATTCTGAAATGTCATTGGATCATAAACTACGCGAATGAAAAGATTAATTTCCGCGCTTACATTGGTCGCCATATCAAATTATGATTTGAACGAAAGGGTTGACGCAAATGTATACCGGCTGACGAGAATTTTGCACTGAATTTTGTCAACATACATTAACGCATATTTAATGACCGCTTCGGTTGATATGCTCTTTTAAAACATTGTTATAGTGTTGTCATAGAAATATAGCAGAGCACATGATAACATGTTGCAAAGTCAATTTGCGCCAACTAAATAAAGACAATTTACAAAATTTCCGTAGTATTATTTTCAAAAGAATTAAAAGAAAGATTTGTCTTCGGCATATTCGCACGACTCAGAAAAGATATGTCCTATGCAAAACTTTACGATCTTCGAGAATTTATTTTCCGATTTTTATTACCAAGTTATACAGAGTATTGAAGAATTGCAATGGATACTGTTTCGCGCTCCCAAGATTTCCTTACGTCAATTTACTAAAGAAAAATCGAGGATTTTGGAACACCCTGTGTACATGAACGACCTCGGAACTGCATACAGGTATCAGCATCGACTTCACGTTCCGCCAAAAAGAGGTGCGGCATATGGACGGGATTTACGACAATAGTACGAGCTGTCATTCGGCGAGTTGAGTGGAATGACACGATTAACTGAACCTTCGCTATTCTATATGAAAATAATTTAGATGGTCGATGTAAATTTGATAATATGTGACGCTGCGTCTACCTCTTTATTAATTTACGTTGCGAATTGTATGCGAGCTTTTTTTGCAATTTAATTAATCCCCTTCATAGGATATAATGATGGCTGATTGGAACACGCAACATGCTTTATCGAATTTTTAATTAAAACCAAATTACACTGTTCCACTGATAGATAATTCAATTTGCCTTGCTAGCTCTCCTGTTTGCAGGAAACAATAAATTACTCTTACCCTCAATCACCACACTTCTTTTAAAATACGAGTTTTCAATTTCATTCTGATTCGCGCCCAACAATCGGATTCAATTCGTGACAAATTATAAACTTTGTATGAATCACTGCCGGATAGGTTAAGCCGTTTTATTAATTTCATCGCCAATGCAATATTGGAAATAAATGAAATTCTAAATTCAATGTATAATAACTCTCTTTTAATCAAACGCTTAATTTCCATCCTTAATTATTTATGTTGTTGGTTGTTAGATTTGGTAATTAGATTCTTCGTACAATTGCAACACTCGAAAACGAGCGATTAACAATATCAATCGTAATAATCGACAATTCAAATTTCTATTTTTACGTTGTCGTTATTCATACAGTACGATGCACGCGTGAAAGCCGGAAAATTTATCTGAGCGTCTATATTTGCAGCGGATAATAACTAAAATTATTACCGAATAAAATATCCCACGAAAATCCACGAAAATAGAATGCGGTAACAAACAAGTTTTCCTAATACACCGACAAATATAATTACAACGACATTCGAGCGAAATAATGCAGCAAAATTGAATGGTTAGCGGTAAGCTTCTTATTTCTGCAAACAATGCCCTGGGGGATTACGTTCGGAATGAATCGGGTCCAATTATTCTATTCGAGTAATTATCCAATTCGGCCGAGAGCCGAATCAGTAGTATGGTATGGTAATATTATCTGCGGTTTAGACACGCATTTTACGAAGTTTTCGACAATAAAATGATTCACGCGCTATAAAACGGACGATTTATCGTCCCGCCCCTTTTCCTGCGGCACCGAGAAACGTCCGATTTATCCGACGAGAGTATGCAATTTTCGGGGAAATTTTACGTATATCGAGCGGGCTCAAGGAACTCGAACGCCGCAACCGGCAGTAATGTATTTTATAATTCATCATATTGCACATTACAACGGTCCCGCTGCGTAACACATAATCCGTTTGCATAATGCGGCCTACATATGAAACGCCCCAGAAGGGCTTTATTACTGCCGCGTGCCGGATGACACGGAAGAACCGTAAGAAAAATCGATATATTCCATTATAAATAATAAAACTGTTTATGCGACGAGGTATAAACGGAACCACACACACACACACACACACCGTGCGATGTTGCAATTAGCTGCCTGATTAACCTTCTCATGTTTATAGACTGATATACCTTCCAACGTCGTCGCGAATTATGCTCAAGTTATTTACAGATATATGACAACTCCGCTGCGCATCGTACCGGTGAGTTTGAAATAATATTTTTATTTTATTTGGAAAATCTTAAAATCTGACTCAAAGAAGATATTGCAAAGAAAATTTATTTTTACATTCATTAATGGTTATTATACGATAAATATCAAATGGAATGGAGTCGCGCTATTAGGAATAATTGAAGTAGCTAGTTAAATAAATTTTCCCTTTCGACATCCCTTCTCTCTCTGCTCTCAGCATTGGTATTGCGTATTCCCATATAGAGATTTGGTAACCGGATAAATTACCAGAGATACATTTTCCTCCAGGAAATCAAGCGATCTGGAGGATTTCCAACGTCGATGTCTCGAGGCAGTCGGAAATTCGCGACTCGGTATAGCGCATGAGGATCAATAAGATAGGGATCAAAGGCTTCGAACATGTTCGAATCCGAGTGACAAAAATCTGAGTTAGCAGATCAACTGTAAACTGCACCACATATATCTGACGACAAATAATAGATATAAAATAGGCAAACATACACAATCTTGATTAAAACAATGAGACGTCTTATCAATTGATAGATTTAAATGCTAGATAACGTTTAAAATACGTAACAAAGTTTCACGTTTAATTATAATAGATATTTAATTAACAATTTCTTCTATTTTAAACAAAATTGAAATATTAAGGAATCTTAATTCGAAAATGTATCCTTCAATTGTGGCTAGTCTAACTTACAAATTAAGTTTCTTCGCATTCATAAAGACAAGTAAGCAGATAATATATTTTGCTGTCCGAATCAATCGGTCCATTAAGACATATAGAGAAAAGAAAAACTTACTTACGTTGAAGTAAGAAGAAGATGGAAAAAGAGTATAACAACATGAGGAGATGCTAAAGAGTTTTTCCATGTATCTGGGTAACTTTTTTCCATATCGCAACAAAGACTGGAAACGATATCACAAAAGAGAGCGTATTTAAATTACAACTGTGCTTCAGAATAATTAATATTTCAAAAATAATTATTACCTCGAATTTCTTTATTTTTGGTTTCTTTAAACAGATGTTTATACATATATAGCAAAATAATTACATAATTCTTAAAAGAACTTTCTTTGTTTAAAAAAATTCAGAAATGTAGTATCCGAAGTAAGAATATCGAGGAGCGATGTTATCTTTTGTTTATACGGCCGCGAGCGGAGCATGCGGCGGCGAGCAAAGCATAAGACAGAGTCCGAACAGCGAGCGAGTTATACGACGTGCGACTGTCGATGCGATTATCAATCTCTGCTGTACAATACATAATAATATCAAATATATTATTCAAATCCTACATAATTTGGGGGCTGCCAGAGAGCGATACGTATCGGGCAGTGAAGTGTTCGGAGCGACGCGCAAAGACGAAAAGACGAGGTGTAAAAACCTGTACGGTGTTCAAGGCGTTCCACGACGAATCAAGACGTTTCACGACGAGTAATAATCTAAATAATTATCAATCTTAAAAATGTTGAAAATACAGTAATTACAGTAATTATAAAGTGGGAGCAAAGTAACATTTGCAAAGCAATAAATACTCATGGACGATTAAGAAATTGAGTGATGAGTTCGGAAAAGACTTTGAGAGTAAGAAGGAGGAGGGAGGAGATGTAGGCTCTTCGAAGTAATACTCCTTTTGTACTCTAAGCTAGCCGAGGAGGACTCCGCTTTCCTTCGACCATCCGATGTTAGACTAGCTGTCTTACAAAGAAACTACCTCCGCAGCCACGAATTTACCTATTATTATATACGTAGCCAAAACTTATCTATTATTACGGTTCCGGCGTAGTAAAATAAAATGACTACTTAGAATTTTTAATAGGATTATGATAACGGTATCACAGCTCGTATATGTGATACGTTACCATACGGTGGACTATTCTTTTCTTTCTTAATCAATTTTTTAGCAGCTTGAAATTATTTGTCTCGTAAACGCTGTGACAAGAAACCACGATGGGCAAGGTCACGAATTTTCAAAAATTTTTTAATAATTTAAATTGTAGATTTGAAAAAAGTCAGGAGTAAAATAATAAATTAAATAAGTCATATAAGAGTTGCTTACCCTACGGTTGCTCCGCCGTTGCCTGATGCCTCCCCGGGCCACCTCCTCCTCCTCCTCTCTTTTCAGTCCGTTGCTACTGCGATCAGTACGATCCTTTATGACACATGTACGCACTCACAAAAGCACAGAACTCGCAAAAATATGATTACTTTGATCGCGCACGCACTGATCAATATTTAACGCAATATTTAACGATGATATTTCGTTGCTTTGTTTTTTTTTTTTTTCGCAATATTTCAACATTTCGCGACAGTACTCCAGCCTTTCCACGCACTTCCCGCACTTGGAATGAAAATGATACACGCAAAAATGATTTCGTATTGTAACAAGAACGAATAAGTATACGAAGCAAGATCGATACGAAGAATACACGTCCGCGGAACGAAATACTGCAAATATGGCTACCGTTTCTTAACGAACGTTCTCGGCGCCGGCCGTGACGGAGTGACGGCCACCTTGACCGAATGAATCTCGCGAAATACGCACGATCACCTCTCGACTGATCACCCGACGGACAAGTACGCCTTACGAATGACGAGTATCAAGTCACGCGACTAATTACGGTTCTAATTACTAATTAAATGCGTCGCGACGCCCGCTCGGCTCCGGAGCGCGATCCGTTTCTCACCCGAGGCGTCTCGTTAATAACCGAAGAATTCAATTCCGGTGCAACTTCACACCGATGCCACGCGACGCGACGCGACTGATTGGCTCACGAAAACGCGCCACAAACAACTCATCCGCGTGTGAAACGGAAATTTAATGACGGGAGATACGTTACTCCAGCGCGGCGAGATTCACTCTCGGCGAGCAAAGAGATCCGACGCGGTTTCGCCAATTCGCTTGCGTTAAAACGTGAGACTAACTTCTTGAATCAGCGATAAATCAATTAATTCGACGCCACTTGCGAACATCGAGAGACGCGATATGGATTAATAAGTACATACGCAACAAGACGATCGACCGTGGCTCAATTCCGACACTCGTTCGCGGACAAAGATTCACAATTTTTCTTCTTTAATTACAATGGCTGCTTTTGGAGCGCGATAGCGGCCAAAAGATTCACGACCGACAGGTTAGAAAACGCGTGAAACGCGGAGCGAGCCGAGCATAATACTGTCCGCGAGCGCGTCGCGCGACTAGGCAATAAGAAAAATTTGGAAAGAGTGGGGGAGTGGGGGAAGTACGCCGGCCGCGTCGGGCGTCTCGCGATTTCCAGGAAAGCCGAGCCCAAAATCGTAAACAACCTCGGCGACATAAAAAAACGGCAATAGAGTGGAGCCTTAACTCCCGTTCGATTTCTCCCTACGAAATAATAAGGAAATGAAAACTTTTTCGGCACGGCGATGAGTGCGCGACGAGCAGGAAAGCGTTTACATGTGATTCGCGGTAATTTCAGCGCGCCGATATGCCTTTCTCTTGCGATTGTAATGCGAAATTCATATACGCGAAGTGCAACGTTAATGCAAAAATGAGTTAATCCGTCTTGGATACATTAAGGCCGGTTCGACAATCAGTCGTACGTCGGAGTCAGATATCGGAACGCTGCCAATGGTTCAATGACCAGGAAAATTCGTTTTCGAAAAAGAAATTCGACTCTCATTGGACCATCGGCTGTGTTTCGACATTCGACTCCGACATATGACTGACTTCAACCGGCCTGAAGCGTTATTTCGATCCAGTTGCATATAAAGGCCGTGGCACATAGAAAAACTTAAGCAGTAAAACTCAAGCAGTAGGCAAATCAGCCAATCAGTCAAGAACTTATAAAGCACGGCCCTAAGCGGTAGCGAATCCATACCGTTGATTTCTTACTGCTTAAGTTTTTCTATGTGCCAAGGCCCTAACTCATTTTTGGAGAAATTTTGCGAGTTTACTCGTTTTCGAACGCACCTCCCCTCCCCTTTTCTAAATGATGATTCGCTAAAAAGACGAGTTCGAAAATTCGTAATATTCACGGATAAACGACGATGAGGCAACTGTAGCGGAAACAACGCGGATGCGCAGACAATTTTTCTCTTTGCATTTCCGACTGGTGTTCGTGATTGTATTTACCGGAATTTGGTGTTAAATTGCAGCCGGCAATGGAATTTACACGCCACAGTGAACATTAATTTAAAATTGTTCGAGGAAAAAAAGCATCGACAGCGTCGAAAGAGGATAAGAAAAGTTCGGCCTTTAATGTAGTTTTAATGTCTCTATGTGGAATGCGAAAGAAACCTGGAAAAGGCTTCCATTCCTTAACGCCAATATTCCGCAAATGTATGTTCAACCAAGAAAAATATAAGCAGATACTTGCGGGAATCGTTATTTCTTTCAAACTTCAACACGGAGTATCCGCGAAAATAAATATTTTCGCAGGGAGTATAGCAGAGAACAAAGATCAGAAATTTAATTTGAGAAAGAAGCACATAAATTCAAAACGCGGTCCAATATTTGTCCAATAGATAAATTTATGAAAAAATATATGTTCTTTATTTAAATTGAACAGTACAAATACTGTAGACAATTACATCTATAATCGCGCATTGAGTGTCTTAGATTCTCTGAGAAATTAACTTCTTGTCTCTTAGGGTTCCGATCACGTGGCCAACAACGTGTACAGAATTTAAAATTCGCGATCGCGAACAATTAGAAGAAAGAGAGACTTTTGAAATCATGCTGCGCTGCAGTTGGCACTTCCGCAAGCGCGAATCTTAAGCGAGAACTTAACTACAGTTGAACGGTTAAATCTCTTTAAGTCATCAGAAAACAGGTCGGGAAAATGTCACGTTACTCCATTAACGTTATTCTTGCAACTTTAACACGCCCGATTCATGTTGAGAAACTTCTTTTATTCGCAGAGAGAAAATGAAGTTTACGCTCATTAGAGTGTGGTCGATATGCAAATTTGAAAACCGACGGGAAGGTACATATCACTTATGGCTGATCGATTTAAAAATCCCGTTTAAAAAGCCCGACGAGGTGGAATGGGGACAATGTTTCACTAGCATGCGTCGGATAAAGTGCAGCCAGTGCAAGTAACACGATAGACCGATAAAGGCAATATCGGCAACGGATAGTTTTAGGCATAATCAAACGCTTCAATTTGTAATCGTCTCTTTAACATCAAGCGCAATTACTTTGCATTTATGATTTCTCAAACTTGTTTCTAATTCGATCGACTCGCAATCCAGTCCGATGTACGGCAGAAACATTATCCTCCGTATCGTAACATTTTCATCTTAACATCGATTTCCTTTCATCATACACGTTTCTCTCATAGAAAAGAACTCCACCGCTACGATCACCGTTCGTGCAGATCATTTCATTTCACTTAAGTCGAAAGCACGTCGCCGGAATCGAACAATTCGTGGCAGGGGAACAAGCAAATTACAAGGAGGAGAAAGAGGGAGAGAGACAAATTCTGTGGACACTCGAACAGAGAAACGAAAGTTCACTTCGCTATCCATTATCCTCCATTGCGAAGCACGATAACAATTTGCGAGAGAATTAACCTCTTAACGTTTAAATTTTTATTTCGAATAGAAAATTGTTTATTAAGGTGCGAAATTTTCCGAGCCAAATTGTAATCCCAACTTCAACAAAGTATATTTTATATTTAGTGGCTTTTTAATATTTCTAGAACTTTTTTATATTACTCGTTAATTTTTCTCGACCGTTTATTCGAATTTAAATATCCTCTTGAGGTTTTAAACTAACTTTTAAGGTATTACAAGCACATTTTGTTTTCATTTAGACTTCGCGAATTAATTAGATAAAGATGCGGTCTATGCAAATTACTCGTGACTTTTAATCGCAGTAAACGAGCTGCGACTAAATGCATCCAACGAATCTTCTTAACAATCGTTAAATAAATAAATTTTATAGAAAGCAATAATTAATGTATGACATGCATACTTGTGTAAATAGCAGTGTGAACGATTTTACTAATAGAATTACATATATCACATCTACGTCAATAATTTGGGATACAACTATCGTTCGATACTATCCATCACAAGTTTTGACTCATATCCATGACTTTTATCCATGTATCTATAAAGTCTCGTTTATATTGTTATTCTTTCCATTTCTTTTTTTATTTCTATCAGTGATACTGACAGTAGATGTTACGTACAATTAAACACTCTATAGTCTACAACATTCGAAAATGCAAGAACTATAAAATCAAATGTAATATATAGAAAAAATAATATACAATAAATATACAATAAATCAAATAATAATACAACAAGATCACGGAATTTATCAGAACTCTAGTTGATATTTAAATATGAAACTCGTTAATCTGCGGAGAAAATTTAAAACACGACATAGAGCATTTTACTTCGCCATGTAAATATTAAATTTTTAAAATAAGTTACTATAAGCGGAATTATACTTTAATGGCCATATTACGAAGAATTAATTTACTCACGTCTGAAACAACATGCATACGCCAAAAATGCATTTTCATGATTAATTATAACATTGATGTAGCACGCTATTTTCCTAACGAATAAAATAATTAAATTTTACGTAATATCTATAAAAATATATAGGAGTCAGTCGTATAATAATATATAACTTCAAAACACAATGTAGCCACGAATAAAATGACGACGGACTTAACCATAAATATTCTTATTATCGTTAAAAAACATAATATTATCCGATTATGGCAACGATGAAATACTATTATATTATTAACACGTGTGATAAATAAATTCAATATTATTTCATTATCTCTTTGAAAAAAATACGATGAACAAAAATACGATCACGTAATATTGTATTTCAAAAGAAAAGTTACTAATGACGGTATTTAAATATTGTATTATTAATACATAATATATCGCAGATCTAATACAATAAAGGATTCGCGCGCGTGCGTCATTTTCAAAGCTCGATGAATCATCTTTGCAGAGCTGTCGAGGCAACGCGAGTAGTAGAGAGAGATGGAAAGTTTAAGGTATCCCGAGGGGAGGATGTACAGTGAAAAATTGCGTACGATCCGGCCAATAGGCGAGCATAATGGCGTTCTCGAAATGCGACAAGTTTGAGAGCCCCCCGTGACTCTTTCTGCACAAAGCACCCCTCCGTACTTTTCTCTTCTCGTCTTTTTTGTTCCTGAAAAATCTTGAGTTTCGCATCGAATGGGCGCTTTTCATGCGAATGTCGAAGTAACGAGGCGATTGTCGCGTGTGCTATTATATTTTCGGATACGTCGCACTCCCGCGCCGTAATTTTCTGGAAATCGGCCAATGATATCCGATTGTATCGAAGGGAGGAAAAACCGATTGAAACCAATCAAGGTCACTTAATTTTTTACGAGTTAATAACGTCATCGAAAATCACGTGAGCTATATCACAAAAATTTTGCATTTTCTATGTAACGGCTATAATTATCGATATATAATAATAAATACATCCTATAATCACACGAAAGATAATAATATAATTAAATGCAAAACCCAATTCGGGTTTATCAGATTCAATAATAAATTAAAGAAGCCGTACAGCTCAATTTATACCTACAAACATAAATTATTAAATTTTCGACCTCGTAAGCATATTATTTTTATTAAGTTATCAGATCATCTATTTACATAAGTCACGCCATTTTCTCAATCGCATTTTATATAAATCCATATTTTATAAAACTTCGTTTTAACGTCTCATTTCACACAATGCGAACTTGAATCTACTCCTAAGTTTCCTTTCCAATAAATAGCGAGCTACGCGATTCAACGATTCCGATCAAAACGTGCATCTCCCGTACTTATCAAGGGATGAACGAGAGATCGTCGACCCTTGTGCACTTACTCACAAGGGTCTACCCCGTTCACCTATGTGTTCCGAGTAAATCGCGGAATCGTGGGGTCCATGACGGTCGCCATGCGGAAGGGAACGCTTCACGCCTCGTAAAATTGCGGGGAGTATCGTTATATAATATCGTCGAGGGCCGCCAGGCTTGTAAGCCTTTACACGTCGGTCTCGTGCACAGCAGAGGCCGGGAAAATCCGAGTTTGTCTCCTCGTCGGGTTAGTGCCCGCCATCGCGGGTGGATACAGGAAACTCAATATCAACTCTATAACCAATTTTGCGATTCGGGTATCAATATTTTTTACAGAAACAGAAAAAAAACTATCAAACAAGTAAAGCTATTGATACCCAAACGATATCGATTGCATTTCCAACCGCGACCATTAACACTGAGGCGATCGGTATGGTCGAAGGGCACGGAAAACACGTTTTCATTTAGCTGGGCTGCCGAGCGATTTAACGGAAAATCGCTCGACCGTGGAACACTCGATAGGTCTAAAAGGGTTCGCCGCGAACGACTGAAGCCAGGATGCGAGAACACGCGGCAGGAAAAACGGCAGGAAATTAAAGAGAAATCCGACATCGTACGCGAGACAAATTGATATAACAGCATAAGCTTTGTTTATAAATATCTCGTCTAATGAAATTAATGGTTTCTTAAACTTCTTAATATTTAGTTTCACGTATACTAAATATACGCATATATAAAATAATTATTTTTAATGGATTATTTCTATTCCTATCACGTACTATCGTTGAAAATATATATTATCACGCGTTTACTATGTTTAAAGAGATCTCACAATTTAACTAACACAAGTTATAAATAATGCATCAAATTATATTACTTTAAAGAATAAGATCGTCCAAAAGCTGCATCACTTAAATGCATAGGTACTTCAAAACAAAGTTCCTGAACCGTTTCTCGACAAAAGTTCGTAAAATAGCGCGGGTATTAAATCGTGAAATTTAATATAAAATGGTGCGCCATATAAAATGGAGCGTCGTAATTTTTGACAATGGAGATTCGATAATCCCGGACAAACCAACAAGAGATGGTGGGCTGGATTAACCCTCCTAAATATACGAACAAGAAGCTCACCCGGGCGCATTACGATGTATAGCGTATTTTAAAGTTATCTGCTCATATTTTAACAACGGGTTTTTTTTTAGATTATGCGAAGTGCATCTTCGCTGAGAAGAAATTTAACAAATTCATAATTTTTAAATAAAATATCATGATCGAAATTTTTCTAAAGTAAAATCTATTTCGAGCTACTAAAAATATTGTTGGGGGTCTCTTTCCAAGAACACTTATAAAAATGTCTTTTCAATTTCGAACGTGCAGCATACCACGTAAAATTATACTAAAAGCCTGGAGAACCGCAAGCACTTTATATGGCCAATTAAGGGTTAAGAGCCGAAAGACCTTAAACTCTCCTCTTTAAATATTCATAGTGAAGTAAACGACTAGCGAAAAAAGTATCAATACTTTTTTTTATCTCAATTCTTCCGCTTTGTTCCCGACTGGAAGAAGGATGCACTTTGAAATGAAAGACGACAAAAGGATGTGCATATACGAAGGGACTTGTAATACAGACAGCTGCGAGCTATGGCCAATTCTGGCATTTCGTCTCAACTATTCTTGCTGTACCAAATCTTTTTTCCAACAGTAACGAATCGAGATACATTGAAGCAATAGATACTCCGAATCTGTCAATAAGATAAGAATCGCGAATTGCAGGAATACGGATAATTATAAAAAATAAAATAGGAATGCCTATATTAAAGTATTCAAGAAAGAATATGTCTATAAATATTGTAACACTTATTTTTAATTCAAAGATCTTTCAGTATGATAAATCTTAATACATGTTGTTAATGTGATGAATTTTAAGGTCTCCTTTCGCGATGCTTCGAATGTGCGTGCACTCTTTGCAGTCCACTGTATTGTTCTGTGGGATGAGCCAAAAAATCAGAAACAGGTCCGTAATTGTAGAACGAGAAAATGTAAGCGAACAAAAACTATTATCTCGAATGACTCGAATACAACCGCAAACTAAAACCAGCAAAGCGGCAGCATTTTAACGAGCGCATCGATTTTCAAGTTATCGTCGTTTACAAAGATGATGTCGATATGATTTTTTTCTTTCCACAATGATATTTTCGCGCCTCGTGGCGACTCCCCCGCGAATGGCATTCTGAGAAATTTCGTCAGAGGTTTTCTCTCCCTCTCGAGAAATCGCTCGACCATGTTTTCCGCGCGCTTTAAATATCGAGCATGGCTTTCAGCAGAATTGTTAGTCTTCTAGAAAAACACGCAAAAGTTAGAAAATTGAAAAAATCTCTTAATATTTCGTATTTCGTTAAAAAAAAAGTAATAGTAATTTCGAGCATTTTTAGTAAGTTGCTTTTTAATTTTGCAGTTTTTATCAATTTTTATTACGTGATTTTATTACAGCATTATGATGGAAAAATTTTAAAGTCACGCTAGTGATAATTTCTTTCTCAGTTTCTACTTCATTATGTTTCTATTTCATTCACATTGTTGATTGATATTCGTTAATAATTCGGTTTATTATTTCATCATTTAATCATTGAAAATTTAACATGTGTAGGTACATACCGTTTTATTTAGTTTAAAGCAACACGTGTTTCGTGATAGTATACTCGCATTTATACGCGTATAAGGTACCGTGCAGGGATCGCTTAAACAAGATTTAACGCGCAAAGGAAAAGCCGGCCTTATTTGTCCCTAGGCTCTCCCAAGTAACCTCAGAACGGATACGGTAAATTTATTCACTTAAATTATTTACGTGCTAGCAATTCGGGAATTACCACTTAAAACATCGACGTCTTTCGGAAAGTAATGTACATCCTTATTAAACGTTCGACATTAGAGAGAGAAAGCAAGAGAGAAAAAAATACTATTAGCAAAATTATTTTCAATATATATATAACCTTTCATATTTTTCTTTAAAAAAAAAATAGATAACAGATCACTCAGAAGTAATAGTCAGCGACAATTTTGGAAAATCTCTTGAGCAACACAATTTAAGCAATAGATTTTTCAAGACAGCTAATATTTAAGGAATACATGTTGATGCAATAACGCGCATCAACTTTTATCGAAACAGTAGATTTTCCGAAGAAATTTTGCCTGCTCGCTCGTCAAGAAGCCCACTTGTATTTGCGTTTTCCAGGCTTTATTGTTTCCTTCGAAATCACCATTTTCATGAAAATGTTTGAGTCTGTCGTAATGATTAAAATTGAGAAACGTTATTCATAACATTTTTCAATTTCGAGCTTCCCAGAGCATTTCTCATATTTTTCGAGATTTTTTTTCAGTGTCAACAATGATTCATAACGAATATCCACTGATGTATTTCGCGCATCGCGCATGTATTTATATTAATTAATAAATAAACTAACTAAAATATCATAATAAAAAAAGACTAATTATAATTCACGTTAGAAAGTGATTAATATTTTTAATCGGACAACAATCCGAATAAATCTGAATTCGATAATTCAAATATTATGCCGTTCGATATGTATATATTCTCGTTAACTTCTTCGGTATTTGCACACCGATCGCTCTCTACGTGCCCGTTGCTTTTTGCGACCTCATAATTGAAGAATTAAATAGATGATATATAACAGGACAATGTAATATGATAATGGCATGTAAAATAAAACAAATTAAGTACGCGTTAAATGTAATAATATAAATTAAATATGCAGCACCTGAATTTTCCAATTATTTAGAGAGGAAAAAGTTCGTGATCCGACAATATACATTATCCCGCCGTGTAAAATTTCAATTCTTTTTTCGCATATAGCATAGCTTTACTGTGAATCCATTATACCATGTTCGCGTTATATTTTTTTAATTTTCAATATTTTTACGTATCGCCTGGAGCTTAATCAGAGACTGTGAGTTTAATTTTTTTTTTAGTACACGACGTATCTGTATTCGACCCATATTATAAGTAAAGTACGAAATATAAAAATTCTAATTATTTCTAATTAATGATTTTATATTACGTTTCATCAGAAAGTTATCCGCGCAAATTTTTATATAATAAAATTATATAAAAATATCGAAAAAGACAGTTTCGCAAAACACTATGTAATTAAGAAGAAATGTTTGAGAAATAATAAAAGTGGTACTTTCTCTCTACAAAAGTAGAAAGATTAAACGATAGCTGTTTCTAAAGAAACATTAACTGCAGGAAAAAGATCAGCGTAATGATCAATATCAAGGAATACGATAAGGCAAAAGAACAAGAAAGATCTTATCGCAATCTGACCAGTTATCGCAAGCGCCGACTTCTGATCAGATTGCGATTGAGATTAAGAAACAGGTCATAATCCGATTCATTTTCCACGGGTGTTTTTCATAAACACGGTAGCAAAGGGAATATACGGGCACGCGAGTCGAGTCGAGAATCGAGAGCGGAAGGAATAAGATAGCCTTTCAATGGGAGGATGCTGACCCCCGCAGCTAACGGAATGCCGATAATGTTTTATGCATTTTTCATCTTCGGGCGACGAGGTAGGAAAGGACCGAGATAGGAAAGATGGCCGAGGGCAAGGAGTCGGCCGAGCTTCTCGAACTTCGATCACTCGCATGGACTTGGCCGTCGGAGTTCCTCTTCCCTCGGGGTGGAAAAATCGCATTTCGATGTCGGCGCTACAGCAGGGCTGACGTTCGCCCTTCGATCTCTCGGCGTCCTGCATCACACGATCACGAGATGACGACTTGTTCGGGCGATTCCCCCGCCTGTCGCGATAGATGGGATCATTCGTGATGCCCGCGCGATTTCATCTCGCGTACCATTGCACCGCCGCCTCGCCGCCGCGCCTTCATCGTCGACAAATTAATTACGAGAAATAAATCGGAGCGCGTCACGCCGAGCAGGTAATCGATCCGAGAGGATGAGGTGGGTCAGAAATTGCGCCACGCTGTCGGCGAAGCAACTGCCGATAATGTTTTATGCATCATTCACCCACGACGCTGAAGAAGCGGAAGAGACGGATCAGTCGCGATTAATTTCTCGCTCGTCCAAGTTTTATCCCTCGGTATCTATCGCATCCCCGTTGCCTACCGACATGTTCGACGCGAAGGATTTTTCGTGTTTTTTTATTTTTTTATTTTTTTAAGTAACGTCTCGCCGATATGGTACGTTCGGGGATGCCTACGAACGCGATCTCATCGATTGCATCAATGTTCTTGCGCAGATTACGCGTTACGCGGTTTTACGTGACGGTCGAATACTCAACATTGGATGCCAAACTCGTCGTATTCAACGGACCGATTTTTAATTACGATATTTAATAAAATTTTTATTAGCAAATTATGTGTGAAGTAAAAAAGTACATATCAAAAACGGAGAGTACACAGCTTTTATCGTATAACATCAAAATGAAAACAGAGGTTATTGTTTCATGCTTTAGCATACGTCTATGCTTAGTGATTAAAATAATATTATAGTGGTAAATTATGAAACAACCGAGTTTAACCGTGTACTTCGCTTTATATCGCTCAGTATTCATAAAATTATACCATCATAGAAAAAATAAACGTGAAAAGTAATAGTGTTTAGCATTACTTAACTAACTACACGAACTTCGTTAAATCTTTAAAGAATATTTTTAATGTACACAAAAAAATTCAATTATCTTAACAAAAGATACGTGATTTAGGCCATCTTTATAATGAAGATTTAATTCAGCAATTATAAATGAGGTGAGAGATTATCAACCATTAGGATATATTTATTGCGTTCTATACTATTTTACTTCACACCGAGAACCTGTCGACTGTCGCATATGGGAAGACATTAATGTTAATTAGCTAATACTTTATGTTAGCGTGTTCTAAAATTGAGTATAACAAATTACACAGCGCATATGAATTAAGATATCTCACCCGAATATTTTTGAGGAAGAAAACCTATAAGATGATAGAGCCGCCGCGCTACGCGGTGATATTAGGAAATTGGAGCTCGGTAATGTTTTATGCATCTCTCATTGTCGATTCGAGAGAGAGGAAAAAACAAGGTGACGGTCGAGAGTACTTTGGGGCAGCGCGAAGTTAACTCTCGCTCGCAGAGAGACCAAAGTTTCCTCTCTTTCGAGACAAGAAAAAAACGAGCTATAATTTCGTAGAACTTATAGTCCAATCGGGAGACGGGAAAAATATGGAAATTCATGCGCAGCAGACTCAACAGAGATGTAGCGAAAGAGACAATAAAGAGCGGATGGGAACGCCGTAAGAACGCGCGAAAATATTATCGTATTCATAGATATTTAAGGAATAATAACATGCACTTTCCTCATGCATATTAATTTCTTCACATTTTTATACTTCATCTGGTTAGGTCACAGTTTTCTCTCAACCTGGTTAAAGAAACAAATATTAAATGTAATTTCGATTATTAAATTTAATTCAATTTGTTATATTCGACATCGAATACGTATCAATGTTCTGAATTTAAGAATAAAAGTCACATTATAGATTACTAACGGGGTGGAAATATATCGCGTTGCCCCCGAGCATCGCGGATTCACTCGCTTCACCAATGATGCCACATGCCATTTAGTTTCGCCGCGCCCGCCGTTGCGACACTGAGGAGAATCGCCGCGGGGGAACTTTTTCCTGGAAATCGTGAAAATCGATTGTCTCGCACGCACACGGTAGACGCGGAAGGAAAACAACATCTCGGACAGACGCGAAGGAATAAACCATGAATCGCGTTTCAATTTTTCAAGACGAGACCGGCTCTCAGAAGATTTTGCAAAGATGCATGAGGCATCGTGTATTGTATGTCATCGCGAAAATGACAAGCGCGAGAACTTCGGTGAAATTTATCGCCGGGACGGGAAATGGGCTAAGGCGAGAGAAGAAAAGATCTCGCTGCCGGTACACAAGAGCGTGAAGCGCGTAAATTTAATGGAAAGACTGGAGTGATATCAAAGTTGTTACATACGCCGTGTACCAAAAATCGTGTACTCTTCACAAATTTTACTGTACATTTTCTGAAACGATTCTTTCCTGTGTAAGCGAAACGTTGATTAAACGCCACTTTTTGCAACAAACATATTTGTAAAATTCATTAAATGTTATGTTTAAATAACAATTGTTGCGTGAAACGCTTTTGACTATTGTAAATCCTATTTCAATAGATTTGTTGAAATATACCGCACGCAACATTGTTTAATTATTTGTCAAGTTTTATTTGACAACAAAACAATGCAACGTTATTTGCAAAACATATATTATTATTGCGATGCTTCAATATTAGCTTCTTCTTGTGTTAGTTACAATTTTAAAAATGTAAATAAATATTGCAAACAAAACGATCGTAATATTAATTAAACGATTAATCATTACGCTAATTTTCCCTAATCAAAAGATGTCTGTTGCCGTACTTTTTAAAGATCTCTCTGCTGCTATAAGAATTATCTAAAATATTTCAAATAAATCACAGAATAATAAACAAATAGACGAAAGATATTGCAAACTAAACAAAAATTAAATCTTTTATATTCATAAATATCATAAAATTTAAAAGCATTCGGCTGGCTGGACGACACGACACGACGCCGACGGTCGGAATTACATAAAATTTTAATCGGATTACGAAGACGGTAAGCAAACAAGAAGCGCCGCACAAACAAAGCTTTCTTCGCGCGATACAATCCTGGGGAAAGTGTCGCAACGTTTGAAAGTTAATTCAACAATGCACGTTGTTTTGTTCCGCTCGCGAAAAGATATCGAAGGCCGAAGTTTCAATTTAGATGCTGAACAGAACTTGCTCGAAATTTCCGGAAGAGCTCGCGGCGCATTAAATTATTTAATTCCAATAAGAGACGGCTACCTTCGACGAGCTTCCGTTTTACAAAGACGACCAATTCGTCCGCCTTGCCGGTTTCCGTTCCTTGTCCGCTTCCTTCTCGCACCGTCGGTCGTATAATTGTTAATTAACTAAAAGCATCAGAAAAGCCCCTGGCTTCTCGTCATTAACGAAAGTGATCTAAAGACAAACAAGAGTCATTGCTGCAAAATGCATATACAATTTAAAACAAGATTTTATCATGCGTTTGCTGATAAAATGGTGTTCGAAAGGCTTGCAAAAAAATATATTAAAATATACTATTATCTTCGAAGGAAAGTCGACTCCAAATTAATCAAAAAGGCCTTAAAACATGACGTGGTGGATTTGGTGGAACCCATATAATCCGTATAGTATAATAGATTGTTATTACACCATGCAATACGAATATATGAAAATAAATGTAGACTGTCTGTCTAGTTCTCTTCTGTCTCCCGTGACAAGAACGTAAATTATTGTCCGGCTATTCGACAGACGAGGCACCGCCATTTTCCAGCCGAACAAAAGCTCTTCCCCCAATTCCTCCCCCTGTTTCCGCATTAGTATTTGCGCCAATTGCGGGGCGCGCGCTCATTACTCAAAACAAAATGTGAGCGAACGTGCGAATTGGCGTGCGGCGAGCGCGAACAAAGGTCGTCCTTAATTTCGACTAAATGTCCCGTATGTTAGCGCGTCTCCGCTTGGTCGTTGACATTCGGACCGTCGAAATGGCGTAAATTCATTAAGTCTAATCCGGCGCGAGTCTAAACCACGCGTACGACTGTCGTTACCTCCGTAACGCGTTGTCACACGCGGAAAATTTACATTTAACGAGCGGCTTACACAATTGAAGACAGAACGGCGAAATTAACATTCCGACCGATAGGGATTAAAAGAGAATACGGGGGAATACGTGCGTTGCGATGCAGCGTGAAATGATAATAAACGAGCGGAGCCCGTGATATTTGTCCGTCGTGACAAGCGTATTGATAATTCCCCAATAGAACGCAAATTATCTCGGTAATTATAATATTTCTCGTTATTTCCTCTTAATCAGCTCGCGCGAAATGACATTAATGATGATATTCTGCTCACGTTTCCCGACGAATCGGAATTTTCTTTCTTAAACAATGCTGTTTAACGTCCAGAAAATCATCTCTTTTCACGGTTCATCCGTCCGATTCAGCGTTATGCACAGCGCCACTCGATTAAGCTAATTAACAAAAAACCGATGCTGCGCTTGTTGCAAAATAAATACAGCACAAACTTGGTTATGCATGATATGAAAGAGGGCGCGTATACCGATTCCTCGATTATGTGCTTATAGAATGCTACTACTGACACTTTAACCGTGAGATGAACATCTGTGTACGATATATTAATCATATTTTTTATTCATAATATTAATTTCCCTATCTTTCAAACTCGAGCTTAAAAAGAGATGAAGATGGATCGTTCGGTGAAAGACCTTGCGTTAAGGATGTGATAATTGGGAGAAGGAAGTAGGAAGGAACGGAAACGCCAACACGTCGAAAAAGTGAGGAGAAGCAGGAGAAGGAAGAGAAAGCGAAGGACAGAAACAAGATGGACTAATTTCTCGGCAGCGCGGACCGTTAATCGCACCGGAATTAAGAGAACGAGGAGACAGTCGAGATAAAGGCAAGAAGAAAGGGGGAGACACAAGGGGGATACCATAGTCTCGAATGCCACCTGCCTCTTTAGGCCAGCCCTCCGCTCTCGTTTCGTCCCGACTACCCTTCCGGCTCGGCTTTATACGAAAGCCTCCCCGCGGCGGTCTTTGAATTCACGTCGAGGAGAAATTTATACGAAAACTTGACAATGCTCTCGCACGCGGTGTCGCTCTGGTCCCGCCGACTTTCAAGTCCTTTTCTCGCCCGCCTGTTCTCACCGCCTACTATTTCCGCGCACGCATACACGCGCGTGCAAAGGAGTGGAAAGTGCCTTCAGCCTTCGGCGCGGAGAAGTGTGGCGTTTGGCGCGCGACTTTAGACCGGACACACAACCGCGACTGTGAATTACATTCGTTATTGGAGTTTCACCCTTTCTCCCGCGACGTCCCTTGATCCCCGACACCGCAATGGCGCGCTATTAACGACGAGTAAACTCCGCGAGGACTTTACGGCTTAAAACTTACCGCCCGTTTTCGCAGCCACGTCCCACTTGTCCGATTTCCGAAATTATGAACGACGAGATAAGCGTTCTCCAAACTCCGCGCGGCTTTTATCTCCCGACGTCGTTATAGCGAGACGTAAAATTTGGCGCACTTCAAGAAGCTCGGTAAGGGAGGACCCTGTTATGAGAGTTTGGCGAGAAGCCTCGTTACGGGACTCATTTAACGAGAATGCATCTCTTAGAGAAGACTTTAAGGCTCTTGTCTGACAAGTTCTTGATGCATATCTCGCAAATTTTCTTTCCCATATTTGTTTCAAAGGGAGGACAGGGACGAGGGAAATTTTGGACATATCTATCACGATGCATTCTCTCGTGACTTTTGTTCTCTATTTTCTTTTATATGATATTATATGATATTTTTATATGATATTAAATTTAATTATAAGTTATTTAACATACATCTAAAAAAAGACTTTAATCTATTCTTATATATTCCTTAGATTAGATTACCTTTTACCTCTATTCCATTTTCAACTATTCACTGCATTACCATTTACAAATTCACTTGTGTAAGTGCGTGTGTGAAATATGTGTAAATGTATGTGAGTATCCGCAATGTGATGAGCTCGGGACCGTGGGTTCGCTAAACCCAAATGACTGTGCGGTCATCAGTCATCTCTGCAGGATCTTTCTTCATGTTATGATGAGCTTATATAAATGAAAAGAAAAGCTGCAAACCAGAAGCTATCATCACCAGATACGTTCCAAATATTTCCTTTTCCCATTCGAAAACAGAAACAGATGATAAAAGAAACTCAGATACTGATATGCGCAGGCATAGCCAATATGTTTCAGAAATGCATATCACAATTTGAATTGAAATATACCATCATTAGTATCACTTTACATTTCGACTTACAAAAAATAATCGGAATTTATTATTTAATTTTCTAACAATTTTATATAAAAAAGAAAGTTTTATTTTTGCTTAAAACATATAAGCATTATGCTTCGACCGTGCTTCTCAAAGAGCGAAGACGAGACGAAGGCAGGTACTCGTCACAGGATCAAAGCCGATGTCCTTTCCAGCAGTTAATACGTTTACGAGCTTCTTAGTTCCATTAACCAGACACACACAAGAAGGAATCAACGATGGCGTACGCTTCCGGGTTTCCCGGCGTGTACCCAAAGAGCCAACTACGAATCTCACACTTCACGTCTCCTCGAGAAGTCGGGCCCGGACTTAATCGCGTAAGAACACGTCAGATACGGAAGGACTTCTATTATAGTTTCAGAGTACTATACGAGCTATACAGAAACGGCACGGATGTATAGGATATGGTATATCAAGTGGGTATATGTGACATCACATTTTACAATTGCAAATAAAAAAAAACAATTATTATTTTTCAAATATGGAAATTTCCAAATCTTTTATGTTAAGTCCCTTTTATTATTTTGTCGAGTTTCTCGTATATCAATATTAAAAAAAAATACTACCAAAATGTCAAAGTTCAAAAAATACCAAAATGTCATTACACTTTGACATAGAAATTAATACCTTCTCGCTTGACCTTTCTCGCTTAATAGAAATGTAATTGCTGAAAGGAATTAAAAATTCCTTTCAGCAAATTAAATAATAACATTATACACTATATCTTCGAAAAATTAAATAAAATCTTTAAATATTTTCAAATACAAGGAAAATATGATATTTTTAAAGACATGTTGGTCTCTCGTGCTAATGAAAAAAATTTCATTCCAAGAAAAGTACACGAGAATAAGTTGAAACGTTGCATTTTCCGTATCTACATAACTGCCTTATGTGTCGTTTCATTTTTAAACGCGCTTAATTAACGCGCTTAATTAATACGTTTATTCTTGCGGTAAAAACTTTTAGCACGGTTATAAAAGTACGTTGAATTCGCTTTTTCGTTAAGTTTCGGAGGAGTAGCGCTAAAAGGCGGTCGCCCATTATTACTATCATGCGACAATAATTGTCTTTACGTAGCCAGCGTGGTAAAGTACGAATTAATTTGTCGGTGATTTCTCGCGCGAAAAAAATCGAGAATTCGAAGTTGTTCTCTTTATTGCGTCATTAAACAAATTTGCGGGAGAAAACTGTCTTTGATTTTAGAAATTACCTTCATACAATTTTATCCTTTGCATTTATATTTAATAAATAAAGTAAAAATTGTTTATTGTTCTATTAAAAGAAAGAAGAAATACACCGTAACCACCAGACTTTTTTTAAACAATGATTTTTTTAAACAATGAATTACAAGTATTATTGGGGAAACACCTCTCTTTCTCTCTCTCTCTTTCTCTCTCTTTCTCCATCAGTTATATGCACAGAAACGTCAATAGCTTTCGTTTTCATTGCCTTCAGGCAGCTATTAATTACCCGCAGTATCGATAATCGATTCTCACCGAGCGGAGTCGTGAATAAGAAATCGGAGAAACGGCTAAAAATGGGAATCGCGTTCGCTATTTCGCG
This sequence comes from Temnothorax longispinosus, assembly GCF_030848805.1. Lineage (NCBI taxonomy): Eukaryota > Metazoa > Arthropoda > Insecta > Hymenoptera > Formicidae > Temnothorax > Temnothorax longispinosus. Next base: position 6,827,927 of record NC_092369.1, read on the forward strand.
CTTCGACGATAACGCATATCGCCATTTCTTTTGCGTCGGTAATGCCGACGATAACTTTCGCGGTTTAGCTCGTTGAATCTGCCGGCTTCATCCGGCAGTTCGTCGCTCTCGTTCGAGCTTCTTCCGCCGCGTAGCATCTCGCGAAACTTCGTATCCCTCGCATTATTGTGTACCATAAATACGCGGAACTTGGCGATACCATATTATAAGAAGGGGGACATGCATGATGAGATAAAAGTTTCACCGAAAGAAGTATCGGAAAGCGGCACACTTGCCGTGTCTCTCAAAATTTTTCTATACCTCTCTAATTATTTCTTATCTTTAATAACGAGATTATCTTAAACTCCAGTTTCCAAATTGTTCTCAATTATTATTGTTTGTTTCCATCTTCAATCGTATCAAATGTCTTGCCGAAAGCTCACAATTTAGTACGTTTAATAAATTATGTATGAAAATGTTAGCGCACACAAATTACATTTTACTAAAAACGACTGAGAAAGCTGTGAAATATATAGGTTTTTTTTATTATTTTCTTATCATGGGTGGTATCAACGCATCAATAAAGATTCACGGTTTTATCTGATTTGTTATCACGTGAAATCTGACGAGTATTACGAAGTGTTGCGAAGGAGGGGGGGGTATATACGAGAGTTATGACTTGGTGAGTTGTTTACGACAACTGTAGAAACTGAGAAAATTCCCAGAGGCTCGCCAAGTATCTCAATGCCTTTCGCGACTGTGTTCTACACTATATGCTATACATATATAGATAGATAGATAGATATATATATACACGCGGAAAATCCGTAGCTAGGCGTTAACGTGTTTTATGGTGGTCGAAAGGAGGGCGAACAAAAGTTTACCGCGCGTTGCCTGCAGAGCGTCGCAGTGACGCCGCGAAGGAGCCCTCCTTTCATCCAGCAACCCTCCTTCGAGGTTGCACTTCCATCCGCGGTGGTTGTATTTTTCCACGGACAGGTTACAGCCACCGTGCTGTCCGTCATGCGCCACTAGCGTAATGCACTTTCTAAAAGACACTTAAATAGTCGTTAATACGCGCGATTGTCTAACTTCGCTCGGATACGCGTTTCGCCCACGTCGAAAAGTCTCGCACGTGTGCGAGACGAGAGGATTTATATCCCTGCTAGCTATACAAAGCTCATATTAGCAATATTTTAAAGATTTAAGACAATTTTGCGAATGCCGTTGCAAACAGAATGTAAGATCAATGCGTAGCCAAATAATGCAAGAAGTTTTCATCGAATAGATTTAATTATTATTTTTAATTATATTAATCGCGAGGAAAAGAAAAAATAATTAATATTTAATTATATTTAATATCTGTCTTCACAATATGTTGCGATAATGCCAAGATATATTATTAATTATACAATGTGCAAGTAGTTACAATTTTGTAACAGTAAAAAGTGTTTCATCATATTAATGCATCTAAATATGTTTAATTAAAATCTCTCGTAATACTCGGTCGCTTTATTTTATTACAACATATATTGTGTTTGACTTCAGTTAGCCGGGAAGTATTAATCTTCCGCAGTGTCGCTTACCAACGCACGCGAAATTACAGATAAGTAATTATTTATTTCCACAAGTGCACGCGCGTCCGCTGGACAGCAGCATGTAATCTCCGTGGCAGCTATTAACCAAATTAATTAATTCGCCAAGCAAATATCTCGAACGTGCGCACGATATACTAAACCAACACAAATGTTCTGTCTCTGCTCCATGAATGAGATCTGTTTCGCAAACTTGTTAGTTACCGCTTACACATATCATTCAGATTGACGAAAGAGTTGGACATGCATCTTAACTATAGATAACCTAACAGCTTAATAGCAAGTTTAATATTGAATGATTAATAAAAAGATCCCTGAAAACGTATATTTCATTAAATTATCGAAGCGAGTTTTGAAATTTCGCAATTAAAGATGTACCTATCATCTACGAAATCTACATATAATCTCAGAAAATTTTTCGAAAGATGTTCGAAAATCGCTACCATAAACTAAACCGATATATCGTAATATTTTTTTGACACCTGTTAAAATCGCTCTTCGACTTCTTGTATAACAATTCCCTTCAACGAGATTAATAATTCAGCGAGATCACCGGCGGCAAAGCAAGCAGAATGTCGTGCAATTTCGGATTTCTTCTTTCAGACCACGTGCCTAACAGAACTGCCAGACGTGGCGCCTTGCAACGGCACCGTGCGACTACCGCCGCCGTGCGAGGACTCGCCTAGCAGCGGCAGCAGCAAGGATCGCAGAGACGAGAGTCCTCGCAGGAGGTGTCGGCTGTTGGCGCCTGTCCTGCTCCTAGTGGCCGTCCTGCTCCTCGGAGGCCTCTGTCTGCCGTTTCTATTACAATCCGCGCCTGCCACGCACCAGCAGAGGCTGGACGTGATCAGGAGGATTCTCACTGAAGTGCCTCTGATCGACGGGTGAGTTTATTACCGAATTGAAAAATACCGAAGGTAAAACCTCGCAAAACGTGTTGCGGGTAAAACGTAAAACAGAATAAAAAAAAAACTTCAATATACAAAGACATTCAAAAAATATAAATCGCTCTGAATTACCCAATATACGGTCTTGTTTCCGGAATATACAATCTCATTAATGTATCAAGTAATTATTCCAACATATCATCTATGTTTACATCGCGTAATGATGATATGGATATAACTCCCGGATACTCGAAATCAAATATAAATCTCATTTCGATTCAATCTTGCTTATTAATCTCAAGTAACATTGTAATATACAGATCATTATACATTTCGAATTATTATTCAAGTATATAATGTTCCGCAACTGATACTTGAATAAAAAGCATATCATTGCAACATATCACAAATTTTCAAGTTAATCAAAAATAATTATTCACCTACACTGCCGAGTATCGCAAGATATCATACTTGCTGCACATAATATTCTTTTAAAACTCATATTTCTAATTCGCAGGCACAACGATTTGCCCTGGAACGTCAGAAAGTTCGTACACAATCAACTTGGCGAAGTCAACCTGAGCAGCGATCTCGGCAGGGTCGACCCTTGGGCCAGATCAGACTGGAGTCACACGGACATCCCTAGATTACGCGCTGGCCTCGTCGGTGCACAGGTAAATTCAACATAGCATTCGTTATAGGTTCACCGCCCTTTCTCTCCGTCGACCATTATTTCTGTTCAATTTTTTTTTTTTACAAAAGCTCACCATTTATTCCGGAATTTTAGTATCGCAATTTCTATGTTAATTCGTATTACGTTACACATTCATAAATCAAAAATACATTATTTTATCAAAAATAATTGGTAATGAGAAACGCTCGAAATTATCAAACATTATACGTTAATCATCAGCAATTGAATAAAAATAGAATGTATTAAAATCGTGTATTTATCGCGAGATGATATCGGAATAGATAATATATTCTTTGCTACAACAAATTCTTTCAAGATACTAATCTTATACTAATAGAAAGAAAATCGTTCGGTTTAAATGTAAGCCTTGATTTTCTTATATTACGCTGGCAAGAAGATTAACGACGATTCGGTGCTGATACAAGGGTTTCGGCACGCCAAAACTATCTTGAAGCAGCGAATTTACCTGTCACCGTACTAAGAATGATATTCAATTGCGGACAATTAGATATCAAAGGAAGCAATCCAACTTAAACAAAGACGCTCGCCGCGGCGCGCGTTCCCGAATATGACAGGTCGACCTTATCGATAACGGAGAGACCCGTCAGTGGCATAGAAACGTGCAATTCCAATTGGACCCAAGCCGTAAAAGCCTCCAATTATCGAAACATATTATTCGAACGGAATAACTATGTGCGCAATTGTAGCGAATGGCGGTACTCGCGTTGTTGCTAAAGCGCCCATGCAGTTTGCAAACAATTCCAATTCATTATCAGTTCTATCTGTAGCTATTCGTTGTAACAGATCGGCATTGGCCGGCACACGGCGTCTGTAATTCTACTCGACTATACGCGGGCCCGCACAATCCAATCGGATCGCGCCGAACGATGAATCGAAATGCCTAACGATGATTTGCACACAAACGATAAAACAGAAAATTTACTTGCCGCACAATGCCACTTGGCGTAACTCGGCTAATAAGCGACTAACTGATGGCACTACATGAACTGCTATGGAGAACTGCCCATGCACGATCGATGCGCGATCGCGGGCTCTCTCGATTTACCGTGATAGCGTCTCGACGGATTCGAGTATCGTTCTTGTAACGATGTAACAATCGTCTCAATGAGATGTAAACCGTTGACGCTTAATCGACCGCGATTTCTCGACCGCGAATCTCAAACTGAAAAAACGCTAAACCGCCGCCGACGTCGATCTATCCGCACGCGTCGCCATAAAAATCGTCGTGCGCGCGACGTTATTAAGACCTCTCAATAAATCCGAGACTCTCGGCGTCTGGCCGCACGTCGTTTCTCTCAATCGTCGGTCTTGTATCTCGATAAGTTACGATCGTCGAAGCGGGTCAACAAGTGAGCACTAACTCTTATCGGAATCGAGAATCCTGCCTGTTCGATCCCGCCGTCTCTTGCCGTCTTGCCGAGATATTGGCAATCGACAGATACAGACGGAGGAAGGAAGCATCATCTACTTCGAGCCTTCATCGCCGCGTCCACGAGGTGTCCCGAAAAAGATATATATACCGGCAACGAAAATTGATTCTCGGTATCGAGAAACACATTTTAGAGCCACTTTCCCGAAAAATTTCGCCCGAAATCCGTGCACCTCCGCTCCGATAAATCTTAGTAATTTTTAAATTGTTAAGGGAAAAAATGTAATTTTCTTCCAACATACTTAAAATATACTCCAATATACTTAAAAATTTAGAAAACGGTTGGTAAAGATTTCTCATTTATATTTTCTCTGTGGAAATGTCGATCACTGATTTATCTGGTGATACGCGATTAAAAAAGAAAGATAAATCGTATGCGGTGATATATACGCCAATAAGCCAGTGTATAGAATCCGTTGCGGTACTTGAACGGCAGAAAATAGGTTCCTTTGATCCTCAGCAACTACTCAATTTTTAATCCAATCTGGCAAATGACTACCTTTGAAAACTTCAATTAGCCGATAAACGCTAATATAGAGTCATATTATAGCTTCGAGCGGGAAAAGATCAATTGTCGAAAGCAATATGTTATCTTCACTTGTCACGTAATTTTTCGCTTCAGACATTGTGTTCTATTTAATTCTGTTGTACGATCAAAAAAATCAAAATTCTGCACGCTGTCAAATGTTATATTTAATAAACCAGTATATTAAAGACTAGTATTTTAAATAAAGTAGGCCGAATGTAGCAATTTATTAGATTCACTATTATTATTATTGTTGTTGTAAATTATCAGCTTTTTCCATCTTAAAAATATACAAAACATTTGTAAGAGAGAAATGTTACAAGCATCTACAAGTATTTACTCAATTTTAAAAATTGCATTAAAATAAAACAAATTAATTAAAATACAAGAACGCATATTTTTATTATCGTTGATACCAGACGATTTGATTGGTGGAATAATTGCGTTCTCTGTTTTGAGTCATTTCGACGCAAAAATTAGATACTTCTGTTTGGTTGTAAACGCGAGTGCTAGGATATTTATTCCGCAAATAAGTTATTCATCGGATTGAAAAGAGCAATAAGCGACGTAAAAGCGAGTCATAAAGGCTCATAAATGATCTAAATTAATCCGTTGCTATTATTGGCGTATTTCCGATGCTGCATAATTTATCTATATCGGAAAATTTTATGGATAAATGAAATGGCGTTTGTACCCGATTCGATATTTATAACCTGTTACTCGCTTCGAAGCAACACATTACAGTGTGTTAGTCCATAAATTTTATATTCCCGATATAATTCGCGCGATCAAACACGGAGTATATCCTTATTTTTTATAGTCCGTTGTAATCCTCATTAATCAAGCGACAAGCGGATAAAGTAGAAGTGTAAACAAACACGATCGAGACTATCGAGAGCGCGCGAGAATTTCGCTCCAGTTTTGCCGGTTTACGTCAAATTCAATCTCCGAGGACACTGCATTTATTTACTGATCGTGAACCCTTTTAATCCTAACAATTTATCAATCGCGCCGATAGACAGACAAGTGGTGGATTGTCATTCTCCTAACGATAGAAAAGGATTTATAAATCAGCTGGCCTTTTTTATTATTGATCGACTGTTTAACGTTAAAGATTATCTATTATATCTAATTATTTGCGATCATCTGTCAGAAGATCAGTATAATAAAGTATTTTACATTTAACAATTTATTTAAAAAATCGTGTATTTTCTTTTACAGATTGAAATTTAGTTGCTGAAATAGATATTTTACAAATACAAATATCTATATTACAATAAATATATATTTTTTTTCATATAAATATATATTTTATATTTTCTAATAGATGTATCAGAAGCGTCGTATTTTTTATTATCAATAGTATATTTTTATTTTTTGCGGTTTTAAAAAGAAAATACTGTGTATTTTAAAAATACGTGAAAAATCAGATATTTATACATTAATGCTGATGTATCTACTAAAATATCGTAGAGAGGGAATATTCTTTTTTTACATGCAGAAAACACATCTGAAAAATATTCTCTCTTTACTTTTTTCAAACAAAATATTATTCGAGCATTTTTCTGCTAAAGCGTTTTCGGTATACAAGTACTTTTTTACTCTTCACACACAATTATAATTGGAATTTTAAAGAGAAACTCTCGATAAATACGACAAACGATTGGATGCTGATTATTTAATCGCTCAATGAGCTGATATATCCCGGCAACGGCTTCGCACCTCGGTCTACGGCTATATTTGCGATTAGCTGGCCTCTTCCTCTCATCTCCGTCATCGATACCGGCGTCGCGCCCGTTCGCTCTTGGCCCGCGGAGGATATTAATGGTCCTCTGGGCACGTTCCATGACAGAGGCAAGCCAATTTCGATCTGGATCAATGGCGACGCCATAATCAGCAAAGCCCTCGGCAGAGCCATTCACTTAGGCCGAGGCTGCTGGCGGCAATCGTGGCGCTAATACATCGCTATAGAATCGCCAATACCTAAACTCCCCCTCCCCTACCCCCCTTCCGCTTTCTATCTTCGCTCTCGCATCTCCTCGCATCCTGACTGCGCGTATGACCGTTCGCATTCACATCGTGTCCCATCGTCGGACCGCACGCCTTCGAGATTAAGCCAGAAATTAGATCGTGCCCGAGTGAGTGGCCACTCCACGAGAAATAATCGCGTGACGAGAAATTATCTAGGAATTTTCGATCTCGTTCGGGAAGGGCGTTTCATCATGAGCGACGTGGAGTAGTAAAGTAAGAGCCTGATCCGACCGTACACGTACTTTAACTGAACGTTAAATAGCCCGGTTAGAGTGGTTGTAGGATTCTGTCTATCAGTGCACATTGTTAATTATAATGACGGTAGCAAAATATAAACGTAAAAGTATATAATAATTTGCCCTCTTATTTGTCATATGATTCCGTTATTAACGTTCTACCGAGATATTTATTGAGAAAAACATTTTCTCAGTTTCGACTAAACTCTCGATCACGTTTATTTGAACACAAATCCACGATAACGAGTTGTGATTCTTGTATGTGTATAAGTTTCGTTCGCCACGCGAATATTCGCCCGAGGCTCCGATAGCGAAACATACCGGAGCGATTAGTCATAATGGGCCGGCTCGTATAATAGTCCGAAGTCAAGAGCCCACGTACTCATTACGTATTCTACCTAGCTCGTGCTGCAGTCGGAACTTGGACAAGTTTGCACCGACACTATTTGAATGTCGAAAGGGTGGGGGTTAGTTTGGCGGACTTGGTAACGGTGCTGCCAGTGTCAATGGGCCGGTAAGGTCGAGGGGAAACTTTAGGCTTCGATTATCAAGGCGCTAATTACGTCGACTCGCGTGCACCACGCGTCGAGCTCAAGTTGTATTAAAATTTCTCATTACCAATCAGTACTTGAATGTCAACGATACATGTGATCTAACATAAGTTTAGAAAAACATCTTGAAATTTACAAGGGGAAAACCGGAGAATCAATTTGTACAAACATTCCTATTTAACTTTCTTTATATTATCACGAACGTTTTGCACGAATATATTTAAACGAGTTTGAAAGTTTCATAATCAAAACTCTGGATTTCAGTAAAAAATAATTAAAACACAAGTTAATACATTTATACATACGATCAAGATAGAATGTTTGTTCCATTCTTCACGAGATATATCAGTTATTCAAAATTTCCTTTTTACTTTTCTGTAAATAGTGTAAATGAACGCATAATAATATATTCTTAATAAATTTTTATTTTTAAGAGTAAGAAATAAATCGCTTGTAAATATATACTGACATAAAAAAAACTGGCAAAGAACTGTTATTATAAGTCCAAGTTTGACAAATAAGAAAATGTCTGCACTTGGAGTGATTTTTTTTTAATTTTTAGCACTGTTATAATGTGATGTTAAATTACAGGTACGAAATCGTGCCTATAATTTAGAACATTTCAATAATTCAAAGATTTTATTTTGGTATATTGCGATCACCGAAACTGCCCGGCCAGTTCTCACCCTGTTTCAGTTCCCAATTGTCTCCTTTCGACTTAATTTGTTTGCACCTTGATCAGCCAATAAAAATTTAACGCGAGCATTCTTTCCTCTGGGAACCGACTGTTGCAGCGCCGATAAACTGTTGATTATTGCTAACACCCTCTTTTTACTTTAATTCCCTCGTTCGCGCAACTTGTGGCGGATTAATCGCGAATCATTCGCGCTTCATTACCGAAACATTGTTGTCAATTTACGAAGAATTAGTAGGTGACTTAATTAAAAACTTTGCGATTTTATTATTGACGGTATTCGCTCTTCCCGGATGGAATTTTAAACATCAGCGAAAAGTTCGATGCGATCGTTCGAGAGAGAGGGAAGCTGCTTTACGTTTAAACTGCGAAGTATCATTGTACCACCACAACTTCGCTGTAAGGCAAGTTTATAATCTTATATAACATTTATTCGTTCCCAATAAAATGCTTAACACTTAAATACTAAAATTTGTTAAAGTCTTGACTCACGCGAAAAAGATAAATTTATTTCATCAATTATATCAATCTGCATTAATACTATTCGTTGAATAAATTATTTAAGAGCAATTGTGGGAAAATTGAATTATGCTCTCAAAATCGTTACTTGAAATTAGCAATCAAAAACTAAATTAATTAGAGTAAGCGGTTTGATCAAAGATGTCGATCCATCAATCACATTTCAAATTACAGGAACGAGAATGGCAACTGACCTGTCACTTGTCCCTCTTGTTACCTGTCTTTCACTTGAATTTGTATTACCTACCTACCTACGGCTACATCCCGTATACGTTGTTACTACATTGCATTCTATTTATTGAAACATTGAATATATGCTAAATATTCTATTATTCCTTTGAATTCTATTATATTTCGAAACTGCAGTTAAATTAAATTTTCGTGATCATTACCGTGAGATTAATCTGAAATTTTCACACAATTTATGTTAAATATAGCGATGTGTTATTAAGTTTTAATTAATCCCAGTAATTCGATTATAACAAAAATAAGTTTAAAAATCGTTTTGTGCATCGACGTTTGTAATAAATCTATTTGCACAAAATAAAAAAAAATCGATGAAGTATCAAAGTTGCACGATACAATGATGATATCAACTGAATAGCAGATGTCGATATGTCAATCACTTTTGAAAATCGTCAGAATTTAGTCTATGTCCTTATTCACCTTTGATTTCTATGAGAAGACACTTTAACATTATAACAACATTATAAAGATCGATTATCTTCGGTAAACAATAGTCTTCAAGAATTTCATTCATTGTCAAATACAACGATTATAAGATAAAATTATTGCCGAAGGATAACAATCACTAGTGTCGCTAATTATCTATTTAGCAAATTTTTAATTTTTATATAATATTAAATGTTACTTTTAATTTTATCTACTTTATCGACGACTTTTTTTTATCTACTTTTAATTTTTTAAATAAATTTATATATTTTTTTTATTATATATTAAAAAATTGCAATAAAATTGTAAGTTTTTCTATGCTAATATGTGTGTGAAAAATGTAGTAAAATAAATAATTCAAGAAATTCCGAAAGCTTGTAAAGCCAAATTAATTATTTAGGGCATTTCAAAATTTTGTTATCGCAATGTACGTTATGCAGAGTTCGATTTAATATCTAGCATCAAAAATACTAGCCGTCGCTGATGGCGATCGAAAGTTCACGCTGCGAGCTTTTTCTCTCAGCTCGTTGTCAATCGTCGACCGGGCATGTTTATCACGATATTTGCGAAGGGGGGAATCGTAACCGATTGCGATGCGAAGTTTTACGAAAGTCAGTGGTAGAGCGGCGACAGGTGTCGATACGTCAATCAATTCGATCGGATCGATAGGATTCGGCGTACGCGTCTACGTTCTCGGCCGATGAGGAACGCGAACGCGGCGCGCGGTATGAGGAAGGTGGACGGGGAACGCGAATTGGTCGTTATTACGAGAGGGGTATTATATCGGCGTGCGGTGCTGATGCATGCAGGACTGGTTTACGCGGGTCCGTAGCGAACGCATGGCGCTACGTCGGTGTACCACTATCATAATTAGGTCATATTGGATAATAGCGCCGCACCTGGCCATTCCGCGGAAACAGACCTCCCGTATTCCCCGGTGGTATTCCCGAAAAGATGCATACCTGATCATAGAGGAGGCTCTGCGCCTCGCTTAATTTGCATTCATAGCATAGAGGATGGGTAATTAGACTGCAGTGAAATAGAGAGGAAATTAAATTCCTCGGAAGAAAAGGTCGATATTTAATTTCATGACGGACAGAACGCCGCTTCGTTGTGTTTTACATCCCGCTGCATCCTGATGCATCCCGTAGAAAAACCTATCTTTTTACATACGCGCGATATATTGACACTGCGTATGTGTATTATATTTCAATTTGTTTGACATCAACTTGACGAGGGTGTACAGCACGACAGTTTGCCAACGTTTCCGATTAATTGTTGGCTATGATGATTAATGAGGCACTCTATGATCGCGACATGACAATCAACATGATTCCAACAAATAACGCTGATTTACGAAAAAAAACTAATTATAAAATTAATTTTAAAATACCTTCAAATATGGGAATAAAGTACCGTCTACGAATGTTCCATTCATAAATGAGCAGACAAAGATGCTCGTATATAGAAGCTATTTTACTTGGACTATCTCGAACTCAGACGTGCCATTATCAGCGATTTAACGAAGTGCACTTCTGCTTCTCTCGTTCATGGAAACTACCGGTTATTTTCCCAATGTTCTTCCTATTTTCTGATCGTGCACCGCGCTAATAACGAACGTATTTTATCGCGTGCCGTTCGCAAAGAATATTATTGATTACCCGGGCTTTCCGCCAAAAAGTTCATTTCCGGCATCACGCGGAAAGATGACTTACGTCGATCGTTTTCGGACCCGTTCGGGTACATCGTGATCGGAAGGAACGCGAGACGCTTCTTGAACGCGAAATGGCCCGATCTCGTTACATAAGCGTGGAATAACAGCGACGAAAAAATTCCATCTCGTTCATCCGACGCTGAAACGAGAAAGCGAACGAAAGAGCGCAGAGAAGTCTTTTCATCGCTATTATTTCTCCTGCCTATGCAACCGGAGCGAGCCAAATCGTTGTTTACCCCGATCTGTAACTTGGCACCGAAGCCATCCGCTTTAAGATCGCAAATAAAATTCCGCGTGCTGGTGAAATTCGATTTTCGATTCTTTCTGCTGGGAGATATAACGAGGCTCTAGACGGGACACAAGAAATATGGAGACAGGATTTCTAATTCTTTTCTTATCTAATTCTCTTCTGATCGAAAAGTACCCGACCGAATCTCGCGAAAGATAGAAAAATATGTCCTCTCGACAAAAGCAGAAAATATCAAAATTCATTTTTCTCTCGTTTGATTCGAATTACGATCCGTATCGTCCGGTTTATTTATAATTCTTGCAAACCAACTCTTTCAAAATAGCTCAAAGTAGATCGCAAAAACGTCGTACGTTTCAATAACGAAAACTTTTCTCGCAAGAAAAATCTTGCATTCTTATAATAGTGGACTGTTATTCGTACGAGCATCATTCAAGTAGTAAACAATATATCGTGCAGGTCCTCTACAGAAAATCAGGTATGCGCATGAAATTCGACAATACGAGGCAGATAGAGTCTATACGTTTCAATTCCTAGACGGTAATTCAGAGTGGATAAACATTGTCGAAAGAATTAGGTTAGTAAAAAGACATATAATAATAGCAGTTTCCGCTATCCCGAATTTTCCGCCGCGGCTTTCATGCTCAACGTCTGCCTTGCATTCTGCAAATTTATTTATACCAGCTCGCTACCTTCTTGTCGGTTATAAGAACTGGCTTCTCAACCCGGTAAGACACTGATGCTTAATAAATGATCGAACTTATAGAAATAGTCGAAGCAGCATGATACACGCGGTACATGGAGAGAAAGATTCTTTACAAATGCATGCTTTATACAATGTAAAATAAACGTCAGAGGTCAAACTATTTTTTTATTTTTTAAATAATTTCATAAAACCGCTTTTCACGTATCAAAACTCAATTAAAGTAAAACTCAATTAAAGCTTTTGTTCTCTTCGTAAAACTGTAATTGTTATTATATTCATTCGAGTGTGTAATTGATACTCGTGATCAATGAATTTCTAAATATTTTTATGCATATATTTATATAACAATTTTTCAAAACAGTTACCAATTTCAAGCTGCTACATAATTCGACATTATTATATCAACAATTCAATAATAATCATAATTAAAATCATTTGTGTGAAGCTCGCCAAATCTAAAGCTAAATTATTTCGTATGCAAAATATATCGGACGAACGATAAATTATTTTACATATGCAGTTTGTGAAATTTAAATAATTTACTTCGCCAAAGAATACCACAGTTGCGCAATTCAAGTTTGCAATCTAAATTCCGGTTCTCCTCTCGGATATCCGATTCATAATTCATCTCCATCTCCGTAGCGTAATTTATAAGACGGTATGTATATTATCGTTTTGCACAAAACGAACTAACAATAAGTGACCCTGTGTTTGCGCGATCTTACAGCGATGGAAATCCGAAATTAGCGAAATCACCATATGCGGAAATATACGCGCGCGCGATTGCACGTTCACGCTCGGATTGTCCATTATGACCAAATACAAAATTAGAAATAACTATTAGACGCCTACATAATCCGCACAACAAATATTTCAACTCTTATTTTATACGTGATATGTAAATTAGAGAATTTACGATGTTCATCGAACTTTATAATTTTAATTAATTTTTAATTCGATGCTACATACATGCAAAAATCACTTTATATAAAACAAATAAAAAAATATACATATATATTATATCATATTTTCGAATATTGTATATTTAATATCAGAAGTGGCACATTCGAGGCGCTGAATGGACTTTCCTTTCAATATCGAAAAATTCAGCTTTCTCTTCAGCATCGCAAAATTGCACTTTCTTTCTGGTATCGAAAAATTGCGCTTTCTTGCAGCGTTGGAAAACGTACTACAATGTCTGTTCGTCCGAATGCATTGCGCGTCAAGTACGATAGACTCGTCAGTGCATCAAGCACAAATGCATCCAACAGACAATGTATTGTACATGCAAAAATAGAGCTGTTATAGAAATGATGTAGAAAGATAACGTATAAATTTAGAATATTTCAGTTAACAAAAAAAGCTATTTTATTGTAAATGTGCAATGCCCTTATTAAATCAATATATCGATTACATGACAGAGACATCGACAACATTAGTAGCTTGTAGTAGAAATAAAAGTATCGTTAGTATCCTAACAGCATCCATGTCCCTACGGGAGAGAGAAAGAAATTACGTGTATCCGTCAAGCGCCTGTTTCCGAGATTAGGATATCAAGTTATATGATACCGTAGGGCGCGGGAGATAGAAAAGAAATGGATAAAAATAGATATCATCGTATCTCACGAAATACGATTCGAGTAATATGAATAGGTTTGTTAAACCTTGAAAAGAAATAAAAATAATATCGTCATTATTGTATCATCAATTGCTCAATTTCTTACGAAACGGGAATTACACGAGGCACATACCACGCTACTTTCATTCTGTCTCTCCAAGTTTCGTCATTTCACGAAAAATCCAGCAATATCCCCTCGCTAAATTTTTTTTATATTTACCACGTATATCATAACCTTATGAAATATAATAAAAACACTCATCGTCGCGTTATTACTAACGGAGGCGGTCTCCTGACACCTACCGATTTCATAACTTTACGGCATACTCTCTCCACCTTGTGTCGTTGTGCTTTGTGCTTGGGTATCGTGATTTTTATAGTGCTACGATAAACACAAGCACAATCTGGCTATCGAGCGACGCTGGAAGAAAGGAGGAGCGTTTGATATACGATATGAATGATTCGCGTTCATTTACGAGCGGGAAAGCACAAGCAACAGATAAAGCCGAGAGCTCGTTGCGATGATAATAATCGCTCGTTCGCTTCAGCGAGAGGTCCTGCGTTTTACGTGATTATATATATGATGTCGCGCAGAGAGGAAGTCATTCCGCAAAAATCAATGCCGCGACATAAAGACATAAAAGCGCAATCGTAAAATCTACGCGTAACTCTTCGAATTTTTTGAAAAATTTCCCCACAATTTGGATATAGAATAATATTAAATTAAATTTTAACAAAAAGTTCCATGGCGTTATTATTCAATCGCGTGTATTAAAATAGAAATAATTTCGTCGCGATTTGCATTTTTCACGAGCGGATTCAACTAATCCGCTGGTTTAGAGAAAACATTGACCGTTTATCAATCACAAAGTTTCTGATTCGACATAATAACAGAACGAGTTTCTTTTTCTCTCTCGATACCGAATAACGTCTGACAGAAGTACGTACAAAGACAATAGAAGAAATGCGGGAAAGTCGATTTCTTCGAGTGCTCGACGAGATGAAAGAGACAAAAGGTAATAGCGCTCATCGTGCGATTCATCGCACGGCAGTAACGTCGAGTGAAACGCGGTTGCGCCATAATCAGATTCGTTTGCAGCGGCGTATCATTTGACCCCTTCTGTACCACCTTTTCAATCCCCCGTCGTACGGTTTTACGTTTCATTTCCCTATCAACGTTCAACTCGCGCTGTTCTGACAAATTGACGGTGGATTTTATCGACGACGATGGGACTGAGCTCAGTCAGGGTATGCTTTGAATTTTTCTCCTCGGAATCAGATTTCATTACAAAGCGTAAATGTAGACAGCTTGAAAGAAGAATATATCCAAGGAAGAGAGAATTTGCAAAGATGGGGAAATTTATGCTAGAAATGCGTGCGGGCGAGGAAAAGAAAGATGAATCTCAAGTGTTGCGCTTAGTTTTGGTAGCGCAGAAATAAGAAATAGCAGAAAACTTCGGATGTAAAAACTCTTTACATTTTTCACAGAAATAAATGTGTTGAACGCTAAGATAAACAAATTTCATGTAAAATTTTCTATTTTGCAGCAATATTTCATACATTTACATTACATTATCTCGCCCGTTTTGTTAATTAAATTTATTATATATTATGATTGTTTTAAGATGTAAGACTCGTACTATTATTAATAATTTGTTAAAATTATATTAAAATATTGATTTTTTTTAAACCAGCTTTAACCACGCGCGCTAAGAAATTTAGAAAGTTAAAATCTTGAACAATAATAAAAAAGATAAGCAAGAGCAAACTCCAAGTATGTTGCAAGATATTATAAATGTTATAGAAACATGTACGCGATTTTCAAAATTACGCAAACATTTAAATTGGTTAAAGGCATTATAGTTAAAGGCAAACGGATTAACTAAACGTGATAAATATTGAGAGATGCATATGTATGTTATTGGAGAGAGAGCTATCAAAATGCATTTTAAATTTTGGGACATTAATCCTCCAGTGATAGCGCTCCGACAAAGCTATTGCAAATTACATGCATCACTATATTGTGTGCAACATGTCTACTATGTTAACATACTGCAGAGTGGACTAACACGCATAATCGACGTATATAATCAATCTTCATCCCATACATGATTTCAATGTACAGCCTAATTAACCCTTCTACAGTGTACCTCTAATTGACTGCTAACTCATTTTTATATTATTTTCTCGATAAAATATGCGAATATATAGTAATGATATAATAAGAATATAAACTCTATAGAATAAGGATATTTTTTAATTATCTTCCCCATTAGATAAAGCCTCATAATTAATACAGATAATTTTTTTATTAAATATTTTAAAAATTAAATATTTGTCGAGTCATTTTGCTGTGAATACCGCGATGCGGCGACGTGGTCGAAGGCCACATAACAAAGGAAAACTAAAGAAACGCCGAACGTAAACCCGAGACACAGTGCAAGCAATCGGATTTGGAATTCCGGGCGCGTTATGAAACGGTTGCGAAAGCTTCTATCTCTCTCTCTAGTAAACTCCGCCGGAGATACCGGCGACTTCTAATTCAATTATCGAAACAATCCCGATGAAAGGCGCGACCATTGTCGCCGACGAGAAGCGGGCGCGCCCGTGAAATTCAATTTTTTAGTTTTCCGTGGCTGCTCTTGTCCTTTCGCTCTCTTCCGGACTCGGATAAATATTAAGATCCGGTAAAAGAAAACTCCGTTCGTTGCGCTCTCCGACCTCGTTTGTAAATCTGATTGAAAACGACTAAGTGAAACCTCGCGACAAAAGGGCTAACTAAAATGGACCGAGTGCGCGTAACAAGAGAAATTGGCCTGTATTCTCTTTCTCTTTATTTAGCGACGCGTCCAACGCTAACTATTACCCGAGAGTAATATCGAGTTTTATTGATCCGAAAGAAAGATTGAGTTCTTAATGTGATGCGACGGATGCTCATGTTTTATCGTTAAAATATGCATATTATCGCACTAAAATCAAGATTATAATTACGCTCGATTGACTTGCTGTCGATAAGAGTATTTAACAAGTCTAAACGCGTAAACGCGTGACAACTTCTTCTTCGCCGTTTATTTTTTAATAGTTTTTATCAGTTCACTCTTGACTCCGATATACGAGTATAAGAATGAAAATGAGAAAAAACGAGATAATCACACGAGTGAAAACGATAATTGGATTTACGATTATAATGGAAGAGAAAAAGGATTTTCTCTCTTCCTCATTTTTTCACGTTTGCATCTCGGAGATCTAATAATTCTTTGGTACTACATGGAAGTAATCAAAGACGTATAAAAACAGAAAAAAAACAAGAAAAAAAAACAAGGTTTGTAACGTGCCTGTGAAAGTAAATTAAAAAAGTAAACAAGCAATTTCGCCATTAATTTATAACAAAAAGGAAAAGTGCGCTCGCACAAAAGAAACTAGTGGGAGATGAAAATGTAGAACAACGACGAGGGCGGCAGGCAGGGAAATGTTGTGAGTTCCGGGCGCCATTATTTTCCAAGATGGAACAAAACGCGGTGGTGTAAAAAGAACACGCGCCATTTGCGTATCAATTTCAGGAGCGCGGTTTTTTTCCCTATAAAAAGTGACACACACACTTTTGAACCATTAATATTTATCAAACAACAATGCGCCATCTAGAGCGTATCGATCCGCGCCGTCGAGTCCCTTCCAGATATACGCGTTGACGTTTACGCAATATAAATTTTACGCACAACCATTCGCGTTACAGGACAACTTTGTCGCGTCGGGCCTGTCAGATATGATTTACCGCGATATCTACGGTCGCGCGATTTATTTAGCAATTTTACGACTGGCAACAATATAAATAACGCGCTATAGTCGTACGTAAGCCCTACGACAAATCCATCGAGGGTTAAGCCGGAGTTCGCCCTTAATGGCGAGCCCAAGGCACGGCGATAAGCACGTCCATACGGACGAACTTCGTTGCCCCTGAGTGCTCGTCCACGGATAAAAGCTTGCTCAGAAAATGGCGGAAAGGGAGTAAGAGAAAGGGAGAGAACTCGGAAACTGAATACGGAATCGTTTCCCTCCATCTCACCTCCGCTCCGAAACCCCGACGAAAACGCAGAGAAACTGTAACTACGGAAAGACTCGTATTCCACGGCCTTCCGCTGTAAATCAATATTACTAATGTAAGCGCTAGCAACGCGTGTCCGTTCGAGAACGATTCTTTGTAGCGGAAGCGTACAGTGGATGTAGACTTTAAGTGCGACTCTCAGTGATTGTTCGTGCGAGAGCTCCGCTCTGCAAGAGCTACTGGATAGTAAAACATACTCGACAGTTTTATTCTTCGGGAATGATTTTCGATGGATGTTCGCTTGAACGGCTTGAGGGTTTCACCCTCTGAGATAACTTTCAATAATAAAACCTACGATCTCGATAGTGTTGCACGATCTCTGTGAGTGCGATCAAACAACTCACAAAGTTCGTTATTCTATCTGCGAGATTGATTTTTTTGCGAATACTTATTTTAAGCTCGCAATTTAAATCGTTAGTTAAATTTTATTTTAAAAGCGTATCAATTGAGATAATCGAAATAAAGTTTTATATCTCGAGACGTGCACGTTCAATAAGTATATCTTGATTAAAGATGACAACTCGATTAAAAAGCGAAACGATTACTAAAATCATCAATGGATTCGATATCTCGTTATTCTATTACGAAAACCAATCCAATTGTTTTCAATATAACAGAATTATTTCAATTTCAAACCAATAATAGAGAAATATTGTTAATATTTAGGTGTTCTTTGTTTTTCGTTTTTTTTTTCTATTGGTTTAAATTGGCGCAAGATAACAATATACTTAGAAATTTTATTCAGCACTTATATATATTGAAAGTACAAATATAAAACATACACACTATATTTCATTGCTACAGTATTTTCGAATTTAACTGAATGAGCTAATGACGATTAATTACATTTATTTATGTAACGCGCCAGTTTAACGTTAATCTTTCATAGTCTATCCATATTTGGTGACTTGATTTTGCAATACTTAAAGAAAAGTGAAAAGTAACGTGAGATTCAATTGTTGTTTTCATCCTCTTGAGAGGAGTAAAAGAATTTTTGTATTCAGATTATTTATAAGTGGATTAATTAGATGCCACTTATGTTAAAATGTTTGAAAATATACAACGCCAGCGCCCCAACTTCAACATGAATGCCGGCCTATATGCGCGATATAATTTGAACGAGTAAATCGCGGAATTACCGAATAAATTGTATTAACGTCGACAGAAAGAGCGAGCGAAAATATATTCTAATCCGACCGTTAGAAAAACAACCGTCACCCGTAAGTATCGCGATGAAACGAAATAACTTGTGTGCCTCCCCGTTCTCTGTTATCAATGCCTATTCTGAATCGCGCAAAATATCCGCTTTGATGGATAGCCGTCATTTCGATACGTTCATGAATCGCTAAACACAAGAGACGGTTAAACCGTGCGGGATTTTGACAATCGTTAATTATTCGAAGTGATCACGTATGTAAATCGCAAAATTGCCGAACAAATTGTACTAACGTTGACGGAAAAAGCGAGAGCAAAAATGTATTCTAATCCGACCGTTGTTAAAAAAGGCAATCGTCGCCTGTAAATATCGCGACGAAATAAAATAACTTGCGAGTTTCGTTCCCTGTCGTCAATGCCCACTACGATCGCGCGAAATATCCGCTTCGATGGATAAACGTCGTCCCGATATGTTCACGAATCGCTATAAACACAAGAGACGGTTAAACCATGCGGGATTTTGGCAATCATTAATTGTTTGAAATAATCGCATTTGTAAATCGCGGAATTATCGAGCAAATTATATTAGCGTCGGCGGAAAGAGCGAAAGCAAGAATATATTCTAATCCGACCATTATTAAAAAGACAATCGTCGCCCGTAAGTATCGCGACGAAACGAAATGATTTGAGACTCGTTCCTCGTTATTAATTATAAATCGTGCGAAATATCCGTTTCGATGAATAGCCATCGTCTCGATACGTTCACAAATCGTTAAGCACAAGAGACGATTAAACCGTGCGAAGTAGCATTCGTTAATTGTTCAAAGTGATAGCATTTTGTGTTTCTCGGCATATGCCGCGATCGCATTCAATGAAATATTACGACGATACACGGAGCGGAAGTTATACCTGCTCGGTCTCGGCGCGCGAACGGTAATGTCGCAATAGGGTTTCAGCGGCCGAGTTGGCGACGTCGGCGCGCGAACAATGGGGGATAGAATGGGGATCGGATGCGTGCTCGGTAAGCCTAGTCATCCTACCCCTACTCACCCCCACTACGTCATGTTTCCGAGAAGCCGCGGTCGGCGTAAATAACAGTGCGTCGCATACCTAACAATTTCGGTGCTATACAAGACTAGCCCCTCTTCTCTACGAAATAGTACATACATCAAATAAAACGTTATAAGGTAAATGTAAATTCCGAATACTGTATGTGCGTCTGTACGTGTACGTGTTTCCTTTCGTATATGTGCTCTCATATCTCAGATCAATATTAATTTGCGTGTTTTCGTATCTCGACAAATGGATTATCGCGCATCTAATGCGTCGCGTTTTGTGATCTCATTAACGTCGCCACGTAATTATAAATGCGATAAATATTCATCACGCGAAAAATAGTAATAATTAATAATACATATACATAGTAATACCTACGTAATATTAAATTGAGAAAATTAAATTGAGGGAATTAAATTGACTCGCAAGATGAAACTATGGCAAATATCAAAGCATTGGTTTCAAAGTTTTACTTTTTTGAAAGCAGCTATCGATAGTAAAAATCTTAATATATCCTTAGCTATGTAAAATTAACGTACTAATTTAAAAGATTTATTCCCGAGAATAATGATAAAATTCTCCTACAAACGCAAAATAATTTTTAATCGATATCCTCGAAATTTAAATACATTATAAACTTTTTTACGCGATTAAGTCTGCTAAAATGGATTTCCACATTTGCTATTACAAAAAAAAAACAAATTAAATATTTTTCGCATTTTATTTTTGATCGTCGTTGATATTTTTGGATGAGAATTTTGGTACGTAGCATTCTTCATCGCGATAATCTCTACAATATTGCGTTATCCTCGAAGCGTCGAAGAACCGTACATCAAATTTTCTCGAGAAGACAGCGCAAACCTTTTTACTTTGCAAAACCAATTTATCACGCCACGGGTGTTCGCTCTCATTTCGGAGAGCTTACAACGAAACAAGCCGGGAACGAATCGAAGGTGCATTAACGCGCGGCGGAAATCTGCAACGGCAAAGTTCAAGGCTCTAGGGGAGTACTTATGCATAGATAAAAGCACGCCGGCAGAATGGCGGACCGAGTTTGGTGGCGAAATGGTTCTCGCACGTTTTCTGCGGGAAGCTGAGAAGAAAGCGCCACGAAAAAGCGCCGCAAACCGGGAGCGATGCAGAAAAGCGTCCAGGAATCGCGAGGTAGTTGACGGAAAAGTTTTCGCAAGCGACGAAAATTTTACTAACTGCGTTTTGATGAGACACGATGGATCCGCGCTTACAAAGGACATTGGTTGCTGCATGCTAGTTAACAAATCAGCAATTTTTGTTTTAAACTACACGAAACTGACGCGGTAGAATCAAAATTAGTTTATAACAACAAATGTAAAAAGTATGACAGACATCATATGAGAAAGTATTCCAATTTTATTTTAATGCAATTTCTCTGGAATATTTGTTTTAAGAAAAAGAAACTAATCACACACAATGCGCAGATCTATCTCTCTCTTTCTTTTTAAGAATAATATATTTATTATAATAAAAAGTGCGAATGTCTAGATAATAAAAGCAGATACATGTCTCCTGCAATAATGTTATATACGATATAAATTTAAGATTGAACTTTGAACATTAATACATGATTTCTAATTAATAAGCTGGACTAGTCTTATAGATCCTATTGCAATTGTCGATCAAATATACACGTAGCATGGCTTTATTGTTAATTATGAAACATGTTATTAATGATTAGCCGATTAATTTCGATGCATGAACTGATGAGGTATTTTGAATTCAGCATAATCCGCCAATAAATGCTCTCTCACATCAATTAATTAATGGAAATTAATCAATTATATTCTGACTCAAGGATACCTAATCTACTGTCAATACGGTTTTATCGATATTATCAAAAAATTGTACATAAATGTGAAAAATCAGATACAATATAGTACTCGACATTAGTAATTATATAAATATAAATTTTATTCGCGGCAATATAAAGAGTATCGATAATTCGATACTCATGGATAAAAATGAGTCCTGCGCTTGGAATTACGACGCTAGAATTACCGATAAACATTGTTTAACATTTTATGGTTACACAGTCGTAAAATAATATGAAAATAGTAAAACGAGATAACATAATAAATAGCATTAATTATGACGACATTATTATTACCTTTGCGATATATATTGTATATGTTCAATTATTTGTGGTGGTGGAATTTTATTTCCATAGAATTTTAATTTGAGTTCAACCGTATGATAATACATTACGAATAAATTCCATATGAATACACAATATACAGAGCATTATTAGTATCGCCGTATTTCCATATGAAAATGACAGCGAGATGAAGTGTTTTAGTTTTTAGAGCAAACCTTTGCCAAAAGAAAATTCACTCCGTTTACCTCTACAAAAATACAAGTAAGGACCGTTACGACTAAAAAAAGGAGCCGTACACCAGTTTTACCCGTTTTTCCACCCCCTCGAGTTATCGTCCAGAAAGTATAGCGGTAAAAACGACATAACGAAACAAGGAAATGCCGTGTAATTCGCGAGGGCGACTGTATCGAGGCGCATTCGTTGCGGCAGTAAACCGGTTTCTTCGGGTCGAGCCACTCAAACTTCGCGTTCGTGCGCGATGCGAACTCCACGGTACGTAGATAGGTAGATATCCTTAACAATGGCAATCCTGTTTACGAACAAATTCCCCGCAGCGGGAGCGCGACGAAATTCCATTTCTTCTCAGTTCGTTGGGGCGCACACAGGGACGGAAACCGAGTTCCTGCCCGCTTAGTATTCCCCCCTGCCCATCCTTTACCACCCTCTTCCGTCCCTTAACTTCCGTCGAAAACGCGGAGAAAGTACCGTGACCGCGAAAAGATTGCCGAAGTTTGCAACGAGAGAACGGCGATAAAAGACAATCAGCGAGACGAAAGCTCCATCCACGAAGTTGGCCGCGCTGGACTAGCAACCCTGTACCGTCGTTGTTTACTCCGAACTATATCCTTACCACCTGTCTCTCTCTCTCTCTTTCTCTCTCTCTACCTTCCGGCGCGAAACGGAAGCACGCCCGTTGGAGCGGGCTATTTCGGGTGCAAGAAAATGATTTTCGTCGTCGGGAAAAGGCTATTTCGGAGGAATACGAAACGAGAGAACTCTCACGGATCGTGAGTGCACTTGCACGCGAAACGCATTGAAAGCGTCTTTGTTTTCGAGAGCTCCCTCACTGCGCGACATCACCTTCGCAAAGAGAATATGTATTATGATTTTCTCGTACGTGGTGCATAAAGCAAGCAGCGTGCATTTGCCGAGTTTTTGGCAGATTTTAACTAACAGCATGTAAAGTGGCAAGTCTAGAATTAGTTGAACTGATTAATAATAAAAAGGTCTCTGAGAGTGCTAAAGATGAAAATCTGTTACTACTTTCGTAAGTAGCAATGGCACTTAGCTGACTCTTTTATATGTACATGTTGACAGTAAAGTATGAGTGCCTGAAGAGATGCACGTGCACCGTTCTTCTCAGTTACAACTTACAACTATAAATTCGAGTATCCGTGGTGTTTATTGGCACAATTACGTCTGTAAAATTTGACGCTATTCCGCGAAGCGACAGCAAAACGCCTTCCATTTAACGCGCGTCGTTGTTTATCCTTCATCCCGAGTTCACGCTGACGCTCTCAAGATACGTTTTCTTCGATAAATACGTTTCCGCCCTGGATTTCTCAAAACGTTGCACCGCTATCGAGCGGATATTCCGTTGGCAGCCGTCGCGTGTTTTGAACTACCTTCCCTCCCCCCCCCGTCTCGTCAGTGTTATCTGCTTTCCTTCTGCAAGAAGGCACGTAGCTTTCCGGTCGGACGGCTTTATCTGCCGCATACCCCCCCCCCGCGATATCATTATTAACTGCGATTCGCCATGCGATCGTCCGCGCGCGCGATCTACAGCGGCGCGGGGGTCGTCCGGAAGATAGGGAACGTCAGATCCGCCCTCTGCTCGCTGTTGCTCGCTGTTTGCAACGCTAAACTCCATCAGTTAGCGGCGTCAGATTATTAGCGTCCCCACGTCTATTTCGCCGTGACGAATAACCCTCTATCGCGCGCATCTGCCGCGCGATGTGCCGGAAAGATGTCTACACGCGTGTCACGCGCATCCGCACTCCGTGTAAATTACGCGCAAAATACTATAAATTATTTGAATTCACATAGCCCGTGAATTCACTTGCCTACCAAGAGCGATAAATCATATGCGTTTAGGATCCTATACGAACATCGAGTATATTTGTGACGATTGTCACGATCTCGCGCAATTCACTAACAACAACAAGAATAATGTAACCTTCGCGCATGTAGTATCTTCAAATACACAGTCAATAGCGAGAAAATATAAATGCGTCTCTCTGTTCGTAACGTCACGCGGAAGTGTACATAGAACGCGTTTATATATACTATCGGCGATAAATGCGAGCGTCAAAAGACCGTTCGTGAAACGCTACATGCCGAGACGATAGCTCCGATTTCCCCTGCAGTCGAAAGAGAATTCGTTTGAGTTGCATGAGACTTCCGTGACGATTCGTCTCTCATCTCTCCCTATCTACCTTCTCTCCGCTTTTCCAGCTTTCTTCTATCCCTCGCTATCCGAACGCACGCCATCCTGCCCATCCATGTCATGCGATTAGTATAATAACGTTGATGTCGGAATAGGACCGCCATGGCAGCGCGAGAATCGAGGATGCCAATCGCGTTAGACTATACCCGGAACTGAAATTCAATATTTACGCCAGTGCGCGCGGTAACTCAGTGTTAATTAGACCGCCGAGTAATTGGTAACGCTAGCTCTCTCAAAGCCTCTACGAGAGAGCGCAGTGAAATTCGGGCTGAATGCCGTATTCCAGCAACTTGCTGCCCTGCGTGTCTCCTTCCCGATATTGACGTTCGATTACGTTCGACGACGACACATCGAATGCTCGATCGAACTCCAGGAATTCAACATTTGCCGAACTGCGTGAACGCTTAACTCGAGGCTGAGCGTTTACGCGTAAATTAAGTAAACACGCGGGAATTAGATCATTTCGCCTGGTGCAAGCAAAGTTTAAAATCGATGTAACTTTGAAAACACGATTTACGATGATTTTATCGAAGGAAAATCTTAATTTCAGTACACTAATTACTTTTTCTTCGATCAATATCGACCTAGAATGCTAAACTTTTTGTATATATATACTTTCTTTTATAAGCAAAATATACAAAAGAGACTGCTTAGCATACAATTAAAGATATTAAATTCTCTCTTAATTAATTTGGTCCCGTAGACTCAAGATTATTTACTTTCTCGATCAAAATATCATGTTTTTAATTATGCAAAGTAATTAGATAAATATAGATAAAAGTATCGGAATTTCACGTAAAATTCCTTCTCGGCAAAAAGCCTCAAATAACATTCCTTACGCGATAAAGCAACTGTTAAGCGCGGAAGTAAGACCCAAATTCTTTAACGTAAAGAGTTAATGAAACGTTTATCGCGCCGACAATCGTAAAGCATTGTGAGCAATTGGGCGTGACTATATTACGACACTTGTAGTACGGAGTCACGCGATATCAGAACACGCGAAAAAATACACGAGAGCTACTTACTATTAATAATGTTTCATTTGATATCTTCCACCGCAATGCTTTATTGTAGCAATGTAGCTCCTAGAAATGTATTCGAGAGTTAAAAGAGAGAATAAACTATTACATGATTTTATATGAACAGATTTCCTCTTTTTCGGAAAAAAGAAGTGCCCTTTTTCTAAATAAGTTTGTTGAGATATCTTCTTCCGTTGATATTTGATTTGACCATTTTATATCAAGATTTTATATCATTATTAAGCCTACCAATTGTCCTCTCTCTCCTTTTTTCATTTTCTCTCTCCGAAAAATATTTTCAATCGATTAATTTCGTGCATGAGAAAAATGGGAGAGAATATAAAAAGAAAAAAAGTTTTTTTTTAATTTGAAACATTCATACCGCAAGGACTTTGTGTTAAAACATTTGTTAAATTAAATTTCATAGAAATGCTAGATTTCTAAATAATCAAATAATATAATCTGCTTCTTTTTTCAGTTTTGGTCCGCCTACGTTCCTTGCGGTGCCGCTCAGTTAAACGCAGTTCAACTCTCACTGGAACAGATCGACGTAATTCGTCGACTCGCCGAAATGAATGCTCAACACTTAACCCTGGTTACCTCCGTCAAAGGTGAGTATTACATCAGCACTGATCAATAATCAACAATTTTATAATTTTCCCATCATATTACGTGACAGTAATCACATCACATATAATCTTTCTTCATATTAAATATCAATAATTTCTTTTCTAAATTCGTATAAAAAATTGCAATTCTATTCTAAACGATCTAATATCGATCTGCGCGTTTATTTTTTATCATCAATTTTAAAGACGTAAAATTATCTCCTTTTTGCCTTTATAAAGTATTTTATAACTACGATTGTATAGTTAGCCAATTAATAAATGACAGTAATAAATGTTAGTAATATTATACGAACAATTCGATGTGTGTCAAGCAAACGTAAGTGAAAAACGAGGATCGTTGAGTTGAGTAGAAACGTCAACAATACCAAAGCGCGTACAATGAATGTGGGTCTCTAAAGTATTATCAAAAGAATCCACGTTGTGTCTTCAGGAGCAACGTTGGTTTATTTGAACTGAACCTTACCTTTTGTAATTAAAAGAATTCTTGCGACCGTCGTATTATGTTATTAAACGTAACGCGGTAACCGGTAGTACCAATAGATATGAAAGCGACGGTCTTGGAGAAAGTTTCTCATCGGGACGATTCGAGAGGATAAAGGACCGGCTATTAATTGCTCGACTTCTCCGAAGTTGAAGAGGAAAGTCGTTATTGGATTCGATTCAATGGCGTAACTTGGTATTAGGGAAGATTTATCAGCAGTGGACAAAAGTATTAGGCTACCGCCCACGCCATAATCGATGACGGTCCCTGCTGATTCACGAGACACCAGAGACATAACAGTATTCGACGTAATAAGAATATTAAGATTGAGATAATGCCTGCCGGATCATTGACGGACCTTTATCACTTCGGGATTCGAATTAATCTTGACGAATTAATGCAAACTAAGTTATATTATCACTGTCATGTTAGGAGTAAACTGCTTAATGTACTAATTAATTATCATCACATTTTTGTTGCGCGCATATTTGAAATATTTTATACAAATTTAAGAAAATAATTTAAAGCTCTAACACCCCACTACATTTTAGAAACCTGTTACAAATTATCATTAGGTATGTCAAAGTTTATCTCAATACAGTAAGAGATAAAAAGATTACGAAATGTTGAATGCAAAGTCTTTTTGTTTCGCGAACGTCCATTAACGTTGATGACTGGTTGAACCACCTCTATTTTTAACGAAAACTCATTTACCGTTAAAAATTGATGGGTCAATTTATCGTCTGTTAACGAGAATTTGCGAAATGTTGGCAAAATCGACTAATGGAGAATAAATTTCATCGATATGCAATAGCTACTTTTACGATATATTCATGGAGAAAAAGAGAAAATATAACCGAGGCAACAGCGGCGCTAAAATAAAGAACGAACTGCGCGCATAGCTTAAAAGAAAAGAAAATGCCAAGCAGGAGAGGACAGCGGGAAAGGATATACGCGAAAGCTTGTGAAAGTTTTTGCGACAAGTAACTCACTTCAGAAACCCGACTGCCATTTTCATAAGCTCGTTGAAATCGAATCGAGGTCGCGCGAGAAAGAGATAAGAACGTAACATTTTACGATAGCTTCTGCACAAAGGCTGCATATAAATAATCGAAAAACGATTAAAAACGTAACAAATAATTCGAACGGCGTACATTGTAGGTATAATGAAAGACGCAAAGACAATTTACTTGAAATAAATTAGATAATCTTTTATTACAACTTTATTTTAATAGAATTTTAGTTCAAACTTTAGTCGTCAAAATATTTCATCCTGGAAATTGCGATACAATTTTTGCGATTGATAAGATACAGTTAATCGTCCAGTAATGAAAAATTCGATCCTCTCGCGACGAATATGTTTATGCAAATGAACAGTTGATTGGACAGGTATACCAAATCAAGTTACGCAGTTGAAATATGAAAAGGGGAATATGAAGAGCGAGTGAAGAAATGTGTGTGGGACTGGCACAACCTCGCAACGAAAGCCTCGCAGTGGAACTTACCGCGAGTAACCCGGTCCGGAAAGCTGTCAGCCATTTTCATAAGCTCGAGAAACTTCGCCAAGTGGGAAGTGGAAACGAGGTCGCGGTATGAAGAAGGTAAAAGGTGGAAAAGCCAACGGCTCGTGCATGCGAATCTATCTCACAACAGCGTCCCAAACAGACAAAAAACTACAATTTTGAAAATTCATTGCGTTGAATTTGACCAAGTGCAAAAAAAACGTTATTAATTAATAACTAGCAAGATACTTCTCACACCACTCTAATTTCTTCTAACTCATATAAAAACATATAAAAATTGTTACATGTTAATACAATCGATACCAGAATCAAAAAATTAAATCATTGATAATGTAAATTATTTATAATAATTGTGTTAATTTAGTCCTAAGGAATTTATTTTTTCGTTACATCGATATTTTAATATTATTATCTCGTGCAATGTATAATTTGTTAAACCATTTTTACTATTAGATGTTCCTTAGATCTCAGATTAGATCTTATATGTTACATTATGTAATAATAAGCTTATTGTAAAATATAGTAATTAATAACAAAAACGGGAAAGTTGTTAAAGCAGGAGATATATTCATTTAGATTCATTTTATTTATTTTTTTTTAAGGCAAGCTGCTTCCAAGCGAGCTTCGTTCAAAGTAGCAAGGCAGAGAACAATTACAAGAGAAGATTACAGCTTTTTAATTTTCGAGATCAGTGGCGCGTTACTCTAAAGAGAGAGTATGCGGCTTTCTTGTATCAAGATAAAAGATATTAAATCCTATTAAATGCTATAAAACGCTTTAGCTTATCGTATGGCATGATAAAAGAATGAATCAAGCGAGCGCGTAAAAACTTTAGGTTAATATTAATTTATTATTGCAGTTTGTAATTATTCAATGTTTTTTTAATTACAATCCAATATTCTCGGATTTAATCTATATAAAAATTTATGCAACCCCATCACGGTCTACAAATTCGATTAAATTATAGATAATTATATTGACCAGCATCAATAATAATTTACCAATTTACCAAAAGCTGCGCAAAGAAATAAACAAGATATCGTAAATAGCGTGGGTATAGCGATAAAAAAAGCGCAGTGTGAGAATTTTTATTGACGAACGAATGGAAAGCAACAGGATAATAAAAGTTTACGAGTCCGACGAATCCGTCATTAATCCTGAGATTACAGAAATACATACGTATACCTTTAATATCGCAGCAAAGCGGACTTTAAATCCAAGATATGCAGTTAAATAAATAACTCGCGCGACTCGACATACACGATATAAAGTACGATAAATCAGCGGCCCTTTAATATCCCACCGGCGCCGTCTCGATGCAGCCTGAAAGTTTCAATGAGGCGATCGACAGCACTCCTGAAAGCACTTCCGAAAGCGGATCTGAAAGCCGATTTTTACCGATCTTTTCATTCATTCCCGATCCGCCTAAAGCGCGACCGACTTTCCGAGATTCCGTCCGATCTCTTCACCCGGCGAAGGTCATAAATAATCTATGAACACCATAATTCTACGATCCCGCGGCTCCGCTTAATCTCATAAAGTGTCACTTTAATCTCGCCCGGGGAAAAAAAAAGGAAAAATTATAAGACTCGCGCCGGCGGAGCAGGCACGACGAAAAAACGGGCGAAACTTCGCTGATTCACGGAAGAAGCTGTAATTCGGCCGAGAGCAAAGTTCACCGAAGATGATTCGAAGTTCCGCGGGAGGATGAGCCTCGAATAACTCGTGTACTTAGGTGTTTCCTGAGGTTTAAATATTCTCAGTTCGGCAAGTTCATCGTGGATAGCGCTACCGCAGTTTTTAGTTTCACGTTTACAACATTAAATCGCTAAAATGTGACGAACTTTCTATTATCGTGGAACGTAAACTAAAGAATATGGCACCGAGAGATTTTTTTAATTAAATCCTCGATTAAATCATGATGTGATGGTGTTTGCGCAGGTCTCATCGAGGCGCATAGAGAAGGCAAGATCGCAAGTCTAATCGGAGTGGAAGGTGGTCATTCCCTGGGGAATTCCTTGGGTGTCCTCAGGACATTTTACGGTCTGGGAGCGCGATATCTTACTCTGACACATGCGTGCGACACCTCCTGGTGAGTATAAATTACGAGAGAGCGTACATATAAGAACTTGTCTTCGGAGTAATTAATTTATCGCGATCTGAAGCTCAATGAGAGGAATAACGGACTCGTAATGAACCGATCACGCAGCAAAAAAAATTAACGAGATGATAAAGAGCGTTGTGATAGAACTTAATCACGAGTAAAAATGAAAATAAAAAAGCTAATATATTCTTTTTCAAATTATGCATGAATTATGTATCATAATAGATTACGGTACTTAATAGGGATAACACTGCTTGATTTCAAATAAAAATAACAATCTTATACATGTTACATTATCCTGAGCCAAACTCGATTTAATTTACAAACAGAATTATAAGCTCTTTATCGATTTAGCTAAAAAACAATATTTTGAAATCGATCATTCGCTGAAATATTGATTTAGTATAAAATACGCTTTAACTTTAACTTTCGATACTATGTTCCTCGCGTCAATGCACGATTCATTACAGATGAAAGATTTCACCTTCCTATTCACGAGATCAAGATTCTGCGGGGCGTTTCGTTTTCTCGACATCATTCTTGTCGTGCCTCCTCTTACCTCGCGTTCAAGAAGTTTCTCAATGTACATGCCGCTCATTCATCGAACATCCGGTTTTTTTTATTCGCAACTCATTGTGCTTCGTATCACAATCCGCTCTTAGAGGCAAACCAATTCCACGACTGATCGGCTTAGCCGAGGGCCGAAATAACCTGAAATCTGGACGCCCGGAAGTTCTTTTCGGTAATTTCGAAAGCACCCCAAAGCCGCCGCTTATTTTCCGGCGCGTCTGAAAAAGAAACTTTACGGAGGAAAGGAAAAGCTTTGTTTCGCAGAGAGAAAAAGAGGAGAGTAACACCTTTTATCAGAAAGACCCCAGAATTCAAAAGTCAACTTTCACAATTTAGTCTCCTAATCGGTTACTGTAAAGACATTTCTTTAAATTATTCTGACTTTATTTTCCAATTTTGCCAGATTTTGTCTGGCATTGTCCGTCCCGATCTACTGCATCATTTGTTCATCATTATACATTTAGTAAATCGAGCTTAATACTTGATAAAATCTTATAACGATACGCTCCGGCCTTTATTTATGTTACATATTGCTACTACGAGTTTATGGTTTATTTGTTACAATTTTGAAAGATAAACAATCTCATATCTTTTCTCGCGGTTATATATCAAAATAAAGCATTAAAAAAAATAATCTAATCTTTGCGATGTAACCTTGAACTTAAAAATATAAAGTTGCGGAAAATTTATTACTATATTTTTATTTTATGTTAAATTTTTATTACATATATTGGTTTATTATTATCTGCTCGCTTCTTGCGAGCGAGATTGCGAGACGAAAAATGGAGCAGAATAGGAACAGAAACGCTTTTCCTCCTCGAACATCGATCTTTAACCTCGAGGTTTATGCCTCCCTTGCGATACCGCGTGCCGTGTGGAGTTGTAAATAAAGTCCCTGCTTTTATGCGTCCGTTCGATCCGGGTCACATGAGCCGCGACAAGTTGCGTTTTCGCGGAAAATCCAACATTGCATTATTTGCGAGCTGCAAGTTACGCGGGCCATAAAACAGAACTACACGCGCGCAGAACAGCGACATTCGACTCCCGCGCGGCTCCGCGGTCGTTTAATTATCACGAAGCCGCGGTCATTTACACAGATCTTCGTCGTCGAAAGGAAATTTTATTAGCGACCAACGAAAAATTCTCGCTCGACTTTTTCTACCCTCTCAAACTTCGCCAAGTTTTTTTTTTATCTTTTCAGCATAATAATATTCATAATCCGGAAACTAAAGTTTGAAACATTCTAGTTGTTTTTTCTCTTCACGAAGCTTGGGAACGTTCATTAAATGGCCGCGCCGAAGAAGTCGGGATGATGCCAAAAATTCAAAAGTATATTTCTCGCGATTTTATTTTTCTATTTGTTACATTTTTCACATCCGCTTTACCTCTTTTATCAACCGAATTTCAGAGATTGTCAACCGCATTCGTCAACCGTATATACCCACATTGCTCACTGTATCTTTTATGAGCGCGAGGAATCATGCTCGAAATGTAATAATCTCATTCTGTGTTCCCTGCCACGCAAAATAGGATTTACGTCTCGAGGAGAGCGATGCTGGATGCCCCGGTAGTTTTCGGGATGTAAATTACGACGGTGACCGCCAATGTTACTAACTCTAACGCCGTTTTAAGGCCGAAGTATTATACGACAATGGGCACCGACCCGATTCGCCGTACTCTTTCCGATGTTCGCCTGCTTTATGTCTCCCTCGACGCCGCGACGCTTACTGCAGTAAATAAGAATCGGGAGTCGCGTCAGACCCCTCGACGTGCAAATCTTCTTTCGGATAGTATTTTTCTCATCTAATCTACAAAATTCCCCTTTCTCCAAAATATATTATGTCGATGTCGTCTTGATACGCATGACACGGGAGGTAATTCTTGTTCGACATCGAAGGAAGTGTTACTCAAATAAAAATACAGATATTAGAAATGTCTAACATAATAAAATAAATCGCGAGGTTTCTTGAGAAAAAATTTAAAAGATAAAAATCATAATAACACATTTAAAGTTTATACAGTTTGTACTTTTCGTATTATATCAATTTTAAAGTTAAATTACACTAGATTTTCTGAAACTTAATGCTTTGTTCTAAGAATTATTGAAATTAAATCCAAGTAATTTTTCTAAAGAAATTTACACACGTCTTTGCAATAACGCTATAAATAAGTCGTAATAAAAAAAACAATGGACAATGTGCAACTTTTTGTAATAGGAGACATAATAATAATTGCCTAGCCGAGTCACAAAAGAACAAGCGATTTGGGACATTCAGAAAAGTGCACGTCTATGAGAGAAGCCTACCACAGGGAGAACATCTGAAGAAAACTCATCCTAAAAATGCGGTTTCATCTCTGCGGCCTGAGATTTCCGGCATCCATGAGGAAAAGCGTGCTTTTATTGGGACAATATCCGAATTGCTTTCGGACGTGTACCCGGGGCTTAATGTCAGCCTCTGACCCTATCCCCCCTCTCTCTCTCTCTCTCTCTCTCTCTCTCTCTCTCTCTCTCTCTCTCTTTTTCTCTCGCATCTCTGTTCGTCTTTTTCCATTTCTGTCGCGTGTCCTCCCTCTTCTCCCTAGGGACGCGAGATTGTCGACCCGATTGAATTTTCTACAGTTCTAGATGACGACGCCGAATCATCTCTGGCGTTTCCACGTCTGGAAGCGAGAATCGACCGTGAAGAATTATCGGATTCTCAATATCATTCGCGCCTTTATACTACTTGTTTTTTTAACCTTTCCACCTTTATTTCCTCGATATTTTGGGCGTATTCCACTATTCAGCAGTAGATAGAAATAACACAAACTTCATTAACAGTCAAAACGAATCTTAATGGTTTCTCTGGCAAATTTAAAAGCTTACATTTTTTTAACAAAAATTAAAATTATGCAAATGTTTACTTACGAAAATTATTACGCGTTAGAAGTATAAATATAGATAACGAGATGTTACATTTTTCAATTAATTGCAAGTAGTATTTATTTTAACAGATATTTACAGTAAAGTTATAATTGCTAATTGTAAGATATTTATCGAGAAAATTGAAAAAGTTGCAATCGATAATATAGTCTCTTATATAATTATTGAGAAAATGTCAAAGTTATTTAGGAAAAATCTGCCATTAAAATAATAAAAATGACATATTAAGTGACATTAAATGACATGCTATTAAAAAGACACATCTATACGGTTATTAGATATTTGTGATCTCAAGATATTGCTTTTATTATATCTCAAAATATTTCGAAACTTTTTTTATTATCAACAAATTTGTCTCTAGTAGATAGTAAGAATTAACCGTAATAAATAGATAAATGAAAACACGCTACTTCCGAAAAGTTACGCGAAACTCAAATGAGCTTCAGATTGCTTTAACGATTCTAAAGGCAACGTATATGATAACGAAGTACGCAACCCCGAAAGCGGAGTTTGTGCACATTTGACCTAAATCACTTGACCCAACGCTTCTCGGATATGCCTATTCGAGCACAAACAGAAAGGAGTTTGAATCTCTCTGTTCTCAGTGCATACCTAAGCCATTACTGATCAGATCTAAAAATGTATTATTACAAAAATCATAGATATTAAAGCTGGATGGAGATTATCATGTTTATCGAGTTTTGGACAGACGCAGACTTTATAGGAAAACTCATTGTTAACACTTAACATTCTATATAATATCAAATAAATAAATAGGTATTTTTGAAATGTGACAAAATAGAGTATAAAATAATTTATTTATTTTCTATTAATGATGAATACGCTTCCATGATTGACAATTTGTCGTGTCACATGTGATCGGGAATTCGATTTATTTCACACTAAATGGATCATGAAATATGTATACGCATAATAAATATGTATGAGTTTAGAAGCTTTATAACCTGATAGTTCAGAAAATTTTGTTCGCTCCATTCTCTCGTCCGAAACTCGTCCGAGGGAAGAGAAAGCAAGCGCGAGCATGCAGCGCGACCGCTGGATTTTTGCGGCGAGACGCAAACCGACGTTCTAACAGACATTTTCTTGGCAGGGCAGTCTGTTCTGTTGGCGAGACGAACAATACTCAGGACTCCACGCCGGGCCTCAGCGAATTTGGGAAAGTGAGTCAACATTTACATTGTACGCTCCACTGCGGATTTACCTTTTTCACTGAACAGGGAAATATCGCGTTCGCAAAAAAATGCCCGCGTGTACATATACACGCTTCCGAAAGAGTTTCCGTTTTATGGCCGCGGACAGAGCTGCGCGACATTCTGCAGAAAAATAATACTGCAGACTTCCGGCCAAGACGCGTCCCGGCATTATTCCGCGAAACGACCGCACGACAGTTCAGATTATAATTTCGCTATGAGCTCCGTACGTTATAACGCGAATATTGCATTAAACATTTTCAGCTTTTTTGCGAAAATAAAATGTTCCCTAATAAATAGTGATATCAACCTGAGACCAGAGAATATCCTATATCGTTAAAGCATGAGTAATGTTCAAAGTAATTTGAAGTTGTTTCTCTTTATGATATTACGCGCAAATTATGACAAATAATACTGTTATCCGAATTGGCAAATTTAGCGTTTAAATCATCTATTAGCGAACAAAGTGTATAAATACACCGATAAGATAATATCCATGCACTAATTTCTACTAACACTTCGCACTTGTATTGTTAAAATTTCCCAACGGCTTACCCTTCCGGAATATCTATATAAACGAGGCGTCACGACGGCACATTACATCAGGGACGTTCCCAATTTTCGTAGCGGGATTTAGATCGCGGCTTCACGATCTCGATGGCTCGAATTATTTTTCCACGACGTAACCGGGGAAATGATCGTCAACGAACGCGCGACTGATCGCGTCCGACCTACATTCCGTTTATCACTCCCGTCGCTCCACCGCGTTCATAAAATTATATCCCGACCCACTTTCGCGCGTGTAGAATTCGTCGAGGGACTTCGAGCGTTAACGCACAGGTTCGGTGATCTCGACGAGGCGAATTTCTGCCATTCTCGCGCCGCGTGAATCCCGAAATCTGTCAAAAAAAAAAAACCCCCGAAAGAAATGAATCCTCGTCAGATCGTTTCGCATCGATTGAGTTTTTGTCGAAATTTATAATCTTGCGGCAACAGCGGTTTTCGATCGATTAAAAGAAGAAAAAATGAGAGGAAATAGCGAGAATAATGGAGAGGAGAAGAAATAAGGAGGAGGTAAACGAACGAGGGAGACGCGTGAGAACGTAAATCAAACGAATCACCTCCATTATCTCGTCCCTCCATTATCGCATCCCTTGCAACAGCTAAATCTCACATTAACAAATGACAGGTCTTCCGAAGAAAAATTTTATGCGCAACGCTAAATGCTCCGCAGTTTGTCATTGACATTCGCCCATGAAGTGTTAAACAGATATTCCATTTAAAAATTTTCGGCAATTAGAAATAATTCGCTGACGCGGTAACGTCTTTCCAAATATCATGGTCCGGAGTTTTAATCATTTTTATTTATCATATACGATCCCGGTACTTCTACATTTCCTATATTTCATTGCATTATTTACGTATAATTTATTCTTTCCTGGAAAGCGAAGATAGAAAGCTTAATTAACGGATATCGCGCCAATTCAGCTGCGTCATTTCAACACATATATTGCAACTGACTATCGAAAAACGGTAAATATGGTTGAGCCACGGTTACAATAAATTACTCGGAAAAAAGAATTTTCTGTACGCGCGATATCAACCGTGTTCTATTTGCTACGCAAACGAAAAGTCGTGTTGCCTGGCGTGTCTCGATTGTCGCAACACACCGCTGGCTATATTGAAACACCGGCGGTACAAAAGTGTTATTGCTGGTAGCCTGGCATCGGGCGAACATTTCGCCACGAAATTCCGATAATCTACAAGTCCCGGAAGTAATATCGTCCTTTCTCTCTATCTGCGATACCGAAATATTTTTATCAGAGACAATAATCCACTTCGTGTGCTTTAGTTTGGTTTTCTATTCGAAGAAGAGAGAGAGCTAGAGATCTCTCTGCTTTCGCGTTACACGAAAGTGAACGAAATGTAAACGAAAGGAAGAAACGAGCCTTCGCAGTCGCGCACGGCAGACAACTTGAAATGTTGGTAATTGAACAGAATTATAAATGAGTAACTCATTACCTCGAGATCTAAGCCTATCGGAACCACCCGCTTGTACATCTGGCAAAATACGTTTCAACAAATTTCGCGTGTCGTTTCAAATGGAAACGTCGCCATAGCTCGTTCGGAAAGACAAACAGAATTATCTGAAAATTCCGTGCTCGTGTCTCCTTGTACAGTTCAGCCTTCCATAATGTCATGCCGTTGTAAATACCGGCATGCATTTCCGGCGACGGACAGCCATACGCTATTCCGGCGAAGAGATGAGTTTGACTGCGCCGCGTGTGCGGACGAATGCGCAACTCGACGAACATTTTTACCCTTTACGCTCTTTGTTCCTTTGGCCTCTGTTATTTCTATTGAACGACCCATATTTTCCGGTGTCCATTCATCAGGTGCGCGAATATACGCATGAACGCACGCACGCACGCACACACGCACGATCTTGGAACACCGTGTTAACGTGACACGGTGATATATCGTGAAATTATGGCGATAGCTCGCGGTGTTGTATTTGTTGCAACGTGAGCTTGATTTTATTGCGGCTTTTAGATGTGACGATTAGTTTCACCTAGTCCCGTCGCGCGTTCGATACCCAGCAACAGGCATCAGGATTACACCGCGAAAATTCGCCGTTTCATCCGCCGGGGGATACAGACGACATATAAAACCGATTTCTTTTTCTCGATTTTCGCGAAAGATTGGAAATAATGTCGAATGCAGCGGAATCGATTACGCGATGCTATTAATTTGAAAAATATCGTAATTAAATCTGAATGGATCGAAAGATTTAGCGATTATTGCGAAGCGGAAATTAAAATTTATATACGCTATAGTTACATACGTTAAGTCATTCAAATAATACGCCCTGATTTTTATTAGTACCATAGCTTTATAAAATTTTCCAACTGTTTACCTGTCCGTTCTACTTGTTCGCGACTTGAGCGACATTTGCATGTTTTCGCACTATTTTCCATACAAGCAGTGTTTTTTAGCTTGTTTTTCACTTGGTTATTAATGCTAACAAGAAATCATATAATGCTAATAAGAAATCGTTCTTTATTCGCATAATTGTCTGCCTCGCTAAAAAACGACGCATATCAAAGACCATCTCACCGCAAAAACAATGGACGTCGTTTTCTACCATCGACGCACGAGACTCGCATCATTCGCATGAAATCGTGTGCGGGCCGAGAAAAGCGAGCCCTCACCCTTAATGCTGGAAAAACGAGACCAAGACCATTGTGATTCGTTCTTCCACCCACCTCGCTCCGTTTCCTTTTCCATTCGCGTCGACAGGACTATATTTATCGAAATTTGCTCGAGACGTTTGTAGAAAATACGTAGTACGTTGAAACATAAGAGTCGTGTTTTCGAAAATTAATGTTTGAAAGAGCAAGAATGGATAGAATAACAAAGAGAAGCAATCAGATCTTCCAATTTTAATTTGCTAATTATTTTTAGCAATCCCGTATTTTAAAGGTTAATTAACTGATTCGTTAATTAAAAAAGCGATATAGGTCAAGCTAAACCTGGAAAATTGAACGAAATTGACGCGCCAATTTATAATCCCGTTGGAACTCGCAACGTTCCTCAAAATTAAACTCACTCCATTTCCAAGATAAGGAAAAGTGATTTAACATTTACGGCGGCAGCGGGCCGCAAATATATTAAGCTCGAGCCCAGCACTCTTCGACCAACCGCCAATACATCGAAGCTTTTTCCGCTATCACATGATGGAATGGGCGGTTGCTTGCGTTCCCGGCTAATGTTCGCTAGTCGAAACGCCGGTGTTTCCCCCGTTTCCCATGATATTTTTCTCATCCTTTCCGATCGACCCTTTCCACGTGTTTTTACGCCGTAACAGACGCACCTTCCAAACCCATCACTCCGTCCGACATTTCGCTCTCGGAATTACGAAATACTTTGATTCCTATACTTTGCTTCCGTTACTAAATATTTTCTTTTTGAAGCATTATTCTTGAATATATATTTGAAGGATATTTTTAAAGTTAATGCATCAGGTATAGCTGAAAAATAGTAACGAGTGTAAAATATAAGTTAACAATAAGTCCTAAAACGTTGTACAGCATCTCCTTTTTTCCTACTTTATTTACCTATTTTCATAGTATTTTTTACTTAAATTTGCAATTTATTTTCTGTAGTGAATTCTACTAGCATAGTCTTTTCGAAATTCTTAATTCATTTATTTATTTCATAAGATAGCCACGTGACTTTACGCAGATAAATGTGACTTTAACGTATTTGATTATTCTGCAGGCAGTTGTCAGGGAATTGAACAGGCTGGGCATGTTGGTCGATCTCTCGCATGTCTCGACAAGAACGATGAGGGCGGCCCTGCAGACGACGAGGGCGCCGGTGATTTTCTCGCACAGCGCTGCCAGAGCGCTGTGCAATTCTACCAGAAACGTGCCGGACGACGTGCTCAGAAATCTGGTGAGTTTCCCCGCGTAGCATAAACACGGATACCCGAATCCAATCGGATTGCGCTTACAAAAAGGGGGGAAAAGATAAAAAGTAAACGGATCAGTTAGAAACCTTCCGCTCTTTGTGGAAACAGGTAGCGAGTTAAACGGAAACACCGCGCTGTTGCGAGAAGAAAAAGTGCGATACGTCGATTGCAATATATACAAGGGGGATTTATTTATTTATTTATTCAGGTCTCGCAGTACCGCGCGCGTCGTCGGTCAGTTAGAAAACACTGTGCGGAGTGCGAGCGCTCGCGTACAGAAAACGAATGAGATATTTCTCTGCTGCCGCGCTTACAAGAGACGGATAGAGAAAATCAAAGCGAACACTCGCGAAAATGTAAACCGGCGCGCATGAAAGTTGCTGGCTGCCGCGGCCTTTGTTCGACCATACCGAGATTATTTGATTTCGGGTTAGCGTACATACATGCCGCTGACCAACCAGGTCGCCCTGAAGCTCGGTTTTGGTGCGGTTTAGTATTGGTGAGCGACAACTACCCTGCGGAATTGTGATATGTGTAATATTTGAGAAGCAGCGGGCAATAAAATATCCGCAGCTCTACGCTGTAAATGTGCTCATGAACATTAACGATTTTACGTGGCGATGCAAAATACGTCTCGTCAAAAATTTATTTCAATATTCTAATTAATTACAATTTCGACGCAAAGCTATAATTAGAAAGAAAATAATACTGAAGTAATAATATAACGAAAAACATATGTAAAGATATAATAAAATATATGATGATAGTAAAAATATATACGATCGAATTCGAATACGAGAAGGAATAAAACATACGTGCGAAATAAATAGCTGCCGACAACCGCTTTATTTATATATCGCGATCGTTCGAGTGCATGTAAAAGGAAATAAAAATGATGCGAAAGCAAAACGAAAGTGTGCGCGCAGTGCCGAGTGATTAAACGCAAGTTTTATCGACAGATCTGATATCTGGAAGTGAGATGCGTAACGTCGAAATTAAATTCGTAGCGTACAAGCGAAGTCAGGCCAGCCGTGTGCAAATCGAACGCGATATGAGAGTAGTTTGCAATCCGCGAAGTTGTAAAACGCGCGCGAATCGGTGGAAACGTGCAAGAACATCGGGATCTGTATTATCAAACACAAAGTGTAACATCGAGCGCGCAAATTGTTTGTGTTTGTGTAACGAGATAATTGCAAACTATTCGTAATGTGGACGAAGGAACGAAGCTCGGGAATGGAGATATGTCAAAACGATTTCGAGCGACGGAAACAACGCGCCAAAATAGCATCGAGTGTGTTAGAAGTTCGAGAGGCTTAATCCGCGTTATTATCGATAATTCTGCTCACACCGCCACCACCGCGAATTGGCGTTAATCCAATTGGCGCTAATCTCGCCCTCTGAACCGCAGCACCGAAATTTTTCCTCGCACATTAAATTCGCGAGAGGCATAAACGCGGTACGATAATTGACGTTTCATTAATCGTAACAGTTGGTCGAGTAAGGATTTAAACGCGACGCTTCATTAAAATTTCATCCCATTCTCGTGCCGCGTGCTCGTCGATTAACGATTGACGATTGACGAGCTAACGATGAGCTCAGAGAGCTCTAAGCTAACGAAAGTAAATTCAACTTATTGCCGATTAATTCGGCACTTCGAACTTTATCGCGAGGGATATGCGATGCAAATTTTATGCACCATTTTACACTCTGTAGCATTATTTATATGAGTCATTGAACCCATACAAAATTCTAAACTGTAGCATAAGTTGAAAGTTCTAATCTATAGTTATATAAAGAATTAATAACCATGTAATCAAAAGTTTTATTATCTAGAAAAAGAAACTTAAATTATATAAAAGATAGAAAATATAAAATAGATGATAAATTATGAAAGATATAAGTAGCAAAAGGTACACTGATAACGTATTAATATTTTATAATATTACGATCCACTTTGGGACTCTCTTAAGGTTCTGAGCGGAAAACTTTTTATTTTGACTAACTTGGCGCTAATCTGTTCTAATACCTTAATACTAGCTAATGCTTTATATTAATACTTTATTCTGGAAAATTCATATTGCTTCGTTCACCAATTCTTTTGAAACACACGTTCAGTTTGCAAGATAGTACGCGTGAAATATTGTTAACCATCCTCGAAGAGCAAGACGGATACTAATTAATTAACCGACATTTCCCTCGATTTCTTGAAGTCAACCTAACATCTTCATATCCACGAACTTCATTCTCTTCTCTCTCTCTCTCTCTCTCTCTCTCTCTGTCTTTCTCTCCGTGGGCGATCAATATTCCCTTAATTATACCCGCAGAACGAGAGGATGAGTAACAGCGATCTAAGCCGGATGGCTTGTCCGGTAACGTGTTATTAACCGCGTCGTCCTGCTGCCCTAATTAACATTGCCCATGCAGTTTAAGCGAGGATAGGTATCAAATAGACAACTGCGTGTTCCTTGAAACAGTTTCCCTGATAGCTTCCGCGTTCAGTTGATTAAAAAACAACAACTTGAGTTAATGAAGAAATTATTGTTAAACGAATTATTTTAAACTGATTATATTGTGTGATTAGTCTCTCTTTTGATGATATCTTTTATAACTGTAATTTATGAACTATTTATTTTCTGAAACGTCGATTTCTTTGATGCAATAACATTATCCGCGTGAATCTTTAAGTGTATTTTACAACTGCAACAATCTGCATGAACAAATTAAATTAATAAAATTTTTCATTCATTTTTATATCGAATTTTAGACCATGGATATTTCTAAAGAGTGGCCATTAAGGTTTTAAACGGCCATTCTCTCGCGAATAAATTTCAGTAGTGGGATAATGTACATTATGGCTCTACTGCAAATGACTGCACGATGTATTTTCGTGTCATACGTTTAAAGATCGAAAGAAATACGATCGCACAGCGTATATGACATTAATGCATCTGTTCACAGGCTAAGAATGGCGGAGTGGCGATGGTCCCTTTTTATACCTACTTCATAACATGCAACAGCACCGCTACTATAAAAGACGTTATTGGTACGTGCAACGCTATTCGCAAAACTGTGCTAAGCTACACCCCGGGAATAAATTATACCGTATCGATATTGCATGTGACAGACGCGTAATTACTACACACGTATTATATTGTACGTCATTTCGACACGTTTTCCGTTGTGAATTTAATTTTCGGAGTCATGCTCCGTAAAAAGATGTAAAATTAAAACGAAATAAATAAATGTGTCCGACATTTCTCGAACGAGGAACAAACACGTATCTGAATATTGCAAGAATCCTGCAATTCATCTTGCTCAGTCATTTTTTAAGTGGGATATATATTCTTGCTTCCACTTTAACGCTTGCAAATATTTGAGGAGATACGTTGTCCCGACAATAACAAAACATTTTATTTCACCCATGCATGCATGACGATCTCGTAAACGCGTTACCTCATAACCGCCGTTATTCCCCATTTTATTCCCACAGGCAAACGTGCATGCATTTATATTAAAATATTTTATATATTAAGATATTTTGCGACGCGCTGCCAACCAGGACAGAATGATCAAGGCCCTATATTGTTTCAGCACACATCAATCATATTCGAAAGGTAGCGGGAATTGATCACGTTGGGATCGGAGCGGGTTTCGACGGGATAAATTTGTAATTATTCTTTCACCATATCTATTTTCGCGAGGCAGAAACACTCAGAGACAACACGCGCGCGACATTGCCACATATAAGTAATTTCGTTCAATAACGTTTATGATTAATCTCGTCGAAAGGTACGAGCTACAATAAATCTGGAGCCCGACGTAAATATGTATTTAACCTACAGAGAGTTCCACTTTTATAACACTCGGGATAATTGCTTCGCTTGTTTGGAGAAGCGCGTGAGTCCCGGGAGGTTAATTTTATGGAGGGACGCAAGAAACAATGCCCAAGGAACTGCTTTTGTTCTACAGCTATAAAACTTTCACAAAGCGCCTAATCATGGTTCTTGTAATGCATATAGTATTATAAAATATATCGTTGCTAACACAACTTTCCATGCTTCTTTTTTTGTCGCAATAATTATTTCAAAATTTACTTCGGCTGAACATTCAAAATATAACTCATCCTTTTCATTGGGCACAAAAACAAAATTAATTTATATTCATGTTACGGAACATTGCTCATAAAATCACTAAAACATGTTAGTCAAACAGAAATGTTATATAATTTTAAACTTATATCGTGCTCGATTTAATATGCGTTTCGCAATAAACTAGCTAATTGTACACGGTTATTTTCTATCTTCAAGTTCAATTTATTCATAATAATTATCAGACTGTTCAGAACTAATGTGGAATCACAAAGGCTTGTG
This sequence comes from Temnothorax longispinosus, assembly GCF_030848805.1. NCBI lineage: Eukaryota > Metazoa > Arthropoda > Insecta > Hymenoptera > Formicidae > Temnothorax > Temnothorax longispinosus. Next base: position 6,872,240 of record NC_092369.1, read on the forward strand.
CATCTGCAATAATGCGTGGGACATATGCCAATTATGAATACAATATCAGAAGTGAAAGTATTGAAGACCAGTTTTATTATTAGATCTATCAACTCAGATTAGCTAAAAATATAATTCATATCGTCTTCAAAACAAATGATTCAATCCTTATTCAGTTTATTGTTACGATGTTCTTTTAAGAACATGAAAGTAACGCGTCGAGCACAGAAAACTTATCGTCGTTCTCTGAGTGTTACCTCGAACCAGCTAAGTTAAGAAGATCGTTTGATCCTCACAAGATTTATCCTTTTTGCAGCACTCCCACGGGTTTAGAAGATGTCTCGAGGTATCCGCAACTATTGGCCACCTTGCTGGAGGATCCTACATGGACGGAGGAAGACATCAAGAAACTAGCCGGCCTCAACTTGCTGAGGGTATTCGCAAAAGTCGAACAGGTACGGCGATGCTCGTTTTTAATCGGCTAACAAAGCGCCGTTTCTTTTACGACGGTTGTAAACGAAAAGCGCTTTTGCTAGCTCGAACGAAAAACACGTAATCCTACGCGACGGTGGACTGCGTAATTCCGGATATCTACGGTTTATCGCGTGCGCGCGCGTTGAATTTATCAGCGTTATTGGACGGTTGTTAAAGTTTTAACACTCTTTGTTACACACGCGCAAAGCTAATTGAACGCGTTACAACCTTGGCTCTTGTTTTCGCAACTTCATTATTGGAATTATTTTCACGCTCGGAATAAAGAGACGACATAAAGAAAAATTAAAATAGCAAACTTGGCTTTTCAAGCAAATCAAATAAAAAATTAGAATGAGAAATGAAAGAATTAATGGAAAATGAAAATTTACAGTAGATGCTACAACTCCACGTATTATCTTTTCAAAAGATTGATCTTAATGATTTTTTGCTGGAAAAGAAATTTCAAAAATGGTATCAAACGTAGATCGATTTCGTTCTCCACTTCTTTTATCTTGCTGCAGTTCGTAATCACTATCTTTTCTGGTAATAGGTTCGTGACGAGTGGCACAGAGCGGCGGTGTTACCTGTGGAAAAGATCAGTCCACCGGACAACTCGGCCTGCGTCTACGGCGCGTCCTGATCCTCTTTAAGGACAATCGTGCCGGGATTTCTCGACTTTGCGCGATCGCCGAAGATCCTGCGGGTGCCGCGGTATTATTGGAGCCTGTAAGGACGCGTGCCCCGAATCGCCAAAGGATCCGTATCCATAAGAAGGCAAACTCCAACGGAAACGACCGACCAATCTACACCGAAAGAACTGCCGACTTTTACTTCAGGGACTCCGTCGCGCCTTAACGAGAGACGAAGATTCAGCGCGGGAATGCGACCGGTCCTTCGAAATTAATGGCGTCGAGGATCCTTCGGAGACACCTTTGGGACGAGTGAGTCCGTTCGCCTGTCGTTTGGAAGGAGATCTCGAACGCCGGCGCCGTTAGCGGCAGTAAATTGCGATCGCATTTGAGAAATAATTATCCGCCTCTTATAAATGACGCCTTTATTAATTTTGTGATATTAAACACGAATTAGTAACCTCATAATATTAAAGAAAGATTAATGATTGTTTTTAACTCTCAGTGCTTCTTCCACGCTTGCAAATTATTCGGCATAATTTCGCGATCATTTGTCAGACATTTCCGTCTAGACTTCAAACTTGACTTAATAATCCGGACACTTATTCATTATTTCGCAATTTGCATCACCTGCACTACGTTGAAGCGTATACTTTACATATACCGTGCTGCATATTCTATTTTGAAATAATTAAAAAAAACACAGAAAACATAAAAGTTTGAAAGTATGAATCATTTCATAATTTCACTTTATAAGCTGCAATTTTTAACTCGTTAAGATAAATGCGCAAAAATACTTGTTACGCGCTCAACTTATCTAAGTTTATTTTGCTAATCGCAAAGGTGATCGGAAGGATTCTCGCAGAAATTTTATTGAAAGGAAAGAAAGGTCATATTCTCAGCGTACATTTAGTACCATTTATGGTCGGCTGATTCTCATATCATGCTTCCAGCACGTGCAACACGATCTTCATATACAAAATTAATAAATATCAGAACCAGGCAGCCATATCTAGCGTTAAATGTACAAGAATATGAATTTGCCTGTGACAGCTCTGCGTAATTAATCTCGTAAGATTTCTTGCGTTTAAACTAAAAGCCGAAATATAAATAGTTCGAACGGAATATCATCTCAGGCGTCACATTTACATCGTTCTTTATACTTCGACCAGAGAACGATCGTAAATGACATCACTGTCATACACCAACCAAAGAGATAAGCCATACTTTTATAATTTTTAGATGAATTAACGATACTATACTATATTAAAAATATCCTGCGCGTTCTAAGAAATATTTGAATTCAATTCCACGTTATATACGAGAATCGTAAAAGTTAATAGGTATTTGTACTGTCTGTATACTTTCGTTTCAATTTATTTTTATTCAGCTTATATGTCCCTTTTAAATACAATCATCTTCGAAAAGATCTTTCCTCTAAAATTTATATTTTTTTCTTTTTGCATTACTCTGACTGAATCGTAAAAGCTTTTTTAAATTCTCCAACAGATTGATATTTATAAATTTTTTTAGCATTTTGCAATTAATCTTTCCACAATAGAGAGAAACATAGCTGGATAAAAAAATTTCCTACCCTTTCTTAATTTGCAACATTAAATACGTAAATAAGCTTAAACAAAAGCTTTTCCTAAAGTTCACTTAAGATTAAATGTAGAATAAGATTTCGTTACTTGGTTGTACTTTTCAAAGATAATGTATGAAAGATTACTCATATCCAATCGCTTATAATTGAGAAATTATTAATATTTCGATAGTTTTTAAGATGGAACGACTCCAAATTCGTCAATGAATTCGCCACCAATTGGTGTCTGTCAGTGTGATTTTAAAACGCCCTATACATGAATATCGAATCAGACAAGTGCACTTATGATGTGCGAATATAACGAAATCTCTAAAGAGAGAAGATTGAAAAGTGCGAGAGAGATAATTAAATTTCTAACGATTCATTAAAGCTTCGCGCGCCAAGGTATTATAGCTCCCACGCGTCAATAAAAAGAAGAAAGGAAAAACCGCTCGCTTTATGGCAAATTTCTTGTAATTAATAGCAACGCAACGAAACGAAATTTTCTGTTAATCGCGCGCATCGATTCCATTTTTAATCTTTCCAAAATTCACTCGCTACTTTCTATAAGATACAAACCTGTCCAGATACACGCTATCGATAATAACAATGCTTCTAACTGACTCGCATCGCCAAAGAATATCGGCTATTCTCGAAATTTATTCGACGCGCTGCTTGAATTATGCTTAAGATGCGTATGTAATACGATTCGTTGCCGATATTAATTCACTGCCAAGCCATTATACTGGACTTTACGAACACCTTGACTCACGTCTATGACATTCTCAGTTTCGTAAACGATAAGCAAAAGTGTAAAAATGTTGACGATCCGATGTTGATAATTCGACAGAATTCTTTACGATGATTTGCAATACCGATACATTTTTATATATCCGCATAGACAAGCTTCTCGAAGCGTAATAGATTGGCTATTACGTTACTTCGCACAATTTCGCTCGAGTTCCATCGCTGCTACGATCGCACGAACCGTCGTCCTGAATCGTCCTATAGCCACAAGTGCTTTGAGAACAAAATGTTGATTTAACAGACTCACTTGCAACGCGTAACGCGACCTATACTCTTCGGAAGCTATCGCTAATATTACAAGCCGTTCGTTTTGAAAATGGCGTGTAACAGTTTTCAGAGGTAGAACACTTGTAGAGGCAGATCGCACGGATTTATATTCCGAGGATTACATCAAACTTGAACTTACGCCACTTTCAAAATAGTTATACGACCAAGAAACTCCTGGATGCGTCGCGGATAGTTTCGTGACTTCTCTCAGGGCTGTGATATTTTCCGCGGGCCTCGTGAAACATTTCGTGCTTCCATCTTTAAAAAAAAAATCGGGGCGCGTCGCAGAAGGGAGAAAATGTATCGTCGGAGAAAGTCGCATGTACGATTATTGCGAGTCGAAGACGTGGGTTCGTTACGCTCAACAATTCATTAAAACGATATAATAGTCGGTTTAGCTACACGACAGGACATGCTCCTTGACAGAAAAGGTAGATACTTTGTAAGAGATATTTCAGAAATGTATCCAGAGCCTCGAGAAGATGTACGGGTTCACCGAAACTTTTTGGTAATATAAATTTTTAATTTCGTACCTTGTTACAAATCACACATAGTCTTGTAAACGCTTTTATAGTTTAGAAAATTTATAGTAAGGTAACATTATCTAATAGCTCAATCGACCGTCATACCGCTTTAATCGAACAAACTGCGAGACATCGCGAGATGAGAAAAGCGTGCGCATTTCGTCGAGAGAGATGCGCGCCGAGATTGTCCGATTTACGACTTTGTTAATATCGCATTTAAATGAGTAGCAGTATCGGAAGGATAGATCCGTAGAGCGAAGACGATAAGAAGCAACAACGTAGTCTAGCGTGGACTGTACATCTACGAGAAATTTTTCAATACGTACTAAACACTCTTAACGCGAAAGCACACACGCGCGTACATACACATTTGTGAGAACAATCGATGCCTTCGACGACTCGCGGCGCTGTTCCACGAGCTACGGGATTTTCGTCCGCACAAACTGTCAAAGAACTAGACTCTTGACAAGAAACATGCTTTTGCAACGCAAGAAAAAAAAACATGAGTTTAATGAACTTACAATTAGTCGTTAATTAAAAGTATATCGTTGGCTGTACGTCCCCCGCCGCGTTCGAATCTCAATTCAGAAAGGCGAATTCCTTTTTTTCCCTTGAAATAAAGCTATCAGCATGCATTTATCCCGAGAGATCTAGCAAACACAGTGAAAATTGTCAAAATACAAAAAAAAGAAGTTTACGATTAATTGATAATCATACATAGAGAATGAGGCGCAGTTCCCTTTTACATAAATTTTAGCAGCAATAACGCAGCAAGTAACCGCCAGATAGTCTACTGTTAAGTAGCATAAACGACCAATAGGAGGATAATTTCGTATAATACGTATAATTTCTAATTCGTACCGAGTAAGTCTAACAAGTACGTAATTACGGCACTTTGCTCAATACCACCGATTAGGACATCAGGAAGACACACACATACCGTTCTTTCCGTAGCGTTTCCGTAATGTAAAACCTTCGTAAACTTAACTACGTTTAGATGAACAAATGCGCGCGCGGCCGTGTCACGGTTATTCTTTATAAATAATTTATGAATCTTTCCTCCGCGCGAGCAGACGCCGAGACAAATATTGCGAACCGACGGGGAAACCCATAGATAATTATTTTGTGTGTGTATGAGTGAGCAACCATATATGAGCGAGACGAGAGAGAAAGAGAAAAGATTATATTGTCAAAAGGCCGGAATAATTTCGAGCGTTTCGAGAAGGTGGACGCGAAAATCGTATCCGGACAACGTCAATTACTTACGTAGACGAAATGAAATTTATCGATACGCCCGTGCCTCGTATCGTTTGGACAATCTATAATTCTTGAGTTCCGTTTGTCTCGAGGCAACGTTTCAGCTTACATTCACAATCACGCTAATTACTTGCGATGTAAAAAAAGTCTAATTTAAAAAATATATATATACATAGATGAATGTAAACGTTCTTTTCTCGAACAGCTCGACCATTATTCTCCCGATAGGTCAACGTGTTCATTTTGTAATATCTAACAAGAGTAACAAGTAGGACGGTCAATCACGCATGCGAAATAGAAATCGTTTTTTTCTAAGAACGTAATTGAAGGCAAATCGGAGAAAAAGGCAAGAGAGAGACGACAGCGAGAAAAAAGGAAGGGATCTTAGTTATATAAACCTTAACGTATATACCGTAAACAACACACAACTGCCTAGAAACTCAGATTAATAATAATATATATATTATACTTATTACATTATATACAATTAATTTAAAAAAATGACATGTCTAAGCGCACAACAACGAGCGAGTTTGGCAGAACAAGAGACGTGTAGATAGAATATATTCAACCAAAGTGTACGTATACAAGGTGTCCCAAAACCACCGGAACATATTTCAATAACAGATGTTAAATGTCGTTAAATGTGGTTGAATTACAAGCGAAAATATATAATTACTGAAGAGCGAAGCTTCAAGATGACAGGCGGAGAATAAAATCATATATTGTTAGAAAAAATTCAGGCCGGTTTTACTTTGATAAAGTTCGGATTGTCGCATTATCTTCGCGGAAATTTAAGAAAATTTGCGACATGATGGTCTTCCGTAAGATTCTCCCGAAAGAAATATCAAGTCTGCGTGAGTGTAACAAGGCCGTCATCGAAATACGTACTGGTAGTTTCGAAATGCACCGTATAGGAGACAGAGAAGAAGCGAGAGGAGACAGTTCGCGACTGTACTCGAGAGACCATAACGCGGCACGTTTCTAACCGTAGCTACGATTTTTCACTTCGTCTGGCGAGAATAAATGCACTCCCCGACCATTTACCGCGAAACAAGTTTTGCGGTCGAACGTCGATACATCGAGCGATGCGAGCGAAGACAAACGTCGACCAAGTCTCTGGCCGGGTAGCCGATTGCCGCCCGTTATCCCGGGCGAAGTTGCCAGTTTTGAAAAGTTAAACGCGTCCCGCGGGGAACCCGCACTGCGCTTCTCGGCGCGTCAATAATGCAGGTGCAAGAAAAATCAGTTGCCACGACGCTAGCTCGTCAAGCGCGTCTTTTTTATTTTATTTTTCGCAGAGACTCGTTGACACCCCAGGGACTTCTTTCGCTAGCCAAGCTCATCCCTGAGTCGCTTTATTCGAGTAAAATAGTAATTTCAATTCGCGAGAGATATATATCTATTTATTGACTCTCGACGTCGAGAATCCCGAGGCGAAGTATAACGCCAATCGTCATCGACGTAAACGAGTCGAGTCGACGTCGAGCAGTCGTGCAAGTTGGTCCAAAAGGGGATAGCTGTAAATTTCCGCGACAAACTTCGGCGGAGATGCGACGTGAAACTTTCGCCCGCTCGCATTTTCGATTTATCGCTTTGTCGAACGCTCGAGACGAATCCTAGATATAAAGAAGTGACGATCGCGAGTTGGAGCACTTTAGAAACACCGTTCTGAAGGGCATCGCCGTTTATCGCTGCGAGAACTCGGGGATGAGAAAGCGGAATGGGAGGCGTTTAAAGAGAAATTTCATTATCAACAAATACAAGTACAATCAGCAGGATGCCTCGAGCTGTTCGATGACTATGTACAGCGTGTAAAAGTTTTTAGAAAAATTTAACTATGTGTGGCGGGATGAGAAAAAAGAGAAAAAGAGAGAGTGTGCGTGTGAGAGAGAAAGCGAGAGAGATTTGCGAAACCTGTACGATGAAAATATATTGCAATGATTAATGCATGGCCAGATATTAAAAACGCTATGAAAATGAGAAGATGATAGAGAAAGTTTTAATAAATTAATTCTTAATGCTATAAAAAAAGACAAGAGACACTATTGATACCTACTACCTAAGAAACATAGTATATATATATATATATATATAAATATATGATAATATACACACATTTACACAATCAGAAAGAGAAATGGGGAGAAAGAGAAAGAGAGAGAATAAAAAAGTGAAAAAACGAGAAACGTAAACACATGTACATGGCATCCTATGAACGTAACTATAAATATATACCGATATGTGCGTAATTACATTAATATCTATGAAAATTAGGCATCGATGTACTTGCGGACGTAAAACGTGCATGAGATTAACTCACTTGCTATTACCTTATATGAGAACAGATAAATATATACTATATTCATGGGATATCCCAAAATGCTACCGCCATTTCCTTCATTTACGAATTGTTTGATTAATTTTCAGCCCAGCTTCTTCTAATTCTTTTATGTTTATAATATTGGACACAATTCAGAGTATTTATAGATATTTGCTCGCGATTAAGTAAGGACTATTAAAATAACACTCACAAAACAGATTGAAAAGCAAAGTTTCGTTAAGCGTTAACAAGAAAAGTTTTCAGCCGCTTATAATTCGAAAACTACTGACGCCTCGACATTTTCATTAATTGCCGAAATCCAAATTAATCAAAGAATTCTTAGAGAAAAAAACTGGCGATAGTTCTGGAATATTCTGTATGTAACAAGAGAGAGAGAGAGGAAAAAGTATGAATGTGTGTAAAAGAATGCGTGTATGAAGAGACCTGTGCAAGAGAATGCAAAGAGAGTAGGAATTAATTAATCGAGAATTTTTTAAAGAAAGTCGAGCCGCGTTTTTCGAGCGCACGCTCGTCGGCTTCGACGAACTTAGGAAAATATTTACAAATGATACATTCACTTGAGAGAAGTTTTAGTTAGAGAGTGAGAGAGGTAAATTTAGATCGTGTATAAACTAATTTTAGGAATTTTGGTTGGTTTGATGTTAGAATTGACCCGGGAAAACGTCGAGTCGATCGTCGTAGAAGCGCGTGAACTGCGGCAATAAAATCGAATCGTATCACTAATGAGGTCGTGTCCGCGTATAATTATAGTCAGACTCTTATCTCGCGACGACAGTTTGCAAAACGATTTTTCCCTTGAACTTGCTCACTGGCTTGTCGAAGTGTATAGCATAACTCGCCCTTCGCGATTAAGCGGCTTTACATTAATTAGACGCGCTTGCTCTGCTATGAAACTCAAATTTTACGATACTGTACCGCATAAGGCATAAGCTATTGTAGCAATGAGTCAGCAACATTTATACGCTCGATTTCTTATTATTAATAGATGATTGTTGAATTTTTAGCATACACGTGTATAAGTAAAGAAGTAAAGGAGATTGTTACGAGTGAAAAAGAAAAGTAAGCGTTAAAAAAATATATTTAAAGAGACATCTCTCAAAAGTAAAGTTTGCAAATATCATGGATTTACGCGCCATTTTATGGCGTATAAGCCAAGTTATTAAAATGATTAGGTAATCTTGCAAACTTTGGCCGATAAATGCGAGAAGTGATAATCCGCGACCTCGATGAAGACGAGAGATTCGATTTTATGTGTCGATTATTAAAAAAGAAATTGTTACTTCGCGCAACGAAGCGTGTTTCGCGAAAAGCGAACGAAGACGATCGCAACGGCGACGATTTTATCTACGTTAATCTAGAAGACATTGCTGGAACAATGATTTGTACGCCTTCTATGAAGGACCCTAGAGTACATTATGTTACCTAATACTCGTAAGCACACATTATCTAATAAATATTATTTACAAAATCAACCGGGCTATTTACACGATATTTATTTTATAAATCCCCGAATATAAATTAAGTATAAAATTTCGCAATTAAAATGTTCAATACATTCGAGCAAATAAATAAATGATTGCTTACGATATTGCGGATGTATTAACGGTACTAAATTTAATATTTATTTGAAGGATAAATTTTACCTCCGTTTTAATTGGAAAAGTATTTATGGAAATTATTTTATTGTTATTCTTTCTCTAAAGTTTTACTTCGAGCGAAAATATATGATTTCAATAAATTAAAATGGATCATCTTACAGCAATTTATAATTTGATTTCCTAGGCTCGATCTAGTAAAATTATAAATCTTGATTTAATAAAAAAATAAATTATACAATTTTACTCTTCTGTTAAATAAAATCTATAAATAATAATAATAATAATGAAATAATTTACATAAACCGTTTTCCAATTAAAACGAAGATAAATTTTATTCTTCAAATAATACATTTAGCAATTCTTTTTAAATGAAAATTAGATGATATGTATTAAATTATATAAGTTGTCATTAAAAAAAAGAAATAATGCATCGTATAATAATTAAAATTTGTTACTATAATAATATACATTTATATATAGACATCAACCAGATTGAAACAAGTAGTCTCGTCAGTTAAAATTAGAGCAACAATATTTCCATTTCAAACTGCTCCTTCAATCGAATGGAATTAATCGTCCCGATGCTAACGAGTTCACGAATTAAACAAAGCGTAAAATATGCAGATAATAGTTCATTTTCAATCGAAATTAATTTACAATATAAAAAGTGGAATCTTCGACGTGTATCTGGTTCATAATACGTTAAACGTTTCGAGTATCTGGCCTTGGTGTTACCTTGGTGTTTGTGGAAAATAAGCGTCCAACAAGGCCGTCGAACACCGTGTTATTAATCACGCGGCAAAGCTCAAGCCGATAACAACGTGTCACTCCGTGTTATACCCATCGAAACGCGATTATTTCCTACGAACTATTAGCCCGATCATCATCTCGTGTGATTAACTCCCGCGATTAACGATTGTAAGTCTCTCGACAGTTTTCATCGATGCAAATATCTCACGCAATTTATTCATGTCACTCAGAATCGAATTAATAGGGGATGGGAATTATAAAGCGTTATTTATACGCGGACGATAATGACTTATTTAACGATGACACTAGATTCGAATACATTGAGGTTTGAAATATTCGCTGATTTAAACGTAAATTGCTCGTTTATTTCGGTTATAAATGCGGAGTATAGAGAGATATACTAAATTCCTATATAAATACATTATATACGCAATATTAACTTTTGATAGTAGATTTTCAGATAATTGCATTTTAATTAAGTCATTAATTCAAGTTTATTAATCGCACTGTATTGCGTGTTTAAAATGATAATTTTTATTTTGCAACTTTTCAGTCATAAACGGAACGTCGCATGTACTACATTGATTGCGAGTCAAGCAACATTTCAATGCGTTTGAGTAACGAGTACAGAGTTTGAGATTTCGTTCGTTGTGTCAATTTACAAGTTTCACGAGTGTCGAGCGAATCATGGAGTCTCGCGATCACGTTTCGATAGAATTTCAATTTATAATTGTAAAGTGCGCGTTGCGTGCAATTATCGCCGGGAGTGCCGTGCAATTATCATATTCTAATGATTCATATAATTAGTCATGTTTTCGCGAATGTTGTAAGTGCAATGAGTGAATCTGAGAGAAGAAAATCATGGGGTGAGTAAATGGAGTAATGGGGTGAGTAAAAATTGATTAAAGCGAGCGTTGAAGATGTTAATGTCTAATGGAGTAACTAATTATAAAGTATTGATTATGAAATATCGTTAAGATCTCTGATAAATGATCTCCTTGGCTATGAATCGCACAACCTTGAGCAAAAATAACTGATATCGGAAAAAATAATATCTCAATTAAATTCCGATATTGTGCATCCAATATTATGCACCTCCTTACCATGTATAAACAAATAAAAATAGCACACCGTCCTGCGTCGCGTATAAGAAGATTAAAATAAGATCGCGAACTTGAAAAAGAAAATCAGCAGACATTAAAATAATATACGTGGGCAATAAATATACGAGAAATATCCAAAAAAGAGTTAACAGTCTGCTTCGCATGTTTAGATAATTAGCATTCGTGCTATGGTTTTTTGTGCACAACTTTTTGCATACATAAACATTTGCATCTAGATGTTGTTCGTATACCTAAATACCTACCGACTATGAAGCTGTCATTTGCACGCTACCTGGCCGCGACAGGTGCATTTGATACGCCGCGAAATCGGCGGGTAAACGCATAACGGCGGCGGACGTGGGCATCGCGCGCATAACCGACCGTCGAGAGAGAAGGAGAAAGAGACTCCTCGCTAAAGAGAACCCTTATCCTCCCTCGGAGAGAGGAGAGAAGCTCGCGATATAACACACATCGATCTGCCGTGGCGGCGTGTGCGCACTGGCTCGGCGCTGGCGAGACGCTGCGCACCCGCGGCGCCGTGCCGCGCCGCGCCGCTCCGCTCCGGCCGCGGCCGTTTTCAGCGTGCCACCCCGTATAAAACCGTGACCGGGGTCACGGCGCGATACCAACAGGTGATGCCGAAGAAGGAGGAGGACACTCCCTCGAGCGGCATCTCGTCGAGCGTTTCCCACGGGTCCCGCCGCCGACGACAACGGTGATTTAATATCGCTCTCACGAGCCTATCGCTCGCCCTGTACCCTACGGATTGCCCGACTACCGCCAGGATCCATCTAGCCGGACTTCGCTGCCAGGATGAACACGCGGGGGTAGCATCCATTTAGTTCGGGCGGGATGCGGGAGGAAAGTCGGGCGAGAAACGTCGACGAGATACGCGGCGAAAGTTTCGATCGGTCGATGATTTAGTGGGTAGGCTGTTGGTATAGTGCTTCCCCGACTACAATTCTTCCGACGCAGCTTCCTTCCCGCGCGCGCCTGTTCTATCCGCGAGAGCACCGACGTATACTCGGGATGTAGTTACGCGGTTGACACGAGCGCGGGATCGACGTGCGGGACGTGCGATGATCGAGTGTTCCCTTCCACGCGCTGGATTCTGACAAGGTAAGCGATTTTCAGATCTTTAGATAGTGGCGGGTGAAAAGCGATCTTTAAACGTGCATACGCGACAGCGACGATAGCTGAATCGAGCAAATAAATCTTTGAAATCCTTTAATACTCCGATTATTTCTAACTTCGACTCTGACTCTTAAATTTTGTAAGAAGGTTGTTGCAACTTGAAAATTTCTGATTCGTCTCATCGAGATATCCTGTTTTGACCTACTGCGTACGCTAAGCATTTATCAAATGGAAAATATCGACTGTGTAAATTGAAAATAAACTTTCCGAGAACAACTCGAGAGAATATCTATAAAAATAGATTCGCGTGTGTGGAGATACGAAATACGAGTGCAATGAGATTATATACGATTGCGAAGACATAGATCGAACGGCGCGCATACCTATAAGATGAGCGCAATAATAAAATTACAGAATTCTTTCCCAGAGATGATGACACACTGCATTGGTAGAAGTACATTAAAATCGTTTTACGGGAATACATAAAGGAATCCGAAGAGCATTGTAGCCAGACAGGATATTTCACTGTTCAACGAGCTGCACATAACGGACATCTTCACTTTATATATGAAATCATTGATTTCCTCTTGTCGCTCCGCATTCAGAGTCCGATTGCACGATACTCTGACTTATTAATAACCGAATCCCGATTTCAACACAATTTTTCTCTTCGGTTCGCTGGCCCCGATACGACTATCGAATATATAACCATCTGAGCCGTAAAGATTAATCTCGGTCAGCAATTTTATTTCTTCAACTACGTCGCTATTTTCAAACAAGCAAACACGCACAACAATATTATCACTGTAAGTAAGTACAATCGTTACGCATTGCTATAGAATGCAATAAATTAAATACACCAGTATCGGTACCAGTATCTGCATGTATTGCAAACAGTACGTTTGAAAATTATAGAAGGAGATTTATGAAGATGACATCACGCATCCGACCTTAAACAGTCTGCATTGTCTGAAAAGTGCATTGCGTGAAAAAGCGTCTTTCGAAAATTTGACGGTTATATATCGCAAGGTGACGAAAGTGAAATGACGAAGCGAGAGATACGGCACGAGCACGAATCGCCCTGGATATCGTGTTTTCTTAGTTCGCCCGCGCAACACGTGTCGGAATAAAAATAAAGCCGCGTCGGTGCTCCCAGTAAGGTGCCTAAAATTTCCGAGTTTATCGCGTCACGTTGTTGATTAGCGATTCGTATTGTACGTCCCGGTTTCCCGCACAGAGGAGTGACTTAATAGCGCCGCGTGAAACTTTAGTGCGAAACATTAGAGCGAGACGTGTAGGTGGCACGTTAATTTCAATGGAGCTTTGATTCGCGTATCTGACTCACCGGCGAGAAGAAAAGTCAAAGGTGGACGATCATAATCATCTTGATTCCCCGAGCGCGAAACGCGAAATACGAAAGGGACGAGATGCTGTGACAACGGGGAAAAAGAACGGTAGAGGAAAGATAGGTGAGCCGTAGTAATTTAAATAATTCCTTAAATAGCTTTCTCTGGTGGAAAGGGGGAGGGGCGCGAATAAAAATTTCAGGCGTTTGAGATAGATGGGAGAAATGTTTTAAAAGCACTCGTCTACAAAAGCGAGACGCGGCAACATAAATATGTATCTTCATGTGCTATTCTAAAGTGTAGTGTATAAAGATATATGTGCAGTACGTGAAAATGGCGAGATAAATGATGAAGTCGTGCGCGACCGTGCGCAAGAACTCTGCATCAAGAAGATTGCGTTACGAAGAGTAATTAAAAATGCAAATTCAACGGCGGGGCAATAGCGAGCCATTAAATCTACTTTTGCATGTACCTTCATATTCCCCGAAGCGACGCGTGCAAAAACTAAATACCATAATTAGATATATATGATATGAATCTCTAGGCAGGTAATTATATAGAATATACTGGTAAACAGCACTTTCTTTTACTAAATATAGATGTAATATTCTTTTTACGAATATTTATTAATATATCACGGTAAAAATTTCGCTAACATTGATTAAGAAGCGTCCGTTTTTTTAGGTCAGTTACAAGGGTTTCGTTTTAAACATACATTTCATCCGAAACTCTATTAGAGCGAGAGAAACGTCCGACGTTGATTACATCGATATCCGTGACGGCGGCGCGGCGCGGCGTAGGCATTATTGGAAGCTTTTTATCCCGTTCTTTTCGTGAACACTCGCCGTGAATACCGGGTGGTTTGCTTCGACATACCTCAAAGGGTTAAATATAGATCGCGACCTCTCCATGTATGATATTTGCGCGATGTTAAGGATTAAGAGAATATAATACTCCGCGTATCTGATGTATTTATACGAGATTATGATGCTATAAAAATGTAATAAAGGATATTCGTCGTGCCGTCCATACATACAATCGGATTAATACGCAAATATTGTGAATTAATTGATACAATTGGAAGAGTAATCGATAGTTTTTCCATAATAAGCTGAAAAGAAATATACCGCGAGTGTTTTCAAATGTCAGCTTTCAGAACCCAGGGTAATGTCGGGAAAAAATCATTCATGAGATCTCCGCGAGCTCGATAGAAACCTCGTACGACAACGGTTTGGAAAACGATCGGGAAACCCTCCGGGAGCACGACGTTTTCCCGCGATGCATTATTCAAACGAACCATCCGATGGATCGGAAGTCGGGCTTTGATTGGACAAGGAAGAACACGTACGTACGCGGCGTACGACGAAAGGTCGTGGTTATGCAAATGGTACGCCAGCCGAGTCGGTCGTTATGGTAACCAATCCGCTGCAAAAGCATTTGAATTCATTATTTATCTCGGTAGCATGGGACACACGCTCATTCGTAAGGAGGGAGCACAGGTGTCGGATTTTAATAATCCAGATGGATATAGGCGAGGCGAGGTTGCGTCGAAAATACTCTGCGTTACCTGAAATCGCGGATAATTCGATCGCTTCGTAATTCAGGTGACACATCTTTCACGAGGAGAATAAATCACGCTCTCGTGCGAAACGTGATAAAATCGATATCTTCCCGACTCAATCGCTCCTAAATGATTTACGCGTGTTGGAGGAATCAAATAGAAGAAACAACGAATTTAGTTTTTATAAGGGAAAGGGACGCTGCGCGCCGTCGAGATGGGCAGATTTGGGAAGAGATTTACAAAGGTAATCCTATATAAATTTATTGCGGCTTCTACCTTTACCCCTCTGGGTAGAGAAGTAACACATGTAACCGTAATCGAAATTCTGGTTTGAATAAAACACGAATAAACATGCGAATTGGCTTGGTCAATGTTACAGAAGTAAAAATTATGAGTCGAAAACGCGCGTTTAGAAACAACCGCTTAGGAAAATATACACGGCGTTACAGATACTCCATTATAACCACATATTCTCCGATGGAATACGAATTCGACTCGTGCTTGGTGAAAATTTCATGAAAGATCTTGTCAGATAATGAGCAATTAATAATAGCTATCTTAGATAGTTACGGCATATACGTATCTTGAATTTGATTGAACTATAAGAAATCAGTTGCAAGCAAGTTATATTTATCTGTATACACTTTGGGAGTTTAATTCTTCCAAGTCGTTTTATCCCCAGACGCTTATAACTCTCTCTGAAATTGGTCTTTCTAAGTTTGGACTTTTCCTAGGGGACTGGAAAGTTGCGTGATAAATCCGGGATATCCTGTATTTATATACAATTCCCATTCCATGAAAGAATTCAAACTGTATTTATATATAATTCCCATTCCATGAAAGAATTCAAATTTTGAATAAAAAAAATCTCCCAACAAATCTTCTTTAAGAGATATAATTTGTATCTACAGCAGAATATAAATATAAGATAAAATTTTTTATAAATGTCTTACATTTACAAAGAAATAGTGTATGACATTTTTAAACAGAAAGATTTGCGATACTGATTTAGCAAGATCGCTGGCGAGCGATAGTAAAACATCTCGCACACGTTACATAATCGAATTTAAAAGGTCTTGAAACGTTATAACGTGGAATGTTCTCCTGAATTGGGCGCTACGCTGTGCGGAATGAAGTGCGAGAAGCAATCCGGCGGAAAGCAGTTTCTCGGGAGTCCGTCGGATCGAATCGTTCTGAAATAGCAGAGTGGAGAGTTCGTAACATGCAACTTAAGTAGACTTGTGCACGTACCCTTGTTGGATAGACAAGGAGCAAGAGCGATTGTGAGTTGTATCGTTAAATCGCGACTATTCATCATTCTGCACGAAATTTCGTGTTGTATCTAACGCGAATAACGATACGCGGATCTCTACCGTCGAAAAACATGGTTGAATCGCGTACATATACGTGACCACCTCGATTGTTTTTGATTAAATTGTAATTAATTAAATTGCATTCCATATTCCATGAAATCGTTTTATTTTTTGTTATCTATAGAGCTATACGCTTTTTTCTCTTTTTTTTTCGCGAAATATAAATTTTGCTTGCACAATTTTTTTCGCGGCGCAAAAAGGCAGATATTTGTGCTGTAAACGTCAATTTTTGAAAGCATTTTTTTGCGAGGAATAAACTACCGAAGAATCAATTTAATAAAGTCCTCCTCTATCAACGTCTCAAATGATCTCTCGCCGACAAGAAAGGCAGATTTAAGAATATAGGCACAAAAACTACTTCGGCATTAGCGGGATCTTGTGTTCAAAGGAGGAGCTTACAGCCGCTGACAGAGTCTGTCAGGCGAAAATGGCCAACTTTCGAGACATCAGAGAAAGATCACCGCCGCAACTGTAAAGAGGGATTTGAATCGATAGGACGCGCGAAGTTTCGACGTTGAAAGACGAAATACGGGAGGCACAGGCGTACGAACAATGCACTTCTGCCGCGTTCGCCATACACGAGAGCGAGCGCACACTGACGACGCAGTCAGATAATTCTCACGTACACATTGTGCGCGGCCTCGAGTGGCGTATGCGTAGCTAGCGATGTTGTGTACGAGTGAATGTAGATGTGTTGAATAGCGCGCACCCAGCGTGTGTCCGTTGTACGCGAACGTCAAATTAAAACGACGTCACGGACGATGCTGTGCGACAAAACGTGATGAGAGATCGCACATAATGCCGCGAGTTCGGAATTGCTAATTAACAAACTTGCGCGTTATTACATTCTTTCATTGCAAATCGAACGTTGTTTCAAGTGTCAATTGAAAGAAAAAAAAATGTAAATAGAAATAAAGACAAAAGAATCCCGTTTCTTTGACACTACAGTCCGCACGTGTGTAAAAGTGATACGGTGTCGTTCTTCGTATAATTCAGCTTTATAATCTTTTTTTATTAACAATTCTATCCTTTTTCTTCCATAATACTTAGTTGAAAATATTTACAGAATCTGGGATCGTATGTTTCTGAGGCCTAAGGATCTGGAAAACGTGAGGGTAAGCAATTTAATAAATTTAATGTCCAGCACAAAAGTTGATTTAGTCCCCTAGCTCCGTTAAAAAGTCAAGAAGATTTAAATTAGAAATAATTTACGTAGCATACGAGTTGATGAAAGATGCTCGCTTCTTTTCTTGCTACTGCTCTTATTACTACAAATTGAGATCTAAGTTGAAAAAGTTTATCAGACGTCATATACGTATAAGTGTATAAAATTTTTAGCAAGAGGATCGACTACTTTATTAAAAGCCTCTAAAATTTCTTACAGAATATCGATATCTTAACGCTATCAATGTCAAAGAGATGCATAAAAA
Organism: Temnothorax longispinosus; assembly: GCF_030848805.1. Taxonomy (NCBI): domain Eukaryota; kingdom Metazoa; phylum Arthropoda; class Insecta; order Hymenoptera; family Formicidae; genus Temnothorax; species Temnothorax longispinosus. Next base: position 6,890,398 of record NC_092369.1, read on the forward strand.
TAGATGGACTAGAGTAATATCTTATATCGATAACATTTTATATTCATCGCAGCATAAGATTATATTATCGTTCCTATTATCAATTTATATCTATTTTAAGAAACACGATGTAATTACTTTGCATACAATAATTAGGTTACAGTAATAAACTTCAAGTTAGCGACTCAAATATTTTATCACATTAGATATAATTATGTTATGATGAAGGATTAATTAAAGCAAATTGACACGAATCATTAAAATAATTATCTAAAACTAGATAATTATTTTTCTCATTTTCTAGACGTCAGGAGTATGTACGCGAGCAAAAAGAACTTTTTATGAAAACTGTGCATGTGAACAGAATATTGGAAACTACTTGAATTTTTATGTAGCAGAACGCGACGGAAAAATACCGTGTATACGTTTGACCGTTTGCTATATTAAAAAATTTCTGAGATACCAACAAGCCATATCTGTTCAGAATTACAATAATCTGTTTAATATTATAGTAATACTTTTATGTAACTTTCTCTTTTCCTTCTACATTGCAATAATATTAAAATAAAACAATTGGTTTTATGAGCACACAGGATGCCACAAGGAAGCATTCAATGGCAGGGGACGCAGAGAAGAGCCTGCGGGCCTGGGGCTAATTGGAACGTGCAGGTACATTCTTATCGCTTATAAAAATTCGAAGTATTGATTATAGTGATTATATATTATATATATACCGTATCACGAAGCTGATTTTTTTCTTTATCAGTCTCGTTAGTGTAATTATTAGGGAGTAGATCGATCGATAAGAATATCAGCCGCAGGAAGAGAAATGGGGAGGGAGGGGGGAGAGAGAGAGAGAAAGTCGAATAATATGCATATGTAGAGAGCATGTACGTAGATATATATCCCTATTTTGATCATCTCTAGCACGTTTACAAATTTCACCTGCAGAAATTACTCTTCCGATGCAGAATCCGTCTCAGCGGAAATATACGCAGATTTCGTACAAACAAAAGCAAACATAATTATAGGAAGCTACAATTATTAGTGCTGCTGAAAGGGATTGCTATCGCTCTCTGCTAATAATATCTATGCACACGATTCTGTGTAAATACATAGAACTAATCTCAATGACACACGCTCGTAGAAAAAATTTTTACTTTTTCTTTAATTAATCTGCGATTAAAATTACTTATCCTAGCACTATACTATCACTATGCAATCATTTAGATAATTAAATGCTAAGAGTACGTCGCTCGTGGTTACCAGCACCGAAAAACGTTACTGTGCCGTTACACCGTTAATGTAACATCGTAAATCGTACTGATCGATTTAACGGCGCCGTGTAAACGCGGACGTACGAACGTTTGTTGCTGGGTAAACAACTGGACCATCGTCCAGGTTTATTAACTGTTAACGACGGCAATTAAATCGAACAGGTGGTGAGAGGCAAGGTGACAACGCGGTGTTTGTGGCACGCCTGCAAAGCTCTCGGAATTGGGCTGCTGCTAATGCTTTTAGGAGCTTGCATGGCGACCATAGGTGAGTAGAACTACGTAATTAAACATGAGTCCATGCCGACGAGTGCTATTCCGCCTTGGCCTCTAAACCGCTAACCGTTTAGAGGCGTTTGCAAAGAGCACTTTGGAAAGATCAATCCTTTGCAATGATCAACTCTTTATCCAATTTCTGTTGTCTTTAATGCCTCACATTTAAGGAACTTCGCAAAAAGTTACTCTATTTAATGAATTTGCGACGACAAGAAAATAATTGGAGTAACTTGTACGTTCTAAATATAAATAATTAAATTTTATAATTAATTCACGCTTCCATTGCAAAAAAGTTGATCTTTTTTCACGCGCAAGCTTGCAATCTGCTTATGCTTACGTGCATGAACCAAAAATTTGAATTTCAAATTTATATTAAACAACATTCTACTTCATATAAACACTATTAATCACTTTTAGATATCTAACAGAATATTGAATCACAGTATCCAGATTTAACACAGAATGTTGTTCTCTTAAATATAAAAAAATATCTCTATCAGATATTCATGTTGTATTGAAAAGAAGTAGGCAAAAATGCGATATAACGGAACGAGAAAGAAAGTTCGCTTGGAAAATATTATCTCCCTTAATATGTAAGGCAATTCTCTTCGATGTAAAACATTTCATTTTAACATTTCAAAATTTAATTTTATAAATTTTAATCTTTTATTAATTGTAATTGCGTAATCACAATTTTATAACTTGTCAAGCGCGAAATATCACATTAGAACAATTAAAACAATCTTTCTGCTATATCTATTCTATTTTTCTCATTCCGTTATGTCTCATCAATCATTGCATATATATACGCGTGATGAAGAATGAAAGCGTTTCTCTTGTTTCCTTCAATAGGATATTACGCGGACCAGCTGTCGGTGGCGCAAGAGATCAGAGGTAATATCACGGTAAAGGTGAAGAACGAGTCGCGCGGATTTCACCTGAATAATCTGAGCTACGCCGGCCCTGTCGTTATGGGTCTGGGAGGTAATAGTAACATACATTTTGCACAATTTACAAGCGCGATACACTTGTTCGACCGAGCGACTAGCTACGCAACACTGATCTCCTTGAAACTGCGCGGTAATAGATAGGTGCACTGTTGCAAAATGCACATAAACATCCCGGGATGTAGATAATAGCATGTAACTCAGCACTTCATGCATAACGTATATGTTGATATATTCGTTATATAATATGATAAGATTGTGGAAAAGATCGTGTAAAAATTTAATTTCTCTCAACGTTTTGTAAATTGATCTTTTGAAAGAGAATTAATATCGTCTCTAACTGTAAACCAAGGCTTGTACTATAATTTTTCTCTTTGGCATAAAATCAATACATATTCAACATATACGATATCGAAGATATTATATTAACTTCATAAATGAGCTTTTGTGTTTTTGATCATACTGATATATATGAACAAAGATAGATCTATAGTTCTAAAAAAAAATTACAAAATTGCACAGATAAGTAGTTTTGCATGAGGAAATACAAAGATGGAATAATAGCTACAAAATAAAAGCATATGAAGTAATGTAATGGATGTAAAGCGGAAAATTGCGGGCAAAACGCGAAAAATGCGCGGCACTGCACGAATGAGAACACTTGATAGAAACTAGAAAAAAAAATTATTGCCCCCAGAGAGATTTGAACTCTCGACCCCTGGTTTACAAGACCAGTGCTCTAACCCCTGAGCTATGGAGGCTTACGCTCGACTATCGACGAGCAGCCTCGGATACAAGCGCCACGTAGATTTTATCTTATCTACACATCTTTAATTACGTTTATATTAAGAGAAAATACATTTTTAGAATATTCTGACTCGCGTTTTCCTAATTCGCGTGAAACATCAAGTTTTAATAATCTTAAATAAAAGAAGGTAAAATAATTGCACTATAATTAAATTAAAAAATCAAATTATATGAAGATTATGTATTGTAGTTAAAAGATAATCACCATGCAACGAAATAAAATCTCATATATCACGTTCCATTTCCATTCTATTTTGAATGGTCGAATAAATTGTTCAATTATGTAGAACATACTTTGCTTAAACTTGCATTGATAAATTAATGTGCGTTCAATGATTAATGATGCGAAATCCGAAGTCCAATAATATATGTAAATATAGGCAAATGTAAATGTTAGGCAAATGTAAAAGTTAACGTTCTGTTATACATAAATAACGATTTTCAGGCTTCATTGTGGTAGCTGCCTGCGTGATGACTTTCGAAGCGCGTGACAGCGCGGCCAAGGTGGTGCCAGCTCGCTATCGCTTCAACCAGGCATCAACGCTGAGGAGTTCGAAAAGCCAGCGCAACAGAAGATCGACATCGAGCCAGACAACAAAATGGGACCATCAGCTGGGCCTGTTTAGGGTGAACCGCAGCCCGAGTCCCAGTACGCACGAAGTCTCGAGGAAACAGCTGACGGCGGAGTTTATGCAGTTCTCAAAGGATCTGCGGGAAAAAGGCGTGGCGCACTCCATAAAGAAGAGCCCGAGCGCACCAACGTTAGTCGACAAAAAGTCGCCGCGCCGAAGATCGCCTAAATACGCGGGTTGCTCGCTACTTAATCCAGAATTGCTGCAGAGACACGCTCTTTCGGTCGACAATCCGAGCTACAGCCCGCATCAGGTAATCGAGAAAGAAACATCAACGTCTTGCAGAAGAAACAAAACCTTTCGCGAACTTAATCAATTAACAACAACTATATTACTTTTTAACCAAACAAAAAGAGATAAACGTACCATATTTTGCATGATATAAATTTTTACAAGTTCCAATTGGTCTTTACTGTCTCAATACTCTCAATGATTATAATTCAGAATGGCTAATAAAACCTCTTTTCTCGATAATTAATAGATCAGCAGAGAAAGCCTGGAGCATCAAAAGATGAGTGGTAGTCAAGCTTCAATGGCGATGGATTTACATATACCGAACAAAGGTCCCGTTACGCTCAAAGTGAAGGACCGATCCGACACAGCGAGACGACATCAGCTGCTTCGTCAAACAAAAGTGGAAGACGTTGAGGAAGTGGATGAAGCTACGCGACCACCGCCGACTCTCGTGCACTCGCCTAAATTGCCAGGTGGCTATAAATAAATAATTTAAAATATGTGATCACTCAGATTTTTAAGATCACTGTAATCATCAGATACGTAAGATACTCTAAAAATATCAATTTAAAAAAAATGGCTAGATTATTCAGTTCAGAAACTATGTAACTACGGAAATTAAATTCATTTTGTCTGCACGAAATGCTATAATGCATATTAAACTTTTTTCGAGTAATCGGAATTCGGATGTTATCACATTCATGGACTAAGAAGATTGCACGGATAAGCGTTAAAAAATGCGTTTACATGTCTAGATATCAATAATCATATGAACATCTCGATCAGGTGCTTATTGTAGATATCCAGACGACTTCGTGCCAAGAAAAAGAAATTCAATAGATCTGAGACTGTTGGAAGAGTTGACGGTGGTATCGAAAGAATTCAGTAAGGCCTCGCCACGGGACTTCCGCAAAGTCTCCTCGCCAAACTTCCGTAAAATGTCCTTCGACAGAATCGGCGGCGATCGTCGCTTCGACAGAACGATGGGACATCGAAAAGCTAGCCTCGAGTTCCGAAGAAGTCCGGATTTCCGAAGGGGAGACTACAGGTAGGAAAGAATTTCAGATCGAATTTTATAATCATCAGAAACAACTAATGTTTAGTTAACTAACTAAAATGTTTAGAGTTGAACGTATCGGACTAAATATTTCTTGGAATTAACAATTTTTTTTCTCAGTGTATTATTTTTTTGTATTTCTAACGTGCACGTGTCATTTGCTGGATGACTACTTATGGTCTACAATCACAAGTTTAAATTTATTGCGATCTTAAACTATAGTCGTAGTAATAAAATCAAAATTTATTTCAGATTAAAAATAAATTATCTATAAATATTTTTTTAAGATTGCACAAATCACAATTTATAAAGCTTTGAACTGTTCTTTGTTTAGTTTGTATGTAACATTATACATTATAAGATGTCTAATCATTCTAAAACTTCATTTGCTAAAAGCAATCGAGGAAATCTCTCTTCTAACCGAATTTACAGGAAGCTATCGATAGACAGATTCAGCGTCGATTGTACCCGGTGCATGTTTGACGACGCAGAGATAAAGTCCCGAGCGAACAGCGGGGAGAATCTGCGAAGGCAACCGCGTCATCCTAAGCTACATCATTCTAGATCGGACGACAACAGACGGCGATCCTTCGACAGGCACCCGAAGGATCCTCAGTCGAGTCGGCACTCCCTGAATACTCAGGCCGTTATGGAGGGCTGCGGATCTGATTGCGAGCCGAAATACTTTACGACGGTGTCCCTCGACGCCGAGGAGAGCCGCGGCGACAATTCTGACGAGAGTCACGTACTGGATATCGAGGAGGCGAATCCTAGCGCTTTGTCATCCGAGGGGCCTACGGAGGACGATATGCTGCTCGAGGAACCGGAATTGGAGAACGTCACGGAGATTGACGTGGAAAGCTCGGGGGATGATCTCGATGACGATGAGAAATGCGAGTCGTGCAGATCGAGCGAGAGGACCGATACGACGGTGCAAGGACAAAATCCCATAATTATCGCCGACGACATGGACTCGCGGACGATAGCTGAGGAAGCGGCGCACAATTCGGGGCAGATCGAGCACAATGAGAAATATGAAACAACTTTGTACATAGAAGATGACGAGGTATGAAGAGCGAAAGAGATTTTTGAGGATTAACAATGTACTCAGGCCATCCTGGGGAAAATAACGACGACGTTTGCGAAGTAAGAGAATCGTGTTCAACATTGCTGGCAATGTCCCTTCGCAAATGTGAGAAGATCACGCAAGGATTCGACGATGCGACTGTCGATCGATCGCGATTGTCACTTCTGGTGCGACGTTACGTCGTGAAACATGCTCAACGAAAAAAAAAACAAGATCACGTACGAATTGCGTTTTGTAACGAGACAATCATTTTTTTATCGGCAAACACTCGCTTTGCCTTTCGCGCAAAGGTAACGAGGAATTGTAACGTTTGCCATATTGATGACAAATAATTGTTACCAACAAATTTTGACGTAGCGCAATAGACGATAATAGACCTAACGTAAGGTATAAGATTCGTTGAAATGCAAAACGTGATTAACCATACTAAAGAGAGTTTTGTACTTGTAACGGGAAATACAACGTTCACCTGTAAATACGTTTCAGATTAACTCGTTCGAGCGTTTGTTGTGTCAAATCTCTGACGATAAAGTCAGAGGGATATATGTAGCGCGATTCAAAATGAATCTTGTACGGTATATAGAAAACGGTGTTATTAGAATACGAAGTGTCTCAGACGGCGCGCTTGTTCTCAGCTCTTAATATTGCAATAAAAGAATAATGTACATATTTATTTGACGAAAGAAAAATTATTTTTCATTTAAATGATAATTTAAATTTGTTGCTTTGACGAAATGTACAAATAAGAAATGCGTAAATAAGAAAACGTTATCTTTTATACGAAATTTCAAGTATACTTTATTTTATCATTAATATATGGAATTTGTATTTATTGCACCAAGGTATTCACGCAACTAGTTATAAAGTACGCAGTCAAATATGCGGTAAGCGGTAAGCCCTATATATAATATGTACCGTTCATAAATATTTGCGAAAATTGGCGACGGAGAATCTATGAGGAATATGTTAGCCGTATATTATATAATTATATTTATATAACATACATACGTTACTCTTTACACAGGATTCATGCATTTATATGGCACAATTTTCTCGTATACGAAAGCAGAACGCTATAATCTCTTCGACGTGAATACATTTAAGAACCGATACAAAAGAGATATTTTAAAAAAGGATACGAGCCAATAAATTAAAGAAACCTCTTCGTTGGTCAAAAATTTTCGAAAAATTAACAAAGTATTAGGAGAACATAACCGACGAAGAAGTCGCACTATCCAAAATTCCAAAAATTAAAAAATTTTCGAAAAATCGATGAAGTATCGGGAGAACATAACCAACGAAGAGCGAAAGAAGAATGATGAACGTAACGAATGATGAAGAGGCATATAAGGTATGTAGAGGCGAATGTATCACGTTTAATGCCGCGTGGCGCGTACAAACGCAAGCACAGCAATCCAGCTGTACCTACTTGCGTTAAAATTTTTCGTTCAATATATACAACAAAAAGACATATTTTTAAAAAAAAGATACTATGCAATAAATACGCAAGGACCGCTATTAAAAATATTCGAATTAAAGACATTCAAAAATATCTTACGTGTTTTTTAAAGTTAATTAATCCTTACTTTACTTTATTAAAATACAAAGGAATTTTTTAATCGAAGAATTAATCATATGTGATAATTCTGGAAAATGTAGATAATGTTGGACAATTTAACAATTAAATTTACTGTAACTGATGAATTAATATCAAAATTTCCTCAAATTTTTTATGGATCTCATGTGAAAGTCATGGAATCTTTCTTATTACTATAGGAAACTACATCAAAATCGATCGAATCTTTAAAAAGGATACGAATCAATGTTTTCAAAGCATATATGAATAATGAATAATGCATATATAATTGAAATATATCCAATATTTGTCTGAAACAAAGATATTAGACAAAATTATTTTTCTAAATTCGTTCTCACTCTGACATAATTTTCGCTAAAGAATTCGCTTAAAGATTAAAAATGGTAACGAATGGATTAATATGGATCTCATCTGGTGTTAGTGCCATCGAAAGTATCTTTAAGACTCTTCTTCAAACCAACCACGAAACATATATATGGGAACTGAATATTTATATAGATCTCAGATCTTTTCCGATCTGTTATTAACGCATTTGCCGTTCGTGCACGCGAAACTGCGGCCTACTCCGTACTTCTCCGTTAAACATTTAAGCGATGACAAATCATAGAAGAATTCGAAATCATAGAAACACGTCGAACACACGAATCTCTCGATACACTCGCGCGGATTGCCCGCAATGAAAAGAAAAATCATCACATTTCTAACGAAATAGTGTGCAGTCTAATATAGCGTCAGAGTAACAGAGTTGTTCTTAACCAAGTAACAGCCCACAATCGCGCGTGTAATATATTTTTATATCCCGCAACAAGTTCGCACAACATTAATTATACATGTATATTAACGATTAATCTCCCTATCGAGAAAAGCGAGATTGTTTTTATTTTGGAAAACGTCTAGTGGTCGATTGTCGACAAACTTTTCCACCTTCCACCTTTCAGCTCACATTGATCTCATTCAATAAAATATCTTCGTATCATATCAAATAATTACGCAACCGCGATTTCGACAAATTCGTGTTAAAATTTTCACTTTTTCATCCCCTAATTCGCATCGCAAATAGATTTGCGAAAAATGTACTGCATTTTGAGAAACATATGTTGTATTTTATGGTAATAGTTATCTAATTCGTTTCGAAATCGACAGAATAATCGATATGTTAGTCCTGATCGATTTACCTTTGTCGAGAAAACAAAACATACTGCCCAATTTTTATTTTGTCAAATTTCTCTGAGAATTAATATTTCTAAGGAATTATTTATAGAAAAAATTTTATCATTTGTTGCGGATGTGATAAATTTCCGAAGCAAAAGTTTGCAGAATAAAAATCCACAAATTACGCGAACAGAGAAATCGCAATTTAATCCCAAATTTTTCGGGACTTTACAAAAAATTTATAACTAATAACATAAATAACTAATTACAAATAATAACGCGATAAAAGTGTACGCGATGCTAAAGTGATCGAGATTGTTTATTCAGATAAAATCATTAAACAATAGAAAAACTATAGGATAACATTGAAACGATGTTCTGATCAGCGTAAATAAATAAAGAATCGATGAGAACGCAAAAAAGTCCTAAAAATAAAAATTAGAAAAATTGCTCTCGCGAGCGCTTTCGATTGTAAGTAATTCACGTCAGAGAATTGAAAAATTAATAGTGGAATTATTTGTTGTAATGTTTTAATATTTAAAACTGAGTCTTGATGGTTAAATTCTAAATCAAAATTTTGAAGAAATAAGATTCATTTGAGTTTAAATAAACGATAAACTTCATTCATGAAAAGACGTCACTTTCGAGGGTTTATAATTTGAAAATGGTGCCTCCATATCTCAAATCATAAAAGTGTACCTTCAAATTGGTCAAGAAATATCTATTATTGTGAAATTGATGTCGGAGATTCTAGGAAACGCTATACATATTAAAGATCGCTTAGATATGATTAATAGTTGAGTGTTACTGATTAAAATACGATCGATCTTTGTACAGAATCTCATTCATTTGTTTTCAAACGTAGAAAGCAGTACCGAAAAAAAGGTAGTATAATAAAAAAAATGCAATCACATGCAATATATTGTTGATATGTAAATTAACGATTTAATATCGATAGGTATCATAATAATAGCGCGCCTCTTAAAGTCGTCTGGTATTTTTCTACCAGGAAATGTGTAAGTTTAGTGTATCGGGTGATGTATGAAACCGAGGTGCGTCGATTGTCTTTCATAATTTTCTAACTCCTCGTTGAAACGGCTTACATGTTTGCAAAACCGCGATTTTAATACATAGTAAAATTAAGTTATATCTATAGTTATCACTCTGTAGTGGATACGAATGTATGTAATGAGCATGTACATAACTCATATTTAACGGAGTAAACATAATCGAACTGTGATCGAGGTATAACTTAATGAGAGACACTACTGGATAACGTTTCTTGCAAATGTGCGATGCTGCTTCGATCCGATAAAATATCTCAAATCGAACAGGCGCAAGCGATTGAAATAAGAATCATCAAAATTATTAAACGCGCGAGAGATATTCTTAAAGCAGATAATGCATATCTTTTATTCGCGCACCGCAATGGATAAAAGTTTAAGTAAAGAATAACTTCGTTGATAAGTCTCGTAGCCTGAGACACGTACGGTAATGTATTAACCGCATTATATATAAATCTATACGTAATTTAAGAGAAAAGATGATTATTTACGATATTTTGATAAAGATTTTCGTATAAGAGCGAAAAATCCGTTCATTTCAGCTCTCACGTTAATAACTTTTAAATTATTTAATTCGTATTAAATCGATATGCGCCTTGATGAAAAACCTAGACTGTTCGAACAATTTCTCGCGACAATCAAACGCTAAAAATATTTTAATTCTTACGAGAATTTCAACGATATCGTTCGCGACACAGCGAGATATCTTTCTACAGTTCAGAGTTTTCACCGGTTCTAGTTTTGGTACAATTAATGCGCTGAGACGCGGATAAGCATCGGTGTAAAATTTTTAAGTCAATGTAACCCTTGCATGCTAATTGTTGTAACATATCAATAAAAAAGGCAATCCAAAATTAATCGTAGCTATGTGTATTTTTCAAAGAAAAAAATTTTATATATAATTTTTTCATAACAATTTGTCACGTTTCGTTACGCGTTACAGATTCGTGTTGCATTTTGTCGAAAGTCCAATAAATGATTCAAAATTAATACCATTAGAACTCTTGTTCCGACAACGACTTGACTTTAAAGAAAGCACGGTGAAGTTTTTTTTTATTGGACAAAAAAGCATAATAAACTTTTTTTATTAGAAAAATATAAAGTACAGCCAGTAGGAGCAAGCCTATTCGGCACAAAGCATGATAAACATTTCTAATGAACAAGTAACGCTCTCTGCCGAGAGTTACTTTCACAACACAGAACATTAATCATCGGTAAAGAATTTACCTATAAACAGTTAAAACCGCATCGTTACCGTGCGAACTACGAAAGATAACTTGCAGATCGCACGATAAATGATTCACTTCTCTAAATTTATATAAATCTTGGAATCCGTGCTAAAAAAATATCTGCCACCACCAAGTCAATATAAAAATTATTTAAAATAATTTCAATTCGACCTTCAAATAGGTCGTTAATAAAAAAATTCTAATAAAGATATGATTATTACTATTCAATTGCTATACTATATATTTTAATCAACTTCTACGTGATCAATCAATTCGAAAATCAGTCGGAGGAAGACGCTACGGTCGCACGGAACGCACTTGACGAAACTGTCGCGCACTCGTACGCTTTATCCCGTGAGCCAGTCGCGCTACGATCGCGCGGAGTTTATTTAATGAAACTGTATTCGCACATTCGTATTATCTATACTATATATTGATATTATATCACAATATACTGTGATATACTGAAATATACTATATTTCCATTAGATCCCACGGACAAACACTTTGAGATATTCGATGTAATAGCAGAGGATCGAACAAAGTAGCGCTTGGGGGTTCTAAAGCGGCGAAATGCCCCACTGCGACAAACGGCGAATAAGCAGTAATCAGACACTTACCCACGGTGTTGCTCCGCCGTCGCCTGATGCCCTGATGCCTCCCCGGCGCGTTCACTCGCGATTCTCGCGAAACGCCATTAATCACGGTCGCGCGTCGATACGGAGTACTCCCGTTCCCATCCCGCCGCTAATCGCACTCTCCCGAAACACCGTGTTGATCGCGCGTTCACTGTTCTCGGCACTCCCGACGTTAATCGCACCCGCGAGTCCCGCGACGCGACTTTATCGCGCTATGGCGGCGAAACGTACGCGGAGAAGCGGGAGAAGACGCGCGCGATCGCACAGAATCACGGGCCACCTGCATAGCGTCTGAAGCGTCTCGCAAGTTCGTAATAGAAGAAACTGAATTGACGAATGAGATTCGCGGAATCGATCATGGCCAACTTCACGCGACAGTCTCACCACTCGCACTATTATACCGCCGCGCCGTATCGATAATGCGACGACAATTGTTGTCCCCAAAGCTGCACTTTTGCATACTTTGCGTATATCAAACGATGCAAGGTCTATATGTGCACGGCGCATTCGCCCACACGTTCTCTACCTGCGATTACCTGCGATCTCGCATTTGTAATAATAAATGAGCGAGTTGAGAGATGAATATTCGCGAGAATATATTTACTCCGAAAATACACATTGCCGACTGCTCGCGCCGCGCGCGAAATCCCGATCAAATGAGTCTCGCGGAGTCCCGACAAATCGCCGAACGTCGAATCTGCTCCGAGCGATTGTCAATTGTCAAACACAAATTTGATAATGAACTAAACTTACTAATTAAACCCGTCGTGGCATTTCAGACTCGACAATTCGGGGGCTCGATATCCGTTCCGCGTCCGCGACGTTAGTTCAACTTCACCTCGATACAGCGCGTAATCGAGCGAACGAGTGAATCGAACCGACAAAATTTTCATTCCTGTCTAAAATAAGGAACATAAAATGTTTCTCGACTCGAGACAAAGCGCATGAAAATTACCAATTACCATATACGCGCAATTTCCACCTTTCGAGCGGACTCAGCCTCCTGCCGCGGCTCCCGCTCCTCCGCCTCCGCCTCCACCTTCGCCGAATCGCGGGCGATTGAATGCGGGATTGCGGGCGCCCTCGCGATTTGAATCCAAGCCGTACCCAGGTAGCAATTAATGTCTAAAAGACCTCATAAAGGCATCTTTAAGATTTCTGGCATCTTAAAGACATCTTTATGATGTCTTTTAGACATTAATGCTACCTGGGTACGTTGACTACGAATCTCGCAGGACGTGCTCCAGGTGGCGCAAGACGCGGCGCGGCGCGCGGCGCCCGTAGACAGGTGGCGGCAAATCGCGCGGAGCGTGGCGAGAGGTGAGGTTATCGAGTCGGAGCGGAGCGGAGCGAAGCGTGACAGCTGGGAGGAGGATGGGGAACGCGCGGGGGACCGCGCGCCGGGGGCCCCCAGGTGTAACTCGCCCCGCCGAGCCGCCGCTCGCCTCGCTCGAACAGTGCACCGCCGGACGCAGTACTCTCGACACGGGCGTCCAGCCGCCTCGGCGTACCTATTCTTCGCCGTACCTTCGCCTTTTCCTCGCCGAATCCTCGAGCGGAACGCTCCTCGTCGAGGAGCGTCACCCGGACCCGCGAACGATGCTGTCTGGATAGTCGGATTCGCGAAGCAGTCGAAGCAGTGAGCGGCGCGCGCGAAATGTCGTCCGAGCGATTTCATAAGTGAGTGTACTTTTGTTTTGTTTTGTTTTTTTTACCCTTTCCGAGAGGATGCGCGGTTTTCTCTCTCTCTCTCCCTCTTCCGACTCTTCCTCTGCTCTTGTTTTCGTTTTGTGCAGCGCTCGCCCGTAGGACTTATAATCCCGGAAAGCGGAGAAATGTCGCGGGGAGAGGTACTCGCCTTGGGATTGAGAAAAAAAAATATCCCTCGAGTCTCCCGACGGCGTGTGGCAACGATCGCGCGAGGCGATTCGATAACACGGGGAGAATAGCTGCAGCAGTATTTAGCGCATCACGAATAATACGCGAATGTTGATAATAATGTTGGCAAGATTTACAGATCGGATATACGACTTTGAATACGTTATTGCTATTCTTTTCCTCGCACTTCACGCTGCAAAAAAATGCAAATAGGCTCTGGTATTCAAGTCTTAACCGATTGTACGAAAGTTCAATGTTTCTTCTGTTCCATTGTTCTGTCGTAATGTTCTTTCAGGAATTAAAATTTCGTGGCGAACTTCACGTGGCATGCCGAGAGATTTTTTTCAGACAATTTAAATCGTAAATTAAACGATTCGCACAGGATTAATGATAATCGCTCTATCTCGTTAAGGAAATCGGACCGACGTTTACCAAGCAAGTGGAACGAAGTGAGAAGACTTGAACCGAATCGAATCTCTCATATTTTATAGTTGCAAAGCGCAATGAGCTGTTGGAATAAATAGAGACACATTAAGCGATAATTAATGTATTACGTTTTAAGAACTGACTCTTTTTATTAGTATTATTGGACACATGTAAAAGAGAGCCACAGTGATCCCCAGTAACGTACGCGCGATTTAGTAAATGAAGAGATTAGAAGATTTCGAATAATTGTCCACAAGCGCAAAATAACCGTAATTACGGCCTGTTTCATCGCGGTATCATGTACATCGGCAGAGCGCGTGCGGAATTCATGCATGAGAGGAGGCCTGTGCTCTTATTTCATTCAACCACGCACGGAATTTATCGCACGGATCATCTGTAAAAATTTCTAGCGAACCAATCAACTTTCGTTAGCAATGGCGAGTGTGCTGTACGCCGCGCGATTGATGTATTCGTTCTACGGACGATATACGCGGCGTGTAGCAAATCGAATTCTATACGACAATGCGTTTATATCTCCCTATTGAATTTCAAGATATTTTCTTAACGAAACTTCAATCCACAGAGAGCCGATTGTCTTCAAAATGTTTGAATTTTTAGTAATTAACTTGGAAAAAAATATCTAAGCTCTCGAATTTTGTCCGGCTCGCTTTGAATCGAGTGAAAAAAAGGATTTCGTTATTATGCTTCTGGAATTTAATTCTCCAAAACTTTGTAAGATATTAATTTTATAATTAGATCTCAAAATGGTACGGATTAATGAGTTTAAGTGGCAAGAAATTTACAAGTGTCTGAGAAACTACGTTTAATTTCGAATGTAATCTAAAGTTAAGAAATGCAAAGAAAAATAATAACACACTTATTAAATGTTTATTTGTTTTTAATATAGCTTGTGTGTTAATCTTATACCGTTTAGGATTAATTAAAAGGATTATTAATGTTATAACTCGATGACATTGACAAAGTACCGAGAAATGATATGCGCTGAAATCAGTTCGTGGAATGCAGCATCGGCGAATCGAAAGTACCTGCTGTCTCGCCTCGCAAATCACGCGCGGTTTTTTTAACATGCCAATTTCCCTAATTAAAAGGAAGAAAAACGCATCGCGCTGCTGCAAGCGCATTTTAACAGTTTAATTCGTTAATTAAAATATCACGAGCAAGTCTCCACAGATTATCAGATGTTGAGACGCATAGATATATTTCATGCCGTCATGCGAAGCTTTCTGCTATGCTGAGGTTCATGATTTTTCTTCGAAAACTGTGACAATAATTAAAAAAAACATCCTAGTTAAAAGATAAGACATCACGATGCACAATAAAATAACGAGTAGAGTTTCCGCAATACTGTACTTGTTTCTTCCGAATATTCGGAAAAAGTAAAAATAGTTTTTTGTTTAGCAGGAAGAGAAAGAAAGACAGAGTGAAACATAAAATACTGTGCATATGTAATGAATTTGTTGAATCAATTAAAATTAATTTAATTTAATGTTAGTATTAATTTTAATAATTAATTTAATTAAGATATTTGGAGAGTAAGTACCGTACATATCTATGTATTTTTTACATATTTCTTTGTATACATTACTAATAATATTTGCAACTGATGAGTAAGATGTTTTTTATCAATACCCATTGCAGATATCATAATTTTATTTGTTTTGAATATAACTTATTAAATATCAATATTTGTTCTACTCTGTCTTAATATTCGATTTTCAACACTCAGAACAAAACACGTGTCTAAGAACAATAATGATAATTTAAGAGAATAATATAATATATTTCTCTTTGTCGAAGGGCCGCGCAAGAAGGCATATTGGATGTTCTGAAGGAAGCCACGAGAAAGGATTGTAACGCGCGAGATGACGGAGGAATGACCCCGACATTATGGGCAGCCTTCGAAGGCCACGTAGATGCTCTGAGACTGCTAGTCGCCAGAGGGTATGTGCATGCCTAATTTTATTTTTCTTTTTCACAGTGACCAAGTGCAACCAGCGTGTCGTATTTTACACCGCGGGCATGCGATAGCTCATGCACGCGACAAGATGTTTTTTTTTTCTAATATTCTTGCCCGACTATTATACGTACAATGCATTTGATCATTACAACTTGCTGTAGACTTTATAGTTTATACGATTAATATTACACTGCAACTAAATGAAAATTTATGTGTGTATATAGTCGATACGTGGAACTAAGTTACAGAAACAAGTTACAGAAACGAAGCACGTTCGATGAAAAATATATAACTTCGTGTTTTATCCACTCACACGAAACATTGGTGCCCATCAGGCACGAGGTCGTCGTGCCCCGTGAGCACGATAGCCCCACTGGTACTTCATAATTAATACTTACCTCAACTGCAAGCCGCTCCAGCCAACTCCAAAATACTGTAAAGTCCCTCAACGCTTCCGGCCATTTATCGCGAACGCTCCGTCGGAGGTTTTTGAGAAATAAAGTTTTTAAAATAAACGGTGAAAATATAAATGTTACATTGATCTCTAGTAAGTCAGCAAAACGACAGGATGTCGATTCAAATTGCCCCGGTACCTGAAGGTACCGTCATCGAGCCCTTAGTCTTGCTATTGTACATCGCAATAATATGTGCACGGAACCGGAAGCACGCATTACAGGTGTCCATCGACTGCACAGTTGCGGAAACCGCGGTCGAGTGAATGAAAAACAATAGGACGCATACTTGATGAAAGGCAGGCCGAAGCAGATCACATGTATCCGAAAATCTACGAATACATCCATCCATTTATGATACAACTAACGAATGAAATATCCGTCTCGTTTCTCTCGAACATTAACTATTTCTTTTCGCCTTCAAATAGGAAACGATCAATAAATTTTTACGAGATCACAGAGATTCTAGCATTTTTCCGTAAAATATTATTTCATTGCAGACTTCCATCTGAAGGGCGGCTTCAAGCTATCGCAAATTTATTGCGATATATTTGGGATATATTTCGAACATACATAGGCATATAGGCGTATGAAAGCGGAAAATTCACAGGTCGATCAGTACAGTAGTTTCAAGAGAAAGGCAGTACAGATTTATATTTTATAATATTTGGTAAATTCAAATGTGGATATTGAAATGTAAAATATACAGGGTCTATTTCTGACAATAGATTAAAATTGTTTTTTCAATTTCGAAGAAGTCTTTCGATCGAAAGTTATATAGATCTGAAGAACTCGTATTACCACACTTGTAATTTCTTTTTACATTAAAAGCATTTTATGTAGATTTATGTATATTATATTTTTCATATTCTCTTATATATAATTCTTATTACAAATTCAGATTTTTTTTTCTCTTCTTGAAATCTGAAAAATCTGCCTCACATTTATCTCGGCGTAACATGATCGTTTCATCGTAGAGGTGATCCGGACAAGACCGATTATTTCGGTAATACATGCTTGCACCTGGCAGCGGCGAGGGGCCATGAATTCTGCGTGAAATTCTTGGTAAAATTCGGTTGCAATATCTGGTCGCTGGACATCGACCGGCATTCCGCCCGTGAACTCGCAGCGATGAACGGCTGCGAGAAGATCCTGCAGTTCCTGGACATTGCTCAGGCCGATCAGGAATTGAATAATCGCAAGAAAAGCCGGTTGCTCCGGGAAAAGGCGGAGAGAGATGCGGAGAAGAGGTACAGTTGTGGAATGTGAATTTGTTTTTGCACCTCCCACTTGAAAAGAGAGAGTGAGAGAGACTAATGTCGCTACCATTTGCGGATCATTCGATTAAACCTGTTTCTAAGATAGAACACAAATAATTTCGCAATTTCAACCTTTTTTTTTTACTCACTGCGATTAGCAGTATTATTACATTGCTGATCTATATTAGATTTTTATATAATTTCTTTTAACTGTTTATTTTTCGTTTTAAATATATATGTTGAAATCTTTATAGATAATTATATAAAAGTATGTTTCTATTAAGACTGAAGGAGTACATGAAGAAACAAAAAATGGCCGAAATTAGGGCGGAAAAGGAACAGAAGAAACTCATAAAGGATCGTGCTAAATCAGACTTCGACGCAATGAATGAGTTGAACTCTCAACGGCCCGGGGTACTGACCTTTAGAGGCCGAATGAAACCTTCGCCGACATTCAGCGACATCGTTGGTACTACTACGAAGAGACACGGCAGCACAGTTTGTCGGAAAGCTTTAGCTAAAAAAGCCGTCAACGACTTCAAAGTCGTCGAGGTAAAAAAGATATATAAATAAAAGAAAATTATACAATTTTTCACGAAATTGAACGTTCAAAGAAATGATCTAAAAATAATTTTCAAAACTAGAATTTTTGATGTTGTATAAAAAACAGAAATAATGAAGAATGAACCGAGTTGTGACTTATATCAAATGATTTTTTGGTTTAATTTAATGGTTAGTAAATTATATAATGTTGCATATATTACAGGTCGAAGTGAATGGAAAGAAGTCAGTTCGAAGTCTCACCGGCGTTCGACGGGATTCTGAAGTTATGTACGTAGGCACATATGACACTCAGCCTCAACACATAGGCATCAGAAGAGGAAAGATCTCTGATGTATGGGGCACTCTCAGTAAATCACAGAGTACGCCCGATCTCTTAGGTGAAAGGATATATGACGAAGAGGAGGAGGATAGGGAGGAAGAGAACTTGAATGTTGCAAAGGACACCGCTTTTCTTCAGGAACCAGCCAGCATCTTCAACCGACCTGGTTTCGGTTCAGTAGCTTTCAGAAGGGCGGTTAGTCTTAACATGCATATTTTAGATCGTTCTTACAAGTTCGCTAGTAGTTATAAGTACTTTGCTCACAATAAAAACGTATATTAAGTTGAGAGAAATTATAAGCAACAAAGAAGTTACTCTAGAAATATTCTCTGTATTTTGAGCTACGTGTTTTATTTTCTTTAAAAACTTGTGGAATTATAGAAATTTGTACAATCCACGTCTTTTATTTTTACAAACATTTTAATGCTTTTTACACACTGTAATCTACATCTCATAAATGTAACCGTTCCGCATGACTATCTTCGTAATAACTACTCGACTCGTAGAAATCGGTACGCTTTAACATTACATTGCATTTTCTTTTACGAGATGAGCTATCGCTTGTCCCATTTGAATCATGATTCAAGAGAAACAAAGAAATGAATAATGGGAATCGTTGCAGAAACGCTAACGATCTTTAAAACGATTACAGCGTAGAAATACGTAATAGATATTCATCGGATGCACTAATTACGCAATTATGCAATGAAATGTATGAATAGGTGGAAAAGGCGGTAGATGAGCTAATTAATTTTTTTCTGTATTTGCGTAAATTAATTCGTAATTTCCTTTTGCAGATAACATCTACGCTAGATAATCTGCCAGTCACCCAGACGGATGTTCAATTGCAAAACAGCAATATTTCAGCAAATGGTTCTACAAACGGATCCATAAACAGCAATAAGTTTAGCCCAAACGGACACAATGAAGAGATTAGTATAGGAAGTGCCGGCAGTTTGGCACGCAGGCAAAGCTTGTGGGATGAGGATCTTCTTTCGGGTAAGTTCGACAAACCTTATTACAAAGTACAATTGGAATACTTATGGCCCTTGCAATAAAATACGACAATGCGTTCCACGCCATTAAGAAACAATGCATGATAAATCAATCATCTTCCTTCATTTTTTCGCATTGTCATTTTGCCTGCAAGAAAAGCAAAATATCACATTGTTGAATTTATCTGTGAACAGAAGGTGAGGAAACGGACGAGGAATGGACACCTTTACAGAGATTTTTGGTCGCCAATAATCTCACATCCATACATCCCATCTTGGAATCGGAGCAAATCGATCTGGAAGCTCTGATGCTGCTCACTGAAACCGACATAGCGGCCCTCAAACTTCCGCTCGGTCCCAGACGGAAACTCACTAATGCAATCGCAAATCGAAAAAAAGCGCTGAACACGCCGGAGAGTGTTATCAAGGACAGTAGATTGTGAAAATATATTGCATTAGCCATAGAGGATGTACTACTGTTAACGAAATTATCCGTCCATCTACAAATGCGGTAAAGTAGCTATTAATGGCTTGTGTGCAAAAGATAGAAATAGGGAACGGTTGTTTTAAACGTAAAACACAAAATTGAGGTTTTTCGTGAAAATCACGCAAATTAATCATTAGACAATAAAAAAAGAAGTTGAAAAGTTATTAAAATTATTAAATTATTCAATATCAGAAGTGTCTTAATATCGAACTTCTTTGTGCCTTGTAATTTTATAGTCTATCGTCAACATATTTTCCTATCATTTACAGTTAATAAATATAGATACTATATTTAATCGATCTCATTGGCTTAAATTATACGTAATCGTAATTATGTAAATGATCATTAAAAAAGTTTAAAAAAAATCGAAAATCAGAAAAAAATAAGGAGGAAGGAGAGAATTACCGATGGCACAAAATAATAGATAAGTAAGATAGAACAAACAGTTCTTGCCATAATTAAAGAAACAAATATTCAATACACCATAATACACTGCCATAAAATGACCTCTTCTAAGCTAGCAGGAACAAATTGGCAGAATCAAACCAGACCTATCAGAATATTTAGTACCCATTTTGTACTATTTTGTACCACTAATAACAATTTTGTATCCTGTGCCATTTCGGAGAAAATCGTGGCGGTGCTACCTTAGCATTAAGCTAGAAAGACCACAAGAAAAAAAAAAAGAAAATTAAATACAGAAATTTGAAGGACTGAATTTGTACTAATTTGTACCATACAAATAAACTTAATATATTCATCCCTTCTGCTTCAAACAGCTCCTAATAGAACTCAGTCCTATTAGTCTTAAGAGTAAAGTACTCGTTCTCATCAGCAGAATCAATTGTTACTTGTAGACTCGATTCAGGATAATTTGTATCACAAAAATATGAAGTTTCAGATTTTGTACCCTAGCCGTTTGATGGAAAACTACCCCCGATCCCTAACAGTCTCAAGAGTGAAGTACTCTTTCTTTTTATTTTAGTGTTCAGAATTTAGTAAACAATATTTAGTCGTAAAATAATTTTATTCATTTTAAGTACAGTTTTCTCTTAAGCCAGGAAGATGGGATGGTTTTCTTGCGAAGGGGTTGTAGCTCAATAATCAAAATGCGCGTATTTTAAGAGTTTATTCTTAGAGTTTATACGCTATACGAATTATATCCGCGATACGATATATTTAAATTTTTCTCAACATTTTTCTCTTGAGTTGAATCAATTAAAAGGTTGTTTCGGGGTTAAGAGGATGAGATCAAAAATCCAAACTATATCATTTTGAAAACTCATAAATAGCTCCTAATTCTGCCGTAAAAATCAATTCAATATCTATTTTTAAACGTTGACTCAGCCCCCCATAAAAAATATTAAATTCCTGTTCAGTGTGACAAGCTCAAAAATTTTAATCTGCAGGATATAAAAGCTCACAAATATCTTGTAATTTTGCGCTATTTTTTTTTAATTTCTGCAAGGTGGGGGGAGGGCCAGCTCAACAGGGGTCTTACTAGTATTTGGGGCGAACACGAAGCAGTTCAGATTTACTGTGCTTTCATCTGAATCTGACCGATCGGAACCGATCGCTTTCAATTATTTCATTTTATTTTTCCTGTCGTTGACATAGCTCTAAAAATTCGCGAAAGGATATAATCTGACGGGTGTGTGAAGCTGGCACTCCTACTTTAAAATTCGATAGTTCTGATTAGAGAGTTTCAGCTTCTTTTCGAAGAGTATCTACACGATTTATGTTGAGAAGTTCTAATGCTTTTCGCTTGACTAGCGCTCAATTCCTGATATTACGAGATCGCAAGGTCACGCTATGCTACAGGTAATAAGGGAAATATATACATGGAAAAAAAATGATGTATCAACAGCATCATTTTTTGCCAGCCATTCTATTAGCCATCTTATGCCGGGTACTCACTAAGACCGTGTAACGTGCAACGCAACGATTGCTGCAATTAGTGAGTACGTCTTATTTCGGAACACATTGTGAAAAAATTGTAGCAACCGTTGCGTTGCACGTTGCACGGTCCTAGTGAGTACCCGGCCTTAGGTTTTGCGGCGAAACGCAACAGGCAGAGTATACTAATGTCCAGCGGCCATAAGTCAACCGCGAATTTCTAACACACGTATTTGCGTTGAGAGTATACTAAGCTCATCTTAAATCGGAGATATAATCACGGAGGGAGTTTGTTATGCCGGATACTCACTAGAACCGTACAACGTGCAACGCAACGGTTGCTGCGTAAATACGTCTTATTCCGGAACAAACACATTGTAAAAAAATTGTAGCAACCGTTGCGTTGCACGTTGCTCCTAGTGAGTACCCGGCTTTATACGAGTAATATTGATATAAATCTCACAGCATCGATATATACGCGTATTAAAGATGCAATGATAAAATTATCGTTGCATTTTTAATAAGCAACGATAAGATTATTGTTAAACAATATCAATGAGTAAAACGCATAATTTAATGCATTAAGTACAAATAATCATGACGAATTAAAAAGTTAAAAGTTACGTGCAACGTGCGTCGGACCTACTACCGGTAATCACGCTGGCCACGGCGGCCTCGCTCCCGTCCACGTTGTTAACAGTGGCAAGGCTACTACCTTTTGTGAATCGTGGCAGAAAGGAGCGCGAAAAAAGTAGCGGATCCGTGTTAGGATCCGGCGATCTGAGTGGCTCGAAAACTGCGCTGGTGCGAGCACTGTCGTATTGTATCGACCGAGTTAGGCTGTCTTAGGTCTTTGATTCTCTGCACGAGTTCCTTTGGGCCTAGGGTTAAAGTCAATTGATCTGGTGATACGAATATATAGCCTCTCCCAGTCAAGTCATGCGCCCACCTCCCAGTGGTCTCGCTGGAACGTTGCAATGGGGCTGTTCTGATTCAGTACGGCTCGGTCGCAAGATCTGATGTCGGCTGGTCGGCGCGCTCTGCAGTAACCAAGCGACGTCAATGGCGATCTGAATGCGCCACTAAGGGCCTGTAGTGATACGGGCCCAAGTACCGCTGTCCATGGTGAGTTGTGGGGCCAAGAAAGGGCACGGTTATCTGGGGAGCTCTCGGCTGTCAATCCGTTTGCTCTCCAACACGTAGTAAATATGAAAAAGTCAAGAATGAATCTTCATGCCCGGGTTCTCGGATGGTCACGTGCAAGCGATGCGAGAGTGGTGACTCGGTTAGTACGGAGACACCCAGTGAGTGCATAGCTGGTCCCTTGAGAGTAGGAGCCAGTTATCGGGTATAGAAACGATTACGCCTCTTGACGCACGAGACTCGTGCCGTGGCCCCCAGTAGCCTTCTTCATCTTCTTTGATTTTATGGCACCTAATCCTCCTCGGGATCACATAACGGCCAAGAACAAGTCGAAGATAATAAATACAGACTCGAAAGATTCAATCTAATCTCGGCGCTGATGGCATTAGTAATCTTCAAAAATTATTCAGGGCAAAACACGTCCGAATATGTCCACGGTCTCCACGAGATTTGCCCCCAGTAACCGTGTCAAATTAAAATAGAAACAAATAGTAATAAGTTATTTCGTGAATGGATATCCATGTGTGTCAAACGTAGTGCACTGGCATTGCGTTTCAAGCATACCCGGCGCCGGGGCTCGACTCGCAGCGGTGGCGGGAATCGCGTCCGCTTCTCCCACGTTGCAAGGCCAGCCAACTTCGACACCCCGGCTAAAGTAAAAGATAATCGCATGCTTCAATAAGCTTGGAACTCTTAAGAAGGGTCGTTCAGCGCCAACACGTGAGATTCGTGAGATAACTATAATATGTCCATAAACCTTTTATCCTTTCTGCCATAATTCACAAAAGGTAATAAGCGATTCACAAAGCGTAACAAATAATGTTCACATGATAATTTTAAATGCCATAATCTATTTTATACACTAATCTACTTTAAAATAAATATTAACTCATTACGCGTCATTAATTCATTTGTCATAACTTTTTCTTTTCCCTCATGTGTAAAATATATATTCTTAAAATAGTTACTGTTGGTGACGTACAACAATTCTTTTGATATAACATACTGTTCTTCTCCATAAATTTCACTGATTTCTCATCCTTAGACTCAAATTCAACGGTCGAGTCTTCAAAACGTTTCACCCCTTTAAATATAATACTACTGTGGATGATTCTAAATTCATACGTACAGTTTTATTTATTAGATCGTGAAAAATTTCGAACTTGCAATCTATTATAAGCGTATCTGTAAAATGATACTGAAACATAGATGTCGAGATTCTAATTAACTGATATATCATCCAAAGTGGAATTTAATGATAAAGCTGATTCAGGGGGATACATCATAGTAGTGGTACATGAACGTTAAATGTTTTACTAGTACATATATAAAATTCATTACACTTATTTGCGAACCAGTTTGACGCGTAACATTCATTTGAATCATATATTAATATGTTTCTGGAAACGATGGAGACTTTATCGTATCCATGATCTTAAAAAATATAGTGTACAAATCGCAACAACTGACTTATTTTATACACATTTTACATTAGTAATATCTATATATTAGCGATATTTAGATCCTAATAAAAATATGTACACGGAAAGAACGATTTTGCTGAAGTAGGTATCTAAAAACAAAACAAGTAACTTCCGTCGCCAGTAAATAATTCAAAACAACAGTCGTTTTGGTTCGACCCAACTGGCCAAATTATTATTATATGTAAAAGTATTAATTTGGCCAGTTGGGTCGAACCAAAACGACTGTAGGTATCTAAAAATTTAGCTATATACAGATCTGAAAATAATTTTGTTGCACCATCAAAATAATTATAGTAAGTCGCTGAAATATGGTAATGCTAATGCTGTAAAAAATTTTGACATTTTAGCAATCAGTTTAGGTGTTCTACATAATTATTTTGATGATCCAACAAAATTACTTTCAGATTTGTATTCAGCTAAATTTTTAGACACATTTTTCAGCAAAACCATTCTTTCCGTGTGCTGCATACGGTTTTTTAAATAAAAATATGAATTATATCAATTTCTTCCTTGGTATGCAGCATCGAGAATGCAGCAGCGCAGTGCTGCTTGTTAACCCTAGGTATACACAGTGAAGACTCCAAGATCCCAGCCCAACTTCCTTTTTTCGCGTTTCTGGACTTTTGTCCCCTATATTCTTTTCTTTTTACTTGCATATCTCGAAACTCTTAGGAGTGCGTTCCGTTTCACCCATGATGCGCATAATGCATCACTTATCCTTGTTTAACATTCGGTGAACAACAGGGATAAATGATGCATTATGCGCCTCATGCGTGAAACGGAACGCATCGATTTAATTATATTGACTTTTATACATTATGGGCCTATTCATTGATCGATTCTCAATCAATTAAAAAAATAAATAAATAAATAAATTGAATTCTTGCTGAAGTTACGATGACAAATGTGGATGGGATCTCCGAGACCTCACAGAATTATTAGAATAATTTAGAAAAATGATATTATTGTAGATTTGTATTATAAGTTATCATTTGAGTTTTTGAAAACCACTTTTGCCATTGGTCATAAGCTTGGGTCAAATTATATTATTTCGAAAAAATAAAATGTAATGATCGCAAGCTATCAGTCAGATTTAGATGAAAGCACAGAAAATCTGAACTGCTTCGTGTTCGCCAAATACTGGGAAGACGAGAAGACTGTGCAAGAAATCAAAACCAGCGCCGTAAAACGCGACGTCGTTTTCTCTCGAAAAAATATGCGGCGTCCCGTCGAACCAACGTCGAATTTTTTCGACAAAACCGTCTCGTAAAATTTTATTTCGCGCTCGTCACGATCAGAATCATTCGATCGGAATAATCGTACTTTGCACTTGTGAAAGTATAACGTGTTTGTGAAATTTAGAAGTGCCATGTGAGATCGATGGACTGTCGTAAGTGACAACATCACGAATATGGTTAGCCCCCAGGTTAGCCACGTGGTGTTGAAGCAGTGGCGGAACCAACCGACTGCGACGAAACAACGGTTGGTGAGTAAATTTTTTTATTACATTATATAATTAATTGTTTGCATATTTAATATTTGATACCATTACATCATAATAATCGGAATTGATTGGTGAACAACTACAATTATTAAATAAATAATTTTATAAAATATTTTATTTGTGTTGCATCGTGTAAATCAAGTTATGAAAATAATTAAAAATAATTAAAATAATGAAAACGCATTGTCTGAAACAAAAACCGTATGGAAATTTTGTAAAACCAATAGGAATCAAAACCGGTACCGTTAAAAATCATTACATCTTAAAAAAATTAAGACCCGAAGATGAAAACATAGAAAACAATGAAGTAACATCTATACGTCGAAATATCATCACTTATTATATAAACAATTCAATTTAATAAAAATTTCATTAAGAAAATTTTAATAAATCAGAACCAAAAAAACTAATTTGCGTAATACCGATACTTTTATTAGCTACTAAACCGAAATCGAAAACAAAACCTTTATAAATAAGTATTTTAATGGACCGAAACCGGAACCGAACCGATATTTTCGTTCGGTCTAGGTCCTAGAAATATATAAAGAGAAAGGGAGGGTGGGTGTTAATTTGTGAAGTCGCACAATGGTCAGGTGTTTCTTTATGGGAATAGAGAATATGTAAAAATTTGGGTACGTTCCTTAAAAACGCCCTTTAAGGCCCCTTGGGGCAAATAAAGTACCGATTCTAAATATAAATCTAAATGTAAATAATTTAATTTAATACAAATTTCAAATAAAAAAATTTTTTTTAATCAATACCGAAAAGACTGTAATTTGCCCAATTCCGATACTTTTGTTAGCTAGAAAACCGAAACCTTTATTCAGTATTGAATGGCATCTATTCGTATATCATTAGCATTACCCGTACTATAGAACCGCGGATAAAAAAAGCTGGCAATGTTCTGTACGGAACACATTGAGTCAAAAATTCATTAAAATAAAGAAAAAAAAGTTGGGGAAAGGTTTCTTCTGGAAAAGATACATTCAGACGATTTTTGAAAATGGAGGTGCCAACTTTACAGTGGCACACGCAGTATGCATATGTAAAAAATTTAATTTAATAAAAATTTCAAGAAAATTTTAACAAAACGGAACCGGAAAAAAACTAAGTTGCGCATATATTATGTCTTAAAATTGATAGTTAATTTATGGTCAGAATGGGACAGGGAGAAGATAATAAGATATGAGTACACACAAAAGATTTGTTTTCATATTAAATTGAAATTCACCAGATTGCTCATTTAAAATGTTGTTTTTATTATATCGTGATTGTTTACTCACGTTAATCCTTTGGACGTTTTTCAATCAATAAAATGGTTGTTTCATATCATGTGGATGATAGCCAGTTACGAAGAAAATAAGAAACGGTAGAAAATGATAATAATGCGATAATAATAAATTAAAAATGCTTTCTATTTCAAGTCTTGTTTATCAATTATCAAAATTGATTTACCATATTCTTGTTGAAATGTCCCTAAATGTATAATAAATTTTAATCTATTATTGAGTCTTTCGTGTACAATAATATATGTAATTTTCTCGTTTAAAACATTTTATACATTCTTTTCTATCCTACGTCTATTGCACTTCATTGTGTGCATCATCGTAAAATAGGTTGAGATAGTTATTGCCCAGATTGTTCGACTTCTACTTTGTGGTCAAATTATCTTATGTTAAAAATATTTATAGAGTCAAAATTATAAGATTATGATATCAAAGTCTCTCAAAAGGAAAAAGTACTAAAATATTTCATTTCTCAGTTACGAAAAGTGTTAGGCGAGGGCATCAAAAATATTTCTTCAAGAGATCTCATTATGAGTTTTTACCGTGGCAAACCAAACTTTTAGTATAAGAGTTTCCAGAAGTAAGATAAAGGGCAAGATAAAAGGCACACAAACATGTCTGATCTGTTATAAGAACTCAATATCTTAATATACTGAGGAAAAAAAGGCGATAGTATAAATTTAGTTTATCTTTTGTTGATGCGTAGGCTAGTAAAAGAGAATTGATGAATCATCAGGAAGATACCAAGCTTTTACATCCCGAACAAGGTCTGCGTTAATATTCTACGATAAAAAATGGATTTAATATTCCACAGCTCACAGGAGCGTAATGTGTTCGCTATATAGAACTTACTTAAACGTAGACTTTGTCAGGTGTGATAATGACTGCAATATATGTATACATATGTGTATATGTGTGTATATATATATATATTATATAATATACATATATAGATATGTATACACACATACATATGACGATGTATTTTGTAAAAAAGGCGCTTAACAATTGCGTTTAACGATTTGTGCCAGAGAGTGAGAGCCTCCTTCCCTAATGAAGGTGATGATTGTAAATGTACATTATTTCTAACTGTGCCTCATACTACTTCTATCTGAATTTTCAAAGATCTTGCAGATGAATTAGTGGATCGTTATTTATCTTATCGAATCCACTGAAACTCGATTTATACATACAAAATTCACATATTTGTCTGCAAACCGTTCTTCGAAGATCATGTCAGAAGTCGACGTACATTTTTACTCGTTTCTTTGCAAGATTGTTCGAGCGTCATTCATGAGAGGGGTAAAAATTGTTATTCAGTTGTAAATATAGCGTATGCTAATAACGGTAAACAATAAACATAGATATATCGCTAATATTATCATTATACTAGTATTAACTACTATGCGATAGCTTTAACAATATTTATCAATACCGTGCGATCGGCAGTTTATAGAATTATCGAGGACTCTGCTCTCGATTTACACAGTTTCCCGGATGAGATCGGCGATGCAGGGTCCGAGAGTATCGCGCCAGTGAGAACACACTACAACCGTGGAGAATTTATTTTTCGCGAGCAAACCACTTACTTATATGTCTACTGTACATGCGAATTAAACGATTACGGAAGAAAAGTGTTGCTTTCACGATGTAAAAAAAAAAATATATAATCTATTGCCTTGAAAAGGATATAGGCTCGGAAATGGATAGATTCTACTAAAGCCTAAAAAATATTTTTGTAATTTATGTAAATAAAAGTGGTCAGCCACTTCCCTCCCCTCCTCATCACTCAGGACTACTAATTGTCAAAATACAAAATATATGTGAAAAATAGATCTATAATTTTAAATTAAAGTCCATTAATGCTTTGCACATAATTATTGATACAATTATTATTATAATTACGTATTAAAAGTAAATCATTAAATAAAAAGCTGATAATATGTAAATAATTTAATACAAATTTCAAATAAAAAAATTTTAATAAACCGAAACCGAAAAAACTGTAATTTGCGCAATATCGATACTTGTGTTAGCTAGAAAACCGAAACAGAAACCGAAACCTTTATTAAGTATTTTAATGTACCGAAACCGAAATCGAACCGATATTTTCATCCGGTCCGGGTTTCTGCTTGAAAGTGTTGAGAACAATTTTATAATCGCACAACGACGCGTGTAGATGAATCACGCGCTCGTCGCGTCTCAGAAACACCTGATTAAAATAAAGCAATAAAGAGCGAGCGATCGATGCTTGCTTCGTTGTCACCATTAAGTTATAACATATAAATCCGCGACTCAGTCATTCGATCGGACGAAAATCCCTGTCGTCGATCCGGAATTTTATGCGACACCCGAGAGCTCGCTATACGTGACGCTATTTTTCTCCCGCCGCGTTATACGCGGATATGATTGGGTTTTTGCGTATAAGCTTTGCGTAAGTTATTTCGTGCAGGGAGTCACAAATGTTAAATGCAATATTCCAATTTGGTATCATTAATGCTAAAAAAAAGACACATATAATAAAGAGCATTGCAGAGAGTCACTGCAAGTACTGAAAATCAGAACGCAGCCAGAGTAAAAGTAAGTCATGAAAGAGCCCATGCACAAAGATTGTCGTAAACGGTTATGACAATCCTTGTGCTTTAGCCCAAAGGCTATTGTACAATAAGCTGCGATAATTTCAACTTCATAAAATGTCGAGAAATTAACACAAGTGTGTAATCAGTGTGAAAAATGTCTGCTGGACCGTCGGTCACCCGCAGTATCGGCGCGTCGAACGCTACGAGAAGCCGCACGAAATCCCAAATACGAAAACCGTCGCATGAACGGACAATCGAAAACCCCAAGCTGCGAATCAAATACAAAATCAAAGCCTCCACCCCTCTCAGAAGGCGCCAACCAAAAAGTAAGGTGGCGCCCAGAACCGCGCACCAAGGGCACAGAAGAAACCAAAAACTACCCGTCGCCACCTCTCACTCCCACCTCGTGCAGGGAGTCACAAATGCCAAATGCAACACTCCAATCCGGTATCACCAATGTCAAAAAGGAAAAAACATATAATGGAGAGCACTAATACAGAAACACCCTCAAAAATAAGAATTGGGGATGTCGAAATTTCGCCAGGAGAGACCCTTCTCCGGACCAGGTCAACGACCCGCCGCCAGACGAACTCACGATACTCTGCGAAGTCAAAGTCACACTGAACAATGCAACATCCAAGACACCACGTCGACACGAAGCACCGGAATGTAAACCCGCTGATGTCCCTAAACGGTCCTTTAAAAATTCGAAATTTTCCGACGTGACGACCTCCGTTGATGGAAGGGAGACTCAGGCGCACAAGCGCACTCCCGCCGAACAAAACCGCGCCTTCCCGGCAATGCTCGAGACAAACATGACGGAAAAACGAACAAGCAACGTAAACATAAAAGACATGAATCACGAAGAAAATTCGCTGGTGGTAACGTTATTGAAATAAAAGCAAACGTGTCGAATAAAAACCGAACGTGACATAACTGTAGCAAGTTCGCGTTTCGAAAAACGAAATCCGATCTTTATGGATTTATTCGTGAAATTTTTTCTCGTAGAGAAGTGACGCGCGAGTGTGAACGTCGGGAGTGTCGGGAGTGCCGCGAGTGCCGCGAGTGCCGGGAGTGTCGAGTTAATATCGGGCGAGTATCGCAGTATATTTATTAAATATATTCCGAGTAAATATATCTTTCGCGGCGATCGATTCGTGATATACTGCAATGCACAAACAAGATACTAGACGCGCTTTCCATCTTTATATAAGTGTAAAGACTGTAAAGACGTGGACTGAAACAAAACGGACGATTTCATGGGACTGGCGATGGGTGCAGGAGATAGTACTATAGAACCGCGGATAAAAAAAGCTGGCAATGTTCTGTACGGAACACATTAAGTCAAAAATTCATTTAAAGAATTATTCATTCATTCAAATAAAGAAAAAAAGCTGGGGAAAGGTTTCTTCTGGAAAAGATACATCCAGACGATTTTTGAAAATGCGGTGCCAACTTTACAGTGGCACACGCAGTATGCATATGTAAATAATTTAATTTAATAAAAATTTCAAGAAAATTTTAACAAAACGGAACCGGAAAAAAACTAAGTTGCGCATATATTATAATCTATTGCCTTGAAAAGAATAGGCTCGGAAATGGATAGATTCTAGAGCCTAATAGAAAATATTTTTGTAATTTATGTAAGTGAAAGTGGTCAGCGACTTCCCTCCCCTCCTCATTTCTCAGGACTACTAATTGTCAAAATACAAAACATATATGTGAAAAATAGATCTATAATTTTAAATTAAAGTCCATTAATGCTTTGCACATAATTATTGATACAATTATTATCCTAATTACGTATTAAAAGTAAATCATTAAATAAAAAACTGATAATATGTAAATAATTTAATTTAATACAAAAAATAAAAAATTTTGATAAACCGGATCCGAAAAAACTAATTTGCGCAATACCGATACTTTTGTTAGCTAGAAAACCGAAACAGAGAAACCGAAACCTTTATTAAATATTTTTATGTACCGAAACCGGAACCGAACCGATATTTTACTGGCTGCATGGATTGGTGAAAAATTTAAACCAAGAGCACTAAATATAAACAAAAAGGTATATTTCCGAGCGTTTACTAACAATAGCTACACATAGTTGTCCAAAAAAGTTCGCGCACGAGAAGTTTAGGCGAATGTTACCGATTAAAAGCTACTGAATTTCGGCAGTTCTTATTTCACTTACAGTACTTTTTTCGGAAGTTATGAATGAAATATGTGAATGGCAACTACGTAAAATGGAATCACAGTAGTCTTTCCAATGTGTATTCCATATTACCAATTTTTAATTCTTTACCTAAAAAATTTAGACCACGTTTTTTCTAACAGTTTGATATCTCTAGGAAACTATATCTGCTTGTGCACTTAAACTGGAGCTAACGTATTACAAAAGGAATGTTAGACAGTATTTAAATATTAATTAAATATTACGTAAAAATGTTTAGAGAAATCTGTATTAGATATTTCTTTTAAAATATATTTTTGATAAGTTTCAGCTGCAAGTTCCAAAAAAAATAACGAAAATGTCTTAAACAAGAAGAGGCACGAGAACTGCGCTTGTTTGTATATTTTAAGGCAAAGACAACCAAGCGGCCGGCCCCGACTCAAAGAATGCAAAGAATATATTAACCGCATTTTAATCGAAATCGTCGAGATTATATCTTGATCGCGAATATCTGAATTTAAATAGCATAATGTACACGAAACAACCGAAATTAAAAAATCAAACGGAGGGTAAGGGGGTTGATGACGAGAAATGAAGCGCATTTGACGCGCAATGGACGCAATAGCTAAAAATCTCGGATATTTTCGGCCGCGTTCGGCCAATGTCGGACGTAAAATTTATACAAAGCTACAAACGCGACGAATATTAACCGGCGTTATGTATATTAAACCGAGAGAGCTGTCCGCGATTATTAATCCCGACTTTATTCGACGCCGCAGCGACATAATAATAAAAAAAGCTGTAATAATCGTAGCAATGGACCGGATAACTAATGTTGGGACAAATAGATATCCAGTTCGAATTCTACAAATCTAAAGACGGCGCCGACTATAAATTCACGATAGCCCCGAGGTAAGACCGGCAAGACCTTGATCTTTGTCGGACCGGTAGGTATGGTCGTTGTATTCTTTGCTTTGCTATCAATTCAAAAATAAAAAAAAAAAAAAGAGACATATATATATATATAAATATATATATGTAACCGAAATTAAAAAATCAAACGATGAATAAATAATAGGTAAATAAATCAATGTTGGAAAAAAATTAGTACAATCCGAATCGCGAACCGCGAACCACGAACCGAACCGCGAAATAAATCGCAAACATTATTTGATCTCACCCAATCTCACCTCAGATATCAAGTGATCATTATAAAAAAAGTCACTCACCGACCGATGCGCAACGGACGGAGTTAGTCAGCTCCGATGATTCTGTAACACAAAAATGAAAGATTCATATTAAATAGACGCTCAAAATAATCAATGTTTCAAAAAATAATTTTTAAACGTCACGTCTACGTCGTCTTTTAATTAGATTTACTAATATATAATTTACTTATTTCCTGAGAAAAACCTTTATGAGAATATAAACTTTTATAAAATTTTAGATAAACGTTCGGTTTCTCAAATTATTTCTTGCTTATCCGAGATAAATCGACGCGAATAAATAGAAAAGAACAATTAATTTTAAAAATGAGAAATAACACTTACCCCAAGGTTGCTCCGTCGGGGCCCGATGCCATTGCCAGGCCTCCTCCTCCTGTCCACGATTCGCCAGGTCCTTCTCCGTTGCAGCGTTAATCCGTACTCCGTTGGCCGGTTGGCGCACTCCGCACTCACTCACGAACGTTCACGAAAATCGATGATAAGATCGCGTAGCTTATGATCGCGCGATATTTTCGACACTTTGCACGACACTCCCGGCATTAATCTCGCGACGTACTTAATTACACGGCAACGGAAAAATTACGGCGGAGAAGCTACGAACGAAACTATACGATCTGCTCGACGCCGTGCCGCGATGTCCCGCAGGGAGACGACAATATGACGGAGAGAATTTCGTAAATCGCACGGTTAACTTCACTCGCGGACTCGCCAACAGCAACCGTGACGTCGCGTCACTACTCACTCGCGACTCGCGACTTTCACGAAAATCGACGATAAGATCGCGTCGCTTATGATCGCGCGATATTTTCGACACTTTGCACGACACTCCCGGCATTAATCTCGCGGCGAGTACTTGATTACACGGCGACGGAAAAATTACGGCGAAAAAGCTGTACGATCCGCTCGACGCCGCACCCGTGCCGCGATCCGCGATGTCCCGCAGGTAGACGAACATGGCGGAATTTCGTAAATCGCACGGCCAACTTCACTCGCCAAAAGCAACCGTGGCGTCGCGTCCACTCACTCACGACATTCATGAAAATCGACCGATATCGTCGCTTATGATCGCGCGATCTCCGCGATATTTTCCAACACTTCGCACGACACTCCCGGCATTAATCTCGCGACGCGGCACGTACCTACTTAGTTACACGGCAACGGAAAAATTACGACTAATTACGACGAAGAAGCCGCGCTCTGCACTGATGCATGGAGCGCGGGGCGCGGGAGTCGCGGGACGCGGGCGCCGCGCCGCGGCTAACGGCTTCTCGTCAACGCGATTGGTAGGGACAAAGTGGGGGCTACAAGTGTCTAGGCACGGTGCGCGCACGGTATGCGTGACGTCAGCACGCCTCGAACCGCTCCTCTACCCCCACTACTCGTGTTTACCGCGGCGCGCACGACCACGCTTTAACGTCGCCGGCCGCCGGCCGCCGCGCCGCTCTCACATCACAATATTCACAATCAGACCGCATCGCGGAATAATAATAGATAATACACGAATGAATCGCGCCCGCCGGGTCCCGGCGCGGCGGTTTAGATTACGAAAAACTGATGTATCGAATTTAATACATGTGCTTCGCGAAATTTATATAGATACCGAGGTACGTCGCATTCGATAAAGCTGGCCACACACACTTTCTGTAGAACGTAACAGTAGGATTTCGACCAATCGCGTTGCTCGATTCGAAAACGTACGGCCATACGTTCCCGAATCGAGTAACACGATTGGTCGAAATCCTACTGTTACTGTTACGAAAAAGTGTGTGTCCGGGGCCTAATATATTCGATAGTATAATATTGATTATACGTTCTTTCGGACGATCAATCTCGCTTTTACCGACAATGACTCCGCGTCTCGCGTTGTGTCGCGCGACTTCGAAATTCGGAAGGAACACGGATAAAGAATTTCATTAACGATACGAATGGACGCTAAAACAACTCCGCTGTTGCGCATCAGTCGGCGAGTTATTTTTCGAGCAGAAGGGATGAATGTATTATTTGTATGGTACAAATTTTAATTTTCTTTTTTTCTTTTTTTTTTTCTTGTACCGTCGTTGATATTGTTCTATTCAACATCAGCCTGACCTGTTACTCTAATTAGGCGTATATATTATATTGTACTATACACGAAATTTCAAAATTTTTGCACACAGATATATAATAAAAACATACATTTTTTACCATAATTTTTTCTTTTTAACAACATTAATTATTAAATTAACATTAAATATTAAACTGTTCACGAAAGAAATTGAATATCAAAATCTAGATACTTTAATTTATTATTGACGAACTATTGTTACACAATAATCACTTGCCCTTCCACTTCGTCATTTATGTCTAAAGCATAATTACTAATTGTAAGCTACTATATTAATAAAAAAAAGGATTATTATTGCTAATTTTTTTTATTCTAACGATTTTTAATGAGTGAGAATTTAGTAACACTATGTATAATGTAAAAAAATGTTTAAAAAATGTATATCTACATTTTAGATAACTGAGATATAACTGAGTCCTGGTAATAATTATGAGTTATATATTGTGAATAATTATAGATTACTGGATTTATGCGTTAAAATTTTGTGTAACATCGTGTATAGTACATATTGTATTCAGAAAATAGCGCAAAATGTACAAAATAATTATGTGACAATAAAGAATGTATATGTATATACATGATGGTTTTTATTCGCAGAGGCATAGGAGAGAGAAAGTGTGAGCGTGGGCAGGAAGATACGGCAAATTTCTTTTTTTCGTGATTTATTTGTAAATGATTATCTTACAAACAAGAGGCGCAAAAATATACAAGCTTCTTATGTTCGCAAGAAAGTAACAGCACCATTTCACGCCTTGCCATGAACGCGTCGTGCCCGACTAAGGCGTCATGTTTGTGCAAGTCTCATGTCACGGTACACTCGTTCTCGCGAAAGTGCACCAATGCAACTTGCAGCAATGTGCATCGGGATAATGAGAAAAGGAAAGATGATACGCTCGTAAAAAATTTTTTGGTGCCTCGCGTCTTGCAGACGCGTTTATACGTTCCTGCGTATCACGAACGTATCAAATACAATATAACAGTGAACAATATAATATACAAGTGATTCCTCCAGACTCTCTTCACCTCCGCTTTTTAGCCTATGAATACACTATTACACCGGTCCTTGTATTGATTTCGATATATTCTCAAATATGTATTGTATTTTTATTTATTTATTTTTTTCTTTTAGAAGCGTCTGTCAGGCGCCTATCATCGCATTATTATACATTTATATATTTTTATATAAACATATCGTAAATATCTCAAACATAAAATGATATTTTAATTCAATTTCGCTTTTTAAAGATATTTTTATCTTTAGTAAAAAAATAACTCTTTTTACCAACTTTATTTGTAAGAATTGTCAAATTATTGAGTTCTAATTTTGAATTAAATATATGTTATAATTTATAATACGAATTAAAAATTACGCAACATATCGTCTAAACTTAGTTATATCTTAATCAACAAAACCATTTTAATTTCATATTTTCTCGATGTGCATTATATCTATATGTAATCTTATAATGGCCCACAGATTTCCGACGAGATAGTTCTCCCATGAGAAAGGGAAAGCTTCCTCTCGCGTGTGGGAAAATTTTTTCACCGACCTCCAAGTGTCGTCCCGTGCGCACGGGTGGCTCTATTATGCAAGATAGAAAAAGTGCCAATTATACCGGCGAAACCGCGTACTCGAGCTACTTACTCGCTAATGAAAAAAAGGGAGCGCACAATTGCCATTGATCTCTCCATTTGAGAGCGACTCTCGGAAGTAAAGAGAATAAGAAGATACGAATGAGAGAGTAAGTACTCTCTGTAGTATTTTCCATCTTATGTCCATCGTAGTTATAAATGTGACCCTCGAGAATAACTCTCGATGATATTTCACTCAAAGACATGATGATCAAGGATGGACGTTTTCGATTATGCAGTCAGAAGACATACCACGAACACATAGAACGGAAACGAAAACAGATCGGTGTTTAGAGTTGCCCCGACGTTATATCGCCAAGTTTGGTGCGCTCGCTTATGGATAAAGTGTACCTAAGTATGGCATCTTCGCATACGATAATACCTAAGTAATGTATTACTTTCTTCTATATCATAGTTACGAAAAGAACGACATTTACACGGGAGATACTTCCGACAGTGGAAAAGGAAGAAACGTGTTGATGCGAACGTCTTTTGTGTGTACTCATATCTTATTATCTTCTCCCTGTCCCATTCTGACCATAAATTAACTATCAATTTTAAGACAACACATTTTTAGACAAAAATATTCTTATGTTTTATCTCGAGAACTTCAAAATTTTCCGCACGTAATGTAAAGAAAAGACAATAGAAGTGGAGCGAAAACGAACAGGTCTAATATTGATTAATAAATATTCGAATCCTTATCGTTATAAAGTCGTTATAAATTTTGATACATATATCGATATACGTAATGACGTTCAAAGACTTAACATTTAGAATATAATGTCACACATCTGGCTAAACAAATTCTTCGTAAATTGATTTATAGATCGACAAAATGACAGTCTCATATACAAATTCTTGCACGTAGTGTCAGACCGATTATCATGTGTGGGCACTTGAAACAGTAGTTGTTAAGACACGTTCGTGTGCTTTTACTTCCGTGATTTTGTATGTATCAATATCAATAAACAAGAAGTACGTAATTATTACATATACATATATACACATATATTGTATAGGATTTCACAAAATCCAAATTTTCATGAAATCACGTACAAGGGGAAATAATAACTTTAGAACGTGAACGAAATATTATTTTGCCAATACATGCAAAATGAATATCCCGTAAATATATTATTGTGCACTAAAGGTATTTTCAAATTTATGCGTCAAACGAACGCACTCTACACAGCTATTATGAGATTAAGTTAATTTTGAACGTTATAGAAATCGAGATCGGGAGTAAAAGCTATCGGAGACACATACGAACGTGTTTACCTGGCAGTGTAAACCACTACCATTTCCCTCAAATGATTACACATAACCGGGAGTTATGTAGGGGAGCTGAGCTATTAGTCATTAATCGGGTCGATTAATTAACAGGGAACGAGGGAGTAAAGCTACCGTACGCGTCGCGCGCCGTTACAGTGTAGTACGCATACGTTTGTGCGTGGGTGATCCCATATCCACGTCATGCGAAGCAGGCCGTTTGTGATGCCGAGCAAATTCGTTGCTAATAAAGGCCGACAGTTCGGCTTGTCTTCCGCCACGTCGAGACACTGGAGAACCTGGAAAATTTTAATACTTTTTTATCATGGGCATCCGCATATCGTTCCGCGTAAAGTCTTCATACTTCGTCACGTGATTCTACGTTCAATCAAATATGATTAAACCTTAAATCGGAACGATATAAATATTTTAGCTAATACTAAGTAGGGATGTTGCTACTGCAATAAATAATATAGCACTTACTAACTGTAACAAGAACATACATAAAATTTAAAAAAAATTAAATTAAAGGATAGAATAACATACCCGACAATGCTTCCCTAAATGTGTGTAACTCAGGATCTGGATCAGTGCCTGTTGTCGGTGCTGGAGCGATAACCATACTCGGTGTTTGACTTTGAGACGACGGGGAGCCACACACCATCATACGTGGTTTAGGTGAACTTCTGCAACATTATCAACATATCGTATCGTCAATAAGCAATCGACTTATTTTATTTACTGATTTATTAATTTATTTGTTCATTTTTTTTTAAACAAATTAATAATTTATTCGCAATAAACTACAATGAAGATAAACCTGTGTGGATGCGGACGAGGTGGAGGTGGAGGCTTTCCAGCGAGATATGCAAGAAGATCTTCCCTGCGAATCGTACGTCTTTTTTTCCTAGCCCAGTTCATTATTTCTTTACAACGTTTCTGCTTGCCCATTTCTACCCCCAAATCGCTGCATCGCCTCATACAGTCCACTGAATCTATTTAAACAATTCTTGATTAACTTTACAGACAAGTGCATATAAATTTTATATAACAGAGACACGCCTGTTACAAAATTTAACATAATAAAATCCATAATACAAATAATATCCAAATTATTTTATCGTGTTAAATTTTGTATCTACAACCAATAATCTCTGTTTGTAAGACGCATATCATTATCATTTTATTTTTATAACAATGTCGTTGCACGTGATATAATGAATCATATAAACAAGGATTGAATATACCTCTTTTATGTGTTACTCTTTATGTTTTATTCTATATACATATATATTCAATCATATAAAAGATCAATATAAACAAAATATATAAAAATATGTAATAGATAAAAATTGAACTCTTCTACGTAGAAGATTTTTTAGAGGAGAAAACCCGTGATAATGACAGACAGAGATAACGATTGCGAAAAGCGAAATATGATAAAGCTATTATGCTCGGAATAAAGAAAGAACACGTCTTTGTGTTATCACAAACGTCAAGTTAACATTTTTGTGACACTGTTATCTCTAACGTCAATGACAGCACGAATAATTTAACATTATTACGAACATTATCAAAATAATCATTAGTCATCAAATTTAAATATCAATAACTATGTTCCGGCCTTAAAATTGACTTAATTTGTCTTTTCGCTCTGTCTTCTGTTAATATTTTATACGACACACATTCAATATATCGTGAAAATGGTACAAAAGCTCGTTCTCCTTTTACCAGCACGATGAATAATAGATCGCTCTTGCCAGATGTTTATTAATTAATGAGTTTTTCAGTGTATCACTATTTTTATCATACATATGTCTCAATACCCGATTCTTTCTCGTACCAAAAAAAGTATAATTTTGCAAATTATTGTACTCCGATATTAATCATGACAACACTTTCTCTCAATTTTACAAGGATATATTAAGGCACATCGTGCTATTGATTGAGAGAACCTAAATAAAAAAAGAGCCGTGTTGTCTCAACCGACACGTGACACTGGAGCAATTCTGCTGGATTAAATATACGCCGCCTATATACGTGTTATAAAACGCCAAGATAATCAGCAGTTATCCGGAATCAGACGTGACGTCAAAAAATATCAAAAAACATGACCAACAAATTAATCAATTGACCTAACCTATAAATCAAATAATGAAGAAAAAAATCACAAGCAAATTCTGTTTTTTATCCGTTTGAGAGCCGTTATGGTAATTCTTCCCCATAGATTTTTCTTTGTACCCGTGAATTCGGTAGCTCATAATTAAGTCGTTAAAGAAACTCGACACGTTCATTTCTCCCATGGTTCGTTTCCAATGATTTTGCGCCTGTTAAGAAAGTCATGCGTCCCGCGGTGCGGAGAGACCGCACGGTCAATCTACAAATTCCTCGGTGCCACGTTAATTGTAAATCCTTCCTTTTTGGTTAATGGCCTCTTTACAGAGGACAATACGGCCAACGTTAATTGTAACGTTGCATTCAGTGCCCAATAAACAGCTGACCCTGAGCGGTCAGCCATCACGTGGAGGAGGGGCCATTTTCATCGGTAATGATGATCGCACGCGCGTTCACAATAGAGGACAAACACGAGCACGAGCATAGATGGTAGGAACAAAGATTTCAGCCACGGAGAAGATGACGCCTCGGAGCTCGGAGCGCACGAGGCGAGGAGACGGAGGCGGGGACGAGGAGGAGGAACGGCAGGAGGGGGAAGAGGAGCGAGAGAGAAGGAAGACCG
Source organism: Temnothorax longispinosus (assembly GCF_030848805.1). NCBI lineage: Eukaryota > Metazoa > Arthropoda > Insecta > Hymenoptera > Formicidae > Temnothorax > Temnothorax longispinosus. The sequence continues at coordinate 6,931,765 of NC_092369.1, forward strand.
TGCCGTTCTGCCGTTTACGTTAGCGGTCACTGTTGACAATGGGGCACCATAAAACACTTGAGAAATCACGCACCTTTGTACAATGACGTGACGGTACCAGCGGCCGTCTGAAAGGGCACCCACAGCGATACACCCAGCGTGCGGTCTGCAAAATAACGGAGAAAAAAGAACGGAGGAGGTTAAATTAATAAATGAATCCGATCGATATTTCGCGCGGAAGGAGTCACGAGAACGAGTCTCCCGCACATGAACGACGTTGCGCGAGATTATCGTTCTCGTAACGGCGCGACAAAATGGATGTTACGCGAGACGGACCGAATTCGCGGCGCTACGGGGGAGCTCGACCTTGGAGGCGGCTCGCCGTAGCGAACGGGGGGAGGAAATGAGAAAAGAAAAGAAAAAAAAAGAGAGGCGCGAAGAAGTGTCCCACGGTCTCGGAAACGTGGGGGGATCACCTTTGTACAACTGGGCGATGGCTGACGCGGTCGTCTGGAATTTCGTCCACATCTGCTGCGAGTAGAGCTCCTTCTCGTTGTGCAGCTGATTCTCGTAATCGGGCTCGGACTCGAGCGCCTCGACGCACTGCTGCTCCCAATTGCTGTACCAGAAGTCCATGATCGGATCGTCCTCGCTCCTGTCGTCGCTCATCGCGGTGCCGATCCGCGGTGCCACCGATCGACGCACCGCCGCCGCCGCTCCGCCGCTGCTGCTCACTGCTGTCGATGCTGCTGCTGCTGGCTGCTATCCGGAGTGCAACCTCACGCACTCACTCCCGCACACACCACGCGCGCGGCGCACACCACGGAGGACACACACACACGTGCGCGCGCGCGCACGCACGCACAAGCGAGCGAGAGCTCGTCACGACGATATATCTGTCGGACCTCGGCGGAGCGTGCGGGAAACCGGAGCGAGTGAACACGCCTCGCCCACTCACTCTCGCGATACGCACGCACGCACGCACGGGTGTGTGCGAGGGCTGAATCACGCGCACAATTCGCGCGAGGCTATCCTTCACTTTCGAGATCCAGAGTCTCGAGAGCGAGCGAGTGGGTGTTGAAGCTCCGACGACGGCGACGACGACGATTTCGATGGTCCCCCGTCTGGCCTCGCTTTCCACCCGATCCGATCCACCCAACAAACCTCCTCTATTCGCACGCTCGTTCTTCGCCTGTTCGCGTCGCCACACGTAGGCCTTCGCCTGCAAATCAAGTCGCGGCCATTACGATATACGCCTCGCGTCAGATGCGAGCGAGCGAGCAGCAAGTACGTCGCAGTCGTCGCACGATCATTCGACACCGAGGGACGGAGAGAGCAGGAGAGAGTGACCGAGACGAGAGCACGAGAGGTCGGTCCGTCCGGTCCAGATAGACAGCTCACCGCGCGGAGGGAGTCGAGCCGTCGACGTCGACGGTCGAGCGAGTGAACGGCCGGGCAGGAGAAATTAATCTGCCGTATGCCATATGATGAGAAAGAGGACGGCTCCCTCTGCCAAGTGGTATCAACGTTTTGCGTAACCGCGCGAGAATGGATCGCGAAGAAATAACTAGAATTTAGTCGGGAAGCGGCGAATCAAATGAGGGGAGCGCGAAATGGCAAGCCTGATCGGGGCTTTGATACGCGAAACGGAACGTGATTGGCCAAGCTGTCGCACAAGAGCTGCGATCAGCTTGGCGCTAAACTTTAAAAGATTCTTTGTCCTGTTCGATTAATACTTTATTTTTTTAGAACTAGAAAAAGATAAGAAACTTCGGTTAATATTTTCCTTGTATGCCGAAATTATCTTTGTTTTCATTTCAGACTATTGCAGTGGATGATATTGAAATAAAGACGAAAATCCCATAAGTACGATACAAATAATGCGTTTGTGACGAGTCCAATTTCAGATAAAAAAATACATTCTTCATAAAAAAAAATTAAGTTTATGATAAAAATTAAATCCAGTCACTTTGATTGAAAATATCTGCAATCTTTCGTTCCATTCCGATTTTAACCCACGAGATTCTTCTAAATTCTTCGATTTGTGTTCTCTCGAAGCATCACGCTCCTTTCTCAATCACAAAACTTTTATCTCCTTTCTTTTCTTCTTTTTTTTTCCAATTTGAGATGTAAGTAATAAGTCGAAAGTTTAATAAATACTGCAACAACATAACTAAAAACTGAATAAGACCTTCTTGTAAGCTTAATTTTATATATAAAATGGATAAATATATATAAAATAAATATATATATCATTCTTTTCCGCACCACCATCGTACCACGTGTAAGCTAAACACAAAGACAATATCTGTATCCTCCACTGGAAGCTCCAGTGGCATCACATACTGTAAACATGCAAGTATATGACTAAATATTACGTTGACTAATGAATACATTCTTGCAAATATTATTAAATAAAGAAAAAATATATATAAATATATTCATATAATATATAGTATAAATGCAGAAAATTAACAGAATTCTATATTGTTTAATTAATGCCGTATTTCGCATGTACTTTCCGATTACTCCAGATATATAAAACCAGCATGTCTCGTACAGTTGTTTATTTAAACAAAAATACACATTTGTTAAATAATTAAAAATGGTATAAACACTCGTTACACTAGCTTTAATATAGATGCCTTTGCAGGTTGTCTTTTAAATAATATATTGATTCAGGCGCATTTTCTAAATTTTTCTACATATAGTACTTTTGCCTTGTGCAGCATCTCGTATTTCGAGTATTTTTTTTCCATTGCGTGTGCGACATTAAATAATTGTCAACAAGTTTCTGAATATTCTCGATATTCGTTTCTCTCCGAACAATGCAGGCATATATATAATATACAATTCTAACAGATATTATATGATGACTGAATCCGTTCCAATTAAGTTATTGCTTGTTATTTTCAAAACTCGATCTTTCTTTTTACGCAGCGATAAGAACGTCAATAAACTTTCCGATAATCCCTATTCTTATCACAGCTAAAACATACTAATACATAAATAAAAAGTAACAAAGATTGCGTTCTCCTTCAGCATTTAATATACATTTAAAAATTAATAGTTTATGCGTGATACAAAGTATGTTGGAATCAATTGTTTAATGTAAAGCTACAAATCTCGACGTTACAATTGTAGAAATTCATATTTTAATCACATGCACTTATGTGTGTTGTGTTTGTAGGTGTAAAGACTATAAAGATTTATTTTTACGAAAGCATACATATTTACAAATATTTTGCATAAATGTTACTGCACATAGAAATTACAGAATACCTCGTTTCGCTATATTGAAGACGAAATAGAGCACTTTCTCTTAGTAAATAAAAAATCATGTATACTGCCGTAATACACATAACAGGACAGAGCGCACAGCATAAATATATAAATATAAATAAATAAGTTCTAAAAACAATTTAGAATTTTACGTTTGACCATAATTCATTTGATTCGAAAAGTCGTTATTTACATTTTTAAGGGATCTCGAGATGTGCTAGCTTTCCTTTCACTTTTATCATGTTATACAGTCTTTGCAGAATTATTCATGTATATTAATTGTATATTAACACAACCATGTATATATCTATCAAAATAAAGTCACATTAATCGATTAAAGCAAAAATAAATCGAAACGGTTTTTGCACTATATCGCGGGCCTTAAAAATATAATTAGAAATACCTAAGTAATGACTCCTTGAAATAATGATAGAAATTATATGAGTTACTATCCAAAACAATTATAAATTATGCTTGCTGCGACATATTATTTTGTATCGTGCCGAGTGTGTGTGCCATCATTTCGTATTATAATAAAATTATTCGATATATAACATTTTCGAAAGCTTCTCTAAATTAAATTCAAAATGTTTTACGGTGAATAGCCCGTATACCATCTTCCTCAAATTCTCTTTTGCTCACCCACATCTTTTTGAAGGTGTCTAAAGAAGCCAAGATGGAACCTCCAATCCAAGTACTATATAATCGTTCCTGAGGCGCAGATATCTGTTAAACCAGAAACAAATATAATGCTATTTCTGAATATACTATAATTTTTTGATTCACTATTTAATTTATATCTTATTTTCATTTATTCTCTTTTTCCTTACCCTTATTTTAATGTCTTTTGGCGACATCCTACGAATCTCCGATAATAATCTGTCACCGAAACCCTAAACAGTAAATATGAGAATCTTGTTACATTATAACAATTCTTTTGTACAATATAGAAAGATAAGAATACAAAAAGATATAATTTTTTATATTCTTTCTTTATTTTACACATATATTGATTTGTCTGCTTACGCGGAATAATGTCGATCCTCCCGACAATACGATATTTTGGAATAGAACCTTTCTCAAATCCAAATCAGACTTCTGAATGGAATACGTTAGTACTTCATGAAGGCCTTCGCATTCTTCACCTATCAGATCTGGTCTAAACAGCACTTCAGGAGCTCTGAATCGTGCCGGACCAATCTATATTGAATAAAACATACATATAAGAAGTTCGAACTTGCTATTTTGAAGTTATATACAATTAATATTTTTCTAGTACATATTACTAGGGTTCAAGTTACTTTATTACCTCCAAGTGACTGCCGTCAGGTAAGACATATTGAAACTTCTCCGTCTCTATTGTTTCTTCTTTCTGAGGATTGCTAGCGAGGTAGCACGCTCGCTCTTTAATTATTCTGACAATTTCAAATTCCGCTGTGGTCTTGAAATTAATACCTTCCTTGCGTAAAAGTAGCCTAAGATGCCTTGTAACATCACGTCCTGCTATATCAACTCGCATTATACTGTGAGGCATAGCAAAACCTTCGTAAATAGGTACAGCGTGCGTAACACCATCGCCAGCATCTAGAACTACTCCCGTAGTTCTGCCTGTTGCATATCTGCATTAATAAATAACAAAGATCATTGTTATGCAATCCAAAACGGTCATCTAATCACCATAAACAATATAATTTCGAGTTTCTAATTTCAGAAGGTAAAAAGTTACAAATCGTTTTAACACTGATTATTGCAAAATATTACTTACAAGCTAAGTACAGCTTGCATGGAAACAAATAAAGCTGGAACATTAAACGTTTCGAAAAATATTTCGGCTGCCTTCTCACGATTCTTCCTGGGGTTTAAAGGTGCTTCTGTAAGCAACACCGGATGCTCCTCACTGAACGTAGCTAACTGATCTTTACTATAAACGTAAGACCAGATGCGCTCCATGTCGTTCCAATCTGTGACCACACCGTGTTCCATTGGATACCGAAGAGATAAAAGGCCACGATGCTCCTCCGCTATTGGACCCACGAACAGATCTCCTTCCAAAGCACCAGCCATAACGCGTACATGTTTTGGCCTCCCAATGCTAAAGACAGGAAACATGCATTAATTCCTTTTTTTATCAATCAATAATGTTGCTAATGTAAAAATTCTAATTTATTTTAAAATTCGTCATATATCATATTTTTTAACGTCATATTGATTTTTAACATTTCAATTAATTAGTTTTTAGAAGCTGTAATAACATTCTCAGTCTGTCAGAAAGTCTCATTAAAAAATAATATAATTAACTTATTAAATAATGTCTCTAACTTTGTTAACATAGATAGAGTTATCAATTTTGTTTAAAATAGAAAATTTTTACCAAAAACGACAAATACACCTCCAAGTTTTGTGGCAAGCGATTCTTCCAGTTGAGAATTAATCAGCAAATAATGAAATCAAAGCTTGATCTAGACATTCTCGATATATGTCATCAGAATAACTAGCCATCTAACAGTAAGCTTCAAAAACAGGAGACACTGTCACGAATGTCAATAGCGCTCTCCCTGCTACTTACTAATTCGGAAATCTGCATTTTGGTATCTGATCGCCCGCGAACCCTGCCTTGATCACGCCGGATCCCTGAACAGAACAAGATCAGATTGTAATGACAACGTTATCGATCCTAAATTGGGAAAAGATTCGCATAGCGTCATCGTATCGACATTATCATCATCATCCATCTCGACCGGACTGTCGATGAAGTCAATAATAATTCCCGTTTGCGGTCGGAAATCAAGATACGAATACAAATCAATAACGGTAAATAAAATAGTAATGCGGACGCGAGAAAAAGCATGAAGCATTCAACGTCGTGTCCTTTTGAGCGACAATTCCTCGTCGACGTTGACGACCGACATTGAAGTTTGACACATCGCTCGCTTTCTCGGGGACACATCGCGAGAGAAACTGAACGGCGGGCGGGCACTTACGTTGTCGATAACCACCGGCTGATTGACGATCACGTCGTACGGCTCCATAATACGAAATCGGAATGTCCACGCGACGTTGTTTCGATCGAGGACCCACGACCGTAACCCCACGGGCACACACCTATCGTCCTATCCTTCGAGCGAGGCGTCTGAAAGGAGTCATCAGCGATCGAGCGACCCTGCGATTCGAGAATCGTTTCTCGAGGTGCGTCGCGAGCAGGAGTGCCAACCCTTTTGCAAAGCAATAGGCCTATTCTTTTTAGCTGAAATTCTCGCACAGTTCATCTTTTCTCTTTTTCTCTCTAATGTGAAAAGAAAAAGAGGATGTACCCTATTAAATACTCCCTTCTTTCACAATTTGCTTCACTGTTTATGAGTTTCAGTTCAAAATTAATAAAAACTATTTGGAATGCTGTAAGAATAATATATAATTGTAGAGCATTAACTTTATTTTTATATTTCAATTTGTCAAAATATTTAATTTGCAGCCTGCAAAAAGTTGACATACATAATGAATTATTTATTGTAATATTTATATACTGTTATAGACGGCAAGGTTTCCTGATTATCTGTATGCATTCTGAGCGTTTAGATATAAAAACAACATTAAAAAGAAAAATAGCTCAATTTATACAAAAGCTGGATCTTTATACAAAAATATGTGCGTTACATAGTTTAGAACTATTACGTACCTTTTAAAAAAAAACGCGAGATTGTATAATTACTCCGCGATAAATGTGAAACTATTATATGTTCTAGAAACAAAATTAAAATTCTACATAAGCGCAAAAGAAAAGGTATATTCATTTTTCACCTCAATGTGTAAATAACATTTTATTACGCTATACGCAGCCTGAACTTCCGTTTCAAAAACCATTTTTAGAAAACGGCTAGATTAGCAAAAGCTCCTTTTTGTACAACCATATAAATAAGTGTATTTCGAAGTGTGCTACAATGATAAAACACAGCGCTTTTCCCAAAAGAGCTTAAGATTAGGGATGTACAAGTTTTAAGTGAATCACAGCCAAGATTTGAAATCTAGCTTCTTCCTTCAAGACAATTGCACAGTATCATTACCGCATTGTGTGAATTTACAAATTATAATATAATATAGAGTACATAATATTAACAAAATAAAAAACCACTGAACTGTGTAAAAACAAGAATATTGCTTTACTTAAAATACATCTATAATTTTTATACGACCGTCATACATATTTTTCAGCACAGTATCGTGATTTAATAGAATATTCTATATTATTCTTACTGAGGATATATTTTAGATAAAGTATTACTTGTTTTCACACACTTGATCCTTATTTTGTTAACATTATGAACTCTATATTATAATTTGTAAACTCGCACATAGGGTTTATTAAAATTAAAATGTTATATAATGAATGATTTCAATGACTGTCATACATATTTTTCGGCATCGTGATTTAATGGAGTATTATATACTTATAGTACTTGTAGAAACATTATAAGTAACGCTTTTGTTAGAAGAAATGCAACTATCTTCAATCTAGAATTTAGATTTAGATTTATTATCAAGAATATCAGGCCATCAAGATATCAAAGAATATTATTATCTCTCCCAATTAATGTAAATTGTACGTGCGAGTATATCATACAACTATAGCTTGACATGTTTACAAATGCTTTTCTTTCCGACAACACAATGATTACCCAATGATATAACATTGTATAAAAGATAAAAACATAATATACACACATAACGTAATAGTGATACAACAAAATAATACAATTATACAATTGTCGTTCTTCTGTCTAGTCTAAACGCAAAGTGCTATCAACAGATCCACGTGATAACTCGAATCTGAATGAACACTTCAGTGTCTTTTGATTCCACTTTCGGTGAAATAGTTCAAAATGATCATATTCGATATATACACATTAGCACGACATTTAATATATTTCTGCCATAAGTAGTACGACTAAGGAAGTCCAGCCGGTGAAAGGGTGGCTCCCTTTGCCCTTTCCTTCCGTGCTGTCGTAATGCTCCCACAAATATCCGGTCTTCCTATATTGCATAATAAGATTCTGTATCAAATTCTTTCGCAACTCTTGGTATATCCTTCTCGCGCTTTCCCGATACGGTCCCGTTACGTTAGAATAATGATACGCGGCCCGCACTGTCAAGTAATTCAGATTTATCCAGATTGGACCGCGCCAGTAAGGCGCGTCGTGTTCCGTATTGTATTTCATGTATAAAGGCGATGTTTTCGCGAGCGATCGTAGTCCATACTTTGTCCACAATAAATCAGGATCCCGTAGATCCTGCAGTATCTTCCCCAGTTGTGGCGAATCGGGCTCGACAATCTGTAGAATGAAAGGGAACAACGATACGTATCCAAAGGTTGTGTCGACGAACTTCAAAGACGGATTTTCCAGTACGATGCGTGTCATTTCCGGCGGTTGTACATTAGGTTGTTGTTTATTTGCACGAGGTGGCGGCGACGCGAGTTTCCGTAGAACCACCTTGTCGGTGTGCAAACCGTAATCAGAATATGCTTGCGCATTCGATGACCAATGTAGTTTGTTCAACAAGTTATTATCAGACAGATACTGGAATGTTTCTTGGTACCTCGTGGCAGGGTAACTCAACGTTTCGGCGAGTTGAGCCATAACGCGAGCGGCGAAGGCAATCCAGCAACGCAAATCAACGTGACGTTCGGACACACTTGGATGAGAAGCTCTGGGATAATCGTCCAAGCCGGATGTGAGCGTTTTGGGATTCAACTCTCTGGTAGTCTTCTCGTCTCTGCCTCGCCATCTGTACGTACTGGGCAGCTCGCCGACTTGCGTGACGTTAAACCACGAGAACCATACCTGCAATCGTTTATACAGGTTGTTGAGTAAACGGAAATGTTTCAGCAAGTTCTGCTCTTTATGCTGGAGCATAAAGTCGAGCGTTAAGAAAAATGTAGGCGGATTCGCATTCGTATTGATCTGAGTCACGAACTCTTCGGGTACCTTGGCCAGAGCTTCCTGGCCCAGGATCATCTCCCTTGGTATCCAGCCCTCGACGTTCATCAGATCAAACCAATGGCTTATGATATCTAATTCTATTTCTGTGTCCCAGGCCGAGATAAGTAAACCGTGAAAACCTTCGTCCCACAGGAAACCTCGCGGGAAAAAGCTTCTGCTTGGTACGGCAGTATACAAAGGTGCTTTCCAATAAGGCACAGGTCCCTTGGTATATGTACTTTGCACTTGCGAAGTCCCATAAAAGTAACCTACCGAGCCTATAAGATTCGAAAATGCCATCTTCGCAAACGCTACTTCATCGTCCGTATATCCCTTGGACTTGAGTTTGAAAATAGTTTCAAATTTCTTCGAAAACAGTTCTCTGTGTTCCTTAAGAGCCTCGTCATAAACGTTGCCCGTTAATTTCTCTATCCTATTACTAAAACTGCCAGATTCATAACTAACTTCGATCTCAAAGGGGATTTTTCCCGTCACTTGAGTAGCGATGAAATTTGGATCCTTCTTCTTGCCTTCAGGCAGCAAAGGCAATTGTTCGCCAGCTAAAACTACGTGTTTCTCCATGGATCCCTTCTGAGTTGCGACGCGGAGATTTTGCAGTACCGTTTCTTTCAGTACGTGTAGACCAGGAGCGACTGTCGCTAGGAAGGAATGCGCTTCCACAGTGCCATTTATTAAATTTACGTTTATAACGAAAGATCCCAATCCCTGCGTATTTCCTTCTATTCCCGTCAAACGATTGTAATCCCCTAAATTAGCCTTTATCCAACCTTTCGTGCCTTCCTCGATAGCGGTATAAAATAACAGCGACATTTCTTCTCCAACCCGTTCTTTTTTCGGCGATACCGCAATTCTCGCGGTCCAGTCACCACCGTGATATCCACCAGGTCTTTTGACGAATGTTGTACTTATAACTACAGAACCGTCTACTATTTCCTGAACGCCAAATGTTCGTCCGTCGTGCTCCAACCAGGCATATCTATCATTTAAATTTCAATTAGTTGCATCAGTAGAAAATTATTTCTGACCGAAGAATATTCCGATTACGGTACCTGTCTAATTCATCGCCTTGCTCGCACCAATGTCTAAATCCACTCCCATCGTGGCGTAGGTAACGTGGAATATACCACATCAAACCAGTCACCAAGGAATGCGGATCTCTTGTTTTTAAGCCGAAATACACACCGGAACGGTAGGTACCCCAATATCTATCCGGGTCGTCCAATCCAGATGCAGTAACTAGCTAATTTTAAAACATTCGAATTGTCCGGATTACAAATCTGCAGGTATTTGATAGTTTACACACAGAGAGTATATAAAAACATATTGCATATCTAATATCTCCAAAGTTGCACCAATTAAACCTCAACTTCCTTATATTGAACAAAATACTATAACAATCAGATGTGTATCTCTTATAGTTTTGGAGACACTATTCTGTAACGCTATGCTTGATATTTTACAGCTTTTATCTCATACTCGTAATAATTTATATTTATAACAAGATCTTGAGAGTACGTAAAATTATTCAATGAATCACATGCCTTGTTCACATCACATGGAGTATTAACTCTCGTTTCGAGGTATCCCTTGTATCCAAACCAAATGGCAACGGCCATACTCGCAGTGACGATTATAAAATTTATCGGCATTTTTAAACTTTTATTCGTCTTAGACGTCTTGGCTCTTATCTTCGTGGCCTTCTCTTGCGTTTTGCCTTTCGCCATTCTAAAATTCTTAAGTATCCTGAAACAAAGAAGTCACGATGATAATACTCGGCGAGTAAATACAATAATATACATGGAATAATTTAGCACAAAGATTCTAGAGGCAGAATTCTGTAACTCTTAACGATAGTTAAGGAGTTATATATCCACCAAATGTATACATGTTAAAGCTTCTTCAGATTTTATAAGCTTTCTTTAGAAATTATAGAATGTGTGAGCAAAATCTTAGAATATTTCAGAAATTCAGAATTTAGTGTATAAAGAATTGTAGAAAAGATGTAGACTTTCTCAACATTTCTGAAGTGTCCCAATTAAAAAATAATAATAAATTTTCTAAAAATCAAATTCATGTAGGAAGTTCTAAAAAATTATTTATTGAAACAAACAAATGCATCCACTGCTTTCACATTCCACGATTTCGAAGCCACTTTTATCGAAAGCCACGATTTAAGAAATTTAATCTTCCTTTATTTATTCGTCAATTACTTTACTGTTTCTTCGAGAGCCGCTGTTCCGCCGGTAGAACCATTATTTAAGTCTCCTAACCCTTATCATTCTACGTCGGCTACGGCAAGCGACGGCAATGTTCAATTAACTTGTACTATTCGCAAATGTTACTCACGTTAATGTTTCGTATCGTTATATACAATTGCTTAACGACACGGTAAGGAGAAGATCAGCGAAAAGCGTCACCGAGCTGAATGTCAACAAAATTCTTGAAGCAAAAGATGGACATGAAAAGGTTCATCGATCGTGGAATCGAGGTTCAGGCTGCCGACGGCCGGGAACGAACCCAGCGAAATACAGCACGTGGATTTCTCTTCCTCTCTCTTCCTCTCTTGCGGCGTCTAAAATTCGTCGAGATCACCGTGTTCCCTCCGACATATGGCAATATGCCGGCTTAGGTTATCTCCCGTCGCCACACCGTTCGTAAAGCCTCGTGAGAACCTCACGATAAGAAAACGACGAGTGTCTGAGCGGTGCACGCGTCGCAGTCATTCGGCAACGTGGATGATCCGCGTTGAGATTTCACAGTCCCGTTATTGATATCGTATTGTCGAGTCGGCGAAATGAGACGCAAAGGCATCGCCAAGATTATCAAAGATTATTTTCCAAAACTCCGTATTGTGTGAAATTCGTCCATAATTTATCTACGTCTACGGCGTCAGTCCGACGGAACGCGCGAAAGCTTTTCATCCTCTCTCGCCGAAATATCCAAAGAATTAGACTCGGGATAAGATTATTAGAATTCGCGATAACAGCAGATCAGCTGAGACGTCGTCGACGCATCGCCAGAATTATTTTTCAAAACTTTATATTGAAATTTGTACATAATTAATTTATCTACGTCTACGGCGTCAATCCGACGGAAAACGCGAAAGCTTGTCGCCCTTTCTCGCCTGAAATGTTCGAAAGATTATAGACTCATGATAAGATTATTGAAGCTCGTGATAACGCTCCGAGATGTTGGCAAGTTTTTCAATTTAAGGGGGAGGTACAGTCGCAGAAATCATGGAGCAACAAACCCTACCTTTATGCTTTTTCTTATCACTGGGTCAATATGTTCAGATATTTTTTTTTTTAAGAAGAGATTGAAAAAAGGATTATAAAAGTCAGTACTTCCCAAGAAATATATACTCAAAAGTCGAAGTTTATCAAAAGTTTCAATTTTGCAACGATTTATCTTCTTTTTCTTTGTCTATCTCAAGCCAAGAATGCAAGAGTAGAGGGTGCTATATATAGGTGACAAATCATATAAAGATTTAAAATAAATTCACCTCATTTTCCAGACATTTTAGATAGTATGTCACAAAATGATTCTATATAGCTCAAACGCCTAGAAAACAATCTACTTCTTTTAAAAAAAATTCCTTTATATTTTCATGCACTCGTCCTTTAAAGTCAACAAAGTGGCGTCGCTTAACAGTTTTTAATTTATTTATCCAATAGTTGCGTATATTACAAATAAAGCGTTGACTATTACACGGTAATCACATATTTAGGGAAGAGCGCGTACATTTACGCCATTTACATTGTTCGCTAATTATTTGATTAATATTCAGCGTGTCGTTCTTTAAATCGCCGGAGGAAAGTCAGGCAGAAACAGCTTCCAGGAGGAAACGATATGAAGAGATCGAGACGATCCCGCGGTCGTCTCCATTTCGTTCGCACTCGGATCGATCCTGTATACAATCTTCTTCCTCTCGATCGTTTCGCCTGTTTTCGCTTCTATCTAGGTGCTCGGAATGCTGGCTTTTACGAGCGACGAACGTCCCATCGAAGGAACATCTTCGTGATGCTCAGCTCCACGCGCTCCCGCGAGGCCCCCTCTTTGCTTCCTACGTGTCTTGAAGATGGGCCGTTGAAGCAAAAGTTTATGTACAATGCCAGCAGAGTCGCGGACTTCTCCGGCGCGTCCTGGATGTCGTTAAAAAAAAAACCAAATACTCCTCGGAGAACACGTTTTGCGTTTCTCGAGTTATCTCGTTTTTTGCCTCGCGTTCTTATCATATCGTATATTTATATTCGATATATAAGCCTTAACTGCTCGCTCACAATTACACACCGACACTCTAAACTTTAATACAGCGACTCGGTTGCATATATTTATATATGTATATATATAATATATATTCTTTTTTATTTTTCCCCTTATATAAATACACATTTGTTCTCATGCGAACGTAGGTGACGCATTCGCTGTCTGTTTGTGTTAGAATATCATTTTATATATTTTCGTATTATATATATAAAAAGACAATGAAACTGCAGTCGGAGGTCGGAGCCGGACCGATTCTGTGTCGGACGCGAAACTCAGGGAGAGAGAGAAATTGGAAAATGGAAAAATTAGGTCCGCAAGATCGTCGTTGTTGCGTGAAAGGCGTTTAACGATGTGTAATAAGTAAGCTGGCCCTTTATTGCACGAAACCCAGCTGGAAAATGGAGATGAGTCAAATAAGACAGAGACTTCTTTATTTACATAGGAATGTCACGAGTACGAGTTATAGGATCATCGTACGTCAGTGGCCTCGTACGTCCTAGAATGTTTTCCTATTATTACACACATATATGCATATATGTATATATACATGTATATAAATACGTATATAGGCTGATTTGTCTATTGCTCTTCGAGAAAATCCAATGTTTCCTTGCTTGAGCATAGAATGAAAGATAATCCCGCAGAATCATACGCGTTACGTCATACTTATTGCTTGCTGGTGTAAAGTGAAAGGTAAATCTTAAATATAAAGATGCAAACTCATAGGTTGTGGATTATCGATATAGTTGAGATGGCGTGATTTTTCGATAATAGCCTGAATACATCGAGATATCATGGTATAAAGATCGCTCATACATGTATATTATGTATATATGTGTATATATACACACAACATATATTCCTCTTTATTAAATAATATTATAACGTCAATGTATTTCCTATTATAGCGTCATACACGATCCTTTTATAGCGGTAATTTTGCAAGTTCTTGTACTACATGTTAGAGATTTTTTTCCGCATGTAATATTCCTCCTCGAGATAAATAAATAATTAAAGAAACATATAACTTATAACGAATGGTCGAAAAGTGCGCAATACAATAGCAGTATATATAACTTGTATATATATTCTTGTCTAAAAGTATAAGTATTGCCATATGGGTACGGTTCCAAATCTATCAAGCTACATTTTACATTTTTCTTTGATTATTTTGGAACCGATTCTCTAGAAAAGACCAAATGATCTATGGATAAAAAGGTGTAGGGATCTAGAACACCCTGTAAATTATAATATCATAAATTTTGGAAAGGAAAAGTATATTTATATACGTACTAAAAGATCGGTTCTTTATATGAGGGACGTAGTGACTATATAATTAATTGAAAAATATGAATCTCTAATTATTAGTAGGATATAATGTATTGAATAATGATAATTATTATTAGGAGCTTCACAAAATCTTAATTAGCACTCTGTCGATTTAATAAGCCGTCAACTAAGCGTTTAATTAAATGCTAATCTCCGTGTATCATTGCTTCTTTCGCTCATAATAATAATACACTTTGAAAACTTCGGTGATTTATAGTCATTTTGCGCTGTTGTCAGTTTACCAGATGATTTACCGACTAATAATTTTTCGCTTTGAACATTCGACATAAAATGTACAACTACAAAATCCAAACGTCAACAATATATAATATAAATAATTAATATTTCTATTTAAAGAAAGTGCAACAGGTATTATAAATTATATATGCTCGATAAAATTTTAACAACACTAATAATCTCCTCCCTATCGGTTTACTTCTCCTTTATCTCTCTATTAAATATTTATAAATACAACTTCAATATACCATTTTCTAAATCGCATGAAACTTCAAATAAACTATTCTTTATACGCAACGAATTACACAAGTATGAATATATCTGTATACATACCTATGCACGCAGGCATCTATATACATATAAACATACTTTTTCGTATGTATAAATATGTATGTGTGTGTGTCTGTTAGTATCTAGTATGTATGTTGATGTTGCTTGCTTGCGAATAGTACTAAATATGTCAAACAATCTTAATATTTCCGTAACATACTCCTAGATACATAATGCTCTATTTATTACGCAACAGTACAATTAAATATAATACTATCATTAAAAAAGCATTTAAAACAAATTAATAATACGATATTGTGCTCTAATTCTTATCGTTCTTGGGAAACTAAACGTACAATACCTACATACGCGAAGGTATTACAATCTTTCTATAAACTCAATGTTCGTAACATGTTCGTATACCACGTTGTGTCATTATGTGTACTATGTACCTAAATTTTGACATACTTTCCTAATAGTGTTTCCATAAATATTTCACTACTGCTTCCTTTTTTACAGATAATATATCATTTTACTAGTGCCATAAACACTAATATACTCTGCTTAAATAAAAGAAAAAGATTCTCATTCTCTATGTAGTCTATGTCGTAGTCTCCGTTTAAAGATAACAAAAGAACACGACGCAGTAACAATCGATTCTATTAAGTGCATACAAGTGAATAAATTATATCAGAAACGTGACAGCTTTGAAGAGAATAACATGATAAATATTATAAACAATTGGAATAGCGAATATTGCTACATGTATCGACAGAATTGTAAGTTTCGTAGTTATTCCTTTAAAATAGGAATTTATATTATATAAAGCAAACGTACAATTTCTTTTGATTGATACAGGTCTCTTATGTGTTTATATCAAACTGCATTAGAAAGCAAGAAGGTGAAAAAAGAGTTAAATGTAAGAATTCAATTCAATGTTGCCTGTTATCTTTATAAATAATAGCATATACATTTCAACAAAGAACATACTCAACAATTATATCGACAGCCAGCGCTTATCACTTAAATCTCTTTCTGAAATAGAGCCATAGGAATCCGAATGCCTTGTGTTTCCTGTCATTTTCCAATATTAATTTTGATCACTCTTTAACGTCTGAAGACTCATCCTCTTTTGGTATATGATTTAAATTGACAATATCTCAACGCAAATGGGCAGACGAATCAGTACATTTATATCTAGCATGTGTCTGTGAAAATACATGTTATCACTGTTTCCTTTAGTATTATGAAATATTAACATAATAATGGATTTTGTTTCGACATCTCATTTAGAAAAAGAAATGTTTCCACATATATATCCTCCTTCCCTCCCTTTTCCCATAAAAAATTTATTATCTAATTTTCAATCTAAAGAATTTCAGGTTTTTTGTATTAAATTTCTTCAGATTTCGTAAAACTCCTGTGTCAACACAAACACGTGATTGACATATTTATAAAGGAACAATTGTACCAAATTTGTATTTCTCAGAAACATGCTATGGATGTCAATTTGTAAGCGATAAGTTACTTACAAATTGAGATGAATGTGCTGATTGGACTGGCCAGTTGCGTTGATTACGGTTCATTTTCTTAGACTGTCTTTGCTACTTGCACGGCTGGTTGAGGCTGTGCTAGATTCCCCTGGTCCACCAGTACCACCTGCATCTCCATTGATGCTGGAACCGGCGAGTGAAGCAGTAGGCGTTACTGGCGCTGAACGCCTCCTTACTTTCGTTAAAGCTTTGTCCAATCTTTGTATGAATGCATCCACATCAGATCTCTTCATGCCTAACGCAGCCGCAGCAGTCAGATATGGAACTCTATAATTGCTGTTGTGTGCGCCCCAGCCTGTTAGCGATTAAGATAAATACATATTACGAAACAGAAATTATCTTAGATAAGAATCTAAATTAAAAAATTAAAAAATTAAAAAATTAAAAAATTTACAATAAATTTATACGATATTCTTAAATATGGTTGTACGGAGATGACTATTATATTATTATGTATTTTAATAAATTTAATATATTCTAAAAAACATTATTAAATTATACTTAAAAATATATACCTTCAAATTTATGTGAAACAATGTGCTTAGAATCCGTGGTCGTTATTACTCTAGTACCACTAACGTTACGCAGAAATAGCATTGATCCTAGCATAGTAACTTGCTTGTTGTCGTGCTGATGGCTCAGACACTGAAGAGTCATAGCCATGGATATTGGGTTGCCCTTAGTGTCTAACAGCCTCTCCCCATGCCTTGTCGCTAATTTTCCCAATTCTTCTTTCAGGTAAGAATACATTTCCTTACGTTGAGCAATCAATTGTTTGTACCCTGCCATTCCAAGACTCAGCAGCGTTATCATCACATCCATAACGGAACTCGCGCTCGCACGTCCTGGATACATTTTCGATATGCGATCTAAGAGATTCTTGTCGAAGGAGCCTATAATGGCACCACCCACTGGAACTAGGAAGTTCTTGTCCGTGCTTTGAACGAAAGCGTCTACTCGACCCTTTCTCGACGCTTCTTGTATGAGATGCATACATCTTGTGCTCTGCAAGCTTTTAGCAATATAGTGCAATACATTTAGTAAAATCGTTTTAAATCGGAATACACTTCGATATCTTGGCACTAAGATCAACATTTGATTTCCGAATAAAAATTCTAGATCTAGAGCCGAGGATGCGGTTGTTTGGTGCCAAGATATCGATCTAGATAGATGTACATGAAAAATTATGCATCTTTCCACTTACCCGTATGCATTATTCACCAGATGCGGTATGTTATACTGACTGCAGAGGGCCGCGATCGCGTCCACAGAGTCGCACGCTCTGGGCGCAAAACAGCTGGTTGTCGTGAGTACGCAGGCGACACTCTCGCCTAAGGCTGCCATTTGGGCCTCGAGTCTCTGCATGTCGGTTTTTAATTCGTCCCCTATTATTTGCATCTCGATAACGATAGGCTCTAATCCGGCCGTGATTATAGACTTGAAGCTAGACTTTTGGTCAATTCTAGGCCATAAAACGTATTTCGCTCGTGGTCTGTCTTGCTTAAGCGTTAACATACATAGGACTAGGCTCATTCCTGTAGCCATTGGTGATAGAAAGCAGCCCGCTATGCTCTTCACTCCTGCGATCGAGAATATCTCTGTTAGACGTCTAATGAAACGAAGAGTCAGACAAAAAAAAAACAAAGAAATAAATCGCAAAGTTAACGAACTTTTCCGATTAATCTGACATCAAGACTCATAATCCCTCTCTTCTCTCTGCCATTTTAGACCACAAATAAATTAATTTCTTACGCGATTATTAAATCTGCGTGAAATGTTTCATACTCTCTATTATGCTACATACATATCCCTGTGTATCTCCTTACCCATATATCGTATAACTTCAAGCACTAAGGAGTTAGTTAATTTATACATTAAGCTGCTACCAGCTGCCTTCGGTTGTACTTCTTCCAGATCGCCGGATCTACCTATGCCGTGCCCCATACGAAAGTGTCGTCTCGCGACGATGTTCGACACGATCCTCGCCTCGCGTTCGCCGACGCTGCAATTTGAGGGGAAGTTGTTGCTGTCCATCTGCGACAGATCCGACAGAAACGCCTCTATCGTTGCGTCGTCCCAGCCCTCCTCTGGCCATTTTCGCTGTTTTTCAGATAGACATATTGCAAGAAGGTACATTCAGAGTTTGCTTCACGCACAAAGATCGCTTTTTGCTCTATCAGTGTCCGCTTCTATCAACGTAGATTAATTTTAATCTCGGTTTAACTTATTTATGTCCATTTCTACTTAACTTTAATCTCAGTTTAACTTACTTTTTATCTTTTTTCTATTTCTTAGCACTGGAAGAAGATAAAAAGCAAGTTGGACCAAGATTAAAGTTAATCTGTATTGGTAGAAGTGGACATTAGAGAATATTTAAAAAGGATAAAAAACAAATTAAAAACTGGGAAATTAATCTACTTTGATAGAAATGGACAGGAGGCTTACATGTTCGATGAAATGCCGTATAAGGTTCTCGCGAGACTTCTTGGCGTTCAGGCCCTGCTGCACGTAGGTCGACGGTATGAGTCTCTCCGCCAAACTAAACGCCTGATTATTCATCTTCTCAAGTTGCGACGAGCCTTCCTGGATTACTTAGTCCACGCGCGTCGACCTCTCAGTACACCATTGCTTTGATAATCAGCAGAAAGTGATTATCGGTCATGTCGTTCTTCTCATTCAGCTACAGAATACTCTCGTGTAAGTATAAATAAAAAACAAAAAAAAATTGACCTTATTCTCGCACTAATACGGATAGTTTCGTTTGAGTGACCGAATCGCCAGATATCTTCTAGCAATCTAAAGGACTGTGTCGAACGAAGCGAATGCACTCTCAGCTGGTCCAGTAAGAATTACAAAATCATAACGTCTGAAAACGAATCTCCAGGTATCTTCTAACAATCTAAAAAGGACTGTGTCGAACGAAACGAATGCACTCTCAGCTGGTCCAGTAAGCATTACAAAATCATAACGTCCGAAAAGAAACGCTCTGCCCGACGAAAAGAAGAAAACCAAGGATGATCGCAACGGAAGATTCTCTCTCAACGCATACTTACGAGATACAGAACGTGAGAATCTGTGCAGAATTGGCGGGTGTAGGGAAGAATGAAGAGGGGAGATGGAAGCGGGGTACGTGTGTGTGCGAAGTGGAGCGTGTACGAAATGAAAACACAAAACACCGTGTGGGGTGAAGAATAACTGAATTTATTAACAGTGGAAGAAAAAATAAATAAAACTCAATGGTACAAACGAGATTGTATCCTCGTGATAACGTCCTGCATGATCAGAAATAAATAGAACAGAATCAAACTGAATATCGTCAGGTACAGCATGACAAACACGTAGTGCATGTGCCGTCGGTCGGCGGTGAGCGCAGCGGAAACGAGAACGGGGTCGCAGATTCGCGGAGCGGACGCGGGGGGTGGCGAAGGAACAAAAGGGGTGAAAGGGGGGGTGGCTTCTCGTCCTCGACGGATCGTGTTCTGCAGCGTCGGAGCGTCGTTTCCGCGACGTGACCCGGAGCGTTGCCGACGGAGGCGAGCCGAGAACGACGGTCGACACATCAACGCGGCGGCGACGGCGGCCGTCGGCCGAGGGGAAACGCGACGACCGACGGTCTCCTCGGTGGCTTTAAAGGTTATGTGGACGCGCCGTCGTCCCGCAAAATTCCATACCCGAGTGTCCCCGAGTTCGAGGCGCAGTGGGCGAGGCGAAGCGGGGTGACGCGACTCGACGCGACGCGACACCCAGAGGTTCCGGGGCTACCTCGGCTCGCTGGCTGGGGTAATAACGCTGCCCGAGGAAGCTGGTCGAGGATCACCGCGGGTACATGGCGCACAAGACGA
Source organism: Temnothorax longispinosus (assembly GCF_030848805.1). NCBI lineage: Eukaryota > Metazoa > Arthropoda > Insecta > Hymenoptera > Formicidae > Temnothorax > Temnothorax longispinosus. The sequence continues at coordinate 6,952,516 of NC_092369.1, forward strand.
CCGGGCGCTCGAGCGGACGCCGCGAGTCAAAAAGTGGGTTGGGCCCGCGAGACGCGAGGCGACGCGATAATAACTTGTCACCGCGATCCGCGCACCGCGCGACAACGCGTCGCTCTCGCGAGAGACTCGAGAGGAGAGGAGCGTACCGTGAGCGGGAGCGGCGAGCGGCGAGAGGAGACTGCGTGTCAATCGGTCCCTTCTCCTCCTCCTTCCCTTTCCGCTCCTCGCCCTCTTCTCGCTTCCCTCTTCCCTCTTCCCCGTCGGCAGAAGCTATCTCGCTGCGACGCGACGGGCGACGGATCACGACGCACGACGACCGACGGCGGCGGTGGATGGTGAAGGCCCGCGAAGACGGAGAGATGCGCCGAGGGGCCGGAGGCCGGAGGGGTGCACGGATCAAGCGAGGTCGCCGCCTAAATCGGATTAGTTTTACGCAATACGCGATGACCAGCCGCGAGCGACGTAATCGTTTCACGTTAACGACGGGCTGTCAGCTGCTCCGCGGCGACGTTCGTCAACGACGACGGCGACGGCGACGAGTTGACGGCGGGCACGATGATGAGCGGCGCGTACGCGTGGTGGAGGCTCGCGAGGACCGCGAGACACGGGCTTTTACCTCCTTTCGCTTCTTCTCCTACTATTGTTACTCCTCCTATCGCTGCACCACGACCACCGTGGATCTCGGCGCACGGCCGACGACGGAGCGACGACGGGTCTCACGGGTCACGCACGGCGCCACGGACGAGCGAGAGCGAGCCCGGCCGCGCCGTCGGCGACGGCGACGGCAACGGCGTTTCCACGGGTCGGAGTGCGCCGCTTGTTATTCGCGCCTCGACGATCCGACAGGTGCACCATTTATTGTTTCACGTACGTCCCCCTGTTTAAATCACCCCCCGAAAACCCGCGTCGCGCGCCCTTCTCCGTCGTCCTGTGCATGCCGCCGAAAATCCGAGGAGAAGAGGAGGAAGGAGACTCGACGCAGCTCTCTTCAGCCCCTTGCACCTTGCATTGCACGCGTCAGACTAATCTCGTTGGAATGATTTTTGGAAAGAGCGCGACTTTGCTCGTGTAAGTCGTGTATTCTCGATCTCGAAGAGAACGCGGAGGAGGGAATGACATCTCATCTTTTTGCAGCGCGATGCAATTTGCGTTTGGTACTTATTTATGTCCGATATTGCGGGCGAGTGTGCGAAGATACGAGAGCGAGCGCTGTAACGCGACTTCCTGGAATCGATCCCTGTCCTTTCCCCGTATATCTCTCCCTTTACATTAATTATTACATTCATTATTAATGATTTGCATCGACCTTTCCCCCCTGACTTCGAGAAGCTACTATAAACGCATCGGATAAGAAAAAAGAATCCTACGAGGGCAAAAAAGCGCGAATTATCTGAAAGCAATGAGAGTAATATTACGAAATGCGTATTATAGCTCAGAGATTGCATTACACACGCATGCATTTTTAAGGATAATATATATCTATAAGAAGTGGCATGCTGCATCTATCGAAACATATCGCCATGCGAGAAACGCGCAAAACTTCTCGTTCGATGCCATTAAAAAAAAAAAAATCCCTTTCTCGCGTTCTCGATTTCCAAGATGCATCTCTTGCATGCCGCGACTTCTATCATCTACTCCGATTTGCATTTTCGCGCTCGACAATGCCGCCACAATCAGGAACGTGTCGCGTCCCCGTTGGGCCTCGTTAATCCCCCGCGCATCCGTTTCCACGAGTAATCGCTCACGTTTGTTCATCGCGATTGGTTCCCGAATCGCAAAGACGCCAAAAGGCACCGAATTTTTTCCCCTCACGTCGCTCGGCGCGCCGCGCTGGGGACTTTTCGCCGCGACCGGTTGGCGCACCTGCCGGCCGAGGTCGCCGCAGTTCAGTGAATTGACCTCAGTGCGCCGTGAAGTTGCATCGTAGGAGGGTGCGGTGCGGTGCGGTTGGATATCGGCCGGTCTGTCGAGTCTCAAATGACAGTTCGCAGCGTCACGAGCGATTCTTACGAGCGGGAACCGTCAACTTTCGCATCCGTCGTAAAAAGCGATAAGGGATCTTGCCGACGAGGTAACGAGAACGGACGTTCGTTTTCGCGCTAACCTCACGTTGACGGCGCGAAGGGTGCGTGGGCCGACGTGCGTGTGTGCACGCGTGAGGGAAAGAGCGAGAAAGCGCGAACAAGCTGTTTACTACCTTCCCTCCGCGCGTTTAACGCGCGTAAACAATACCTACGCCGCGAGGACGATTTCGGAGCAACGGACGGACGCGCTCGCCGGTTCGAATTCTCGATTCGGCGAGTCACCGTCGATCCCGCAATTCCGACGCGGAGAGCGATAATGCCGCCGGCGCCGCTGATATCCGGGCCGCGTGCGGGGTTGCGATTGCGCCCGGTTAACCGTGTATTTTCTCACTTTCTCCCCGCTCGGAGAACTCGAAACCCGGCGATCGTTTCATCGAGCTCGGATTTCGGCGCGACACGCGATATCGATTTACCGTCGGGCAGAGAGGCCCGACGGATCGTAAATCGCGAGGCAATTTCCCTCGCCTGTCCGTGCCGGAAACCGAGCCCCGTCGAAACCGTCGCCGGTTTCGTGGTGTCCTCGCCTTTATTGCATTTCGCGAGTGACCACGAATTGCTTTTCTTACAAAACGTTCGATCCGCGCTACGAAACACAAACAAGCGCGAATATTGGCGCGAACCTTACATCTTTTTACGTATATAATGACAATGACGTATAGATTTTCAGGACTGACAGTTATACTGACAATAAATATCGGAATGCAGCCATAGTCATTACGTGACAGATTTTTTCCGTTCACTCTCAATAAAACTCGAATCTTTGAGTTATTATAGCTCATTAGAGCTCTTTCGTATTTTTTCTGTTTTACTTGTGAGAGAATTTTCTTCGTGCTAATTTTGTCTTGCTATTAAGAATTAAATATTAAATTTGATGACTCTATTTATCTCTTAATATATATTAACAATCGTCACACACGTGCACGCATGGTAGCGTTGAGTGTTCGGAGAAAGGATCTCATTGAATGTTGCATAAATTGCGTTTGCAGCTAATCATGGAGGTTGAAAACTGCAATGCGCACGGAGATCAGGAGAACACGGGGCCTAACACGCCACAGAACGACAACGATCCGAGCGGTAACAAGAAGTGGTACCGGCAGGCCAGCCAAAGGTTAGTGAATCGGCATTCACAGGCCGCCTCTTGTCACCTGTGTACACCTGTCGTTGTGTCGTCTTTACGTCACAAGTTCGAAGCTCTTGTGACAGCGTTTTCCTTTTGAATATTCAATATTTGGATAACGAATGTGTAAATTCAGCGACCTAGATACCCGTACATCACGATTGAAAGCTGTCTTTTAGCTTAACAGCCATTTATGAGCGTTCAGAAAGTTGAATATAAAATAAAATCAGGTAAACAGTTACATATAATATTAAATTAAACACTGAAAAGATTAGATTTATATCATTACATATAAATAAATATTAATTATTATAAATAAAATTAAATATAAGTTATAAATTATAGATCCATATTTTTTTAATACACAGCGATAAATCACGCCGAATGTTTAAACACGATCCGTTTCGTCTGGGAGCGATACTGAATATATTTTGATAGAAAAAGATATAGACAGAGTGCATTTGTCTAAAATAAAATAAAACACAAGTATCTAATAATTTTATTTTCTATGGATAATTAACTTTGCTACATAAATGATGAAGTATATGCGTAGATAAGAATCATATTCGTTTTTACACGTATAATTGTCGCAAATACTTGAGTTTTTCCTATATGTTTATGCTGTTTTTAATTTTTATTGATACAAATGACTAAAGAGTACTCTAAATAGCTATTGTAAAACAGATTCTTATTATCAAGCTTCTTATTATCGAGCGACGATTTTGCGTTCAGCTTTAAATTTAATTTGTGACGATTTAAGCAACGTTAAGTGGGGTGTAGGTTATGCTACAAGTATGTAAATAGATTTCTGGAATATTTCCGGACTAATAATATATCCGTTCTAATAGTTGCGACAGCATCGAAAATACCGATGTAATCTACGCATTTTCGAAAACGAATCCATGTGTACCGTACAAAAATAACTCGTTTAAACGATACACTTCGGTCGCGAAGTATTTCGGGAAGCCGCTCGATATTCTCTTTCTCCATGGCTAATGCTCACGCAGCGAGATGTACACAAATACATATCCGTAAGAAAAATAATCTCAAGAGAATATGTAATATATTATATATGTAAAATATTTCTCAAGTAATATCCTATTTGAAGGAAGAGGATGGAAAAAGTTTCTTCGCCTTATAAACCATGAATTAAAAACAGGCAATTTAGAGGATGCATTATCTGCCTTTTTTTCACACCGAGTCTGTTAAATTCTTCGTGCAAATATATAATCGTTTAATTAAAAAAGAAAATTACAGAAGCCATGAAAATTTGACATGTAAAGGAATTTTTAAGTGTAAGTCCAATATAATTAAGAGCAACGATATGCGTTATTAGTTATTACCACCGTTATCTCTGCTGAGGACACATGGAGATATACCACGTTCCAAAAACACATATATCCGAACACGTACTGTCGATACACGGTCGATTTTGAAATATATGTATATTATTCTCTCGTGGTTTTTCAAGGCTAACGATATCTATAAAGTATACTATCGTTGCTGCGGCAGAAGCTCCCGCTTCGCATTCTCTTTCGCTCGTTCTCGCCTTCTGACCCGAAAGATTCGTTGCGACTTGACGTCCGAGAATATAAGAAAACGATGAAAATCGCGGCGCATCACGCGAGCCGCGATTATCCCGCCTTCTCCATCGCTTTCGTCACGCGATTTGACCCTCGGGTTCTGATCCGCCGCATTCTTATCGCCTCTCCGTTCGCGCCGGGCCGCGAATCCGCGTTGTTTGTTCACGGATTCACGGTCGAAAGTACCGTCCCGTCATTACGACATTAACGCTCGTGTGGGACGGAAGTCGAGGGGTTCGAAGGACTATACGTGATCGGCAATCAGTTTTTTGCGACGTTATTTTGCGCGATGACTCAACGAAATGTCGACGTGGTCATTACGCCGGCGAGCTACGCTATTGGTAATTATCTTCTTCTCTCTATTTTTTTTTTGGTGTGTTTTAATTAATGTAGTTGCACGCGTCGCTTTCTCTGTAGCTTTCCCGAAATTTAGATCGAGCCGCACGATTTATTTAGGCATTAATATATCTAATCTATCTCTGCGATTGGACTTTAGTTCGCGCGTTGGAAAATATCGCACGATAAATGGTACTTAAGCTGATACGCCGCGTGTGAGGCATCTCGCTAATTATATTATCAGCGTGTGCAAGGCCATTATTCTCTTCTAAATAACTTTTTCGGAGACGGATCGTATAGGGTTCGACGCAATGAGACGAGCTCGCAATCCGTAAAATCCAGTTTTAAATGCCGAGCAAACGTTGGACGGTTTATTTCGCGCGAATCTTTCGCCTTGCTCCAATTATGTCGGGCTCTGCAGACTCTCGCGCTCGTAAATTCAACGCGGTCTGTCTCACATTTTGTCGCGGTTATATATCGCTCTTATTGTCGAGAATCGCCACGTAGAGATACGGGTCTTACGAATTGCGGGCTTACTTTATTACCGTGGGAACCCAGAACCCTTTAATTGGAACGAAGAGACGACTCGAATTTCACGGTGCAGGACCGAGGTTGCGATTCCCGGATGACTCGAACGTATTCCCCGAGGAATCGATCCACCGTACCATGCTCGGCCGTACCATGCTCGGCCTTAACGTAGGACTGACCAGGAACGATCGTAGCGAGCAAGACCTGGACAGCTATTACATCGAGGGCACGCACGGCGCCCGCAGTGATAAGCGCGAACTGGGGCACAGGTAAATCTATAGGATTCTGCATATTAAGCCGGGGTGAAAGCGGAGTGAGGTCAGGATTGATGCGTGTTATTAATACGTGATAAGGCGACTTCGATGGCCGACGCGCGAGACAATTTCACCCCGCCAGTTCACCGGCAAACCTTACTCCAATTATAGAATCTGGCCCCGGGTCAGTAATGTCGAGTTTTCAGCCTAATTTTAACTTATTTTACTTCGCGTTTCGATCACGCTATACTTCCTAGTGCCAGAGAAGACATCCTGCGAGATGTTGCGACACGCGCGATTGCTTTTCGATGCTATTGAAATTAACGCGCATCGCGTACTGGCGAGGAATGACGGTATACTTTCGGTCACTCGTTTATCTTCGCGCGAGCACCGAAGACAACGATATCTCTTGGAGAGAGAAAGATTTAAGTGTCTCTCTTCGGAGACGAGACGAATCTTGGCTATACGGTGATCCTCCCGGTGGCATCCGGCGGCATCCGGGATTGGAATTTCCTCGCGCGGAGCGAGGAGTTTTCGCGCGTCGTGTCGCGACCATCGATTTTGCGTCCGGGAAAATATAGGTTTTCACGTGGTCCGGGAAACCGAGGATATATGCACGCGGCGTCGCATCTCCCGATAATGTGCGCACGCTTGCTGCACAACGATCTGCAGTGCTCGTGTAACGGGGCTGATGCGAAGACCGAGAGGTATACGCCTCCTCTTCGGAGGCATCGCTCGCGATCGATTGCCGCTTTGAATCCGGCACCTCCGCTGTATCAAACTCGCGGATTTTATTACCGGCACATCCGCGGATTCGGGTCATGTCCATCTTGCGATCACGGAAGATAGTAATTTAAAAGAAGAAAGACTTGAACTTATTGTTAGACGAAGCTTTAACGGATTCTAATTTATCAAACGATTCCTCTCTTTCTACTTGCGTTACATTATATGCGCTATTTTCGTCTCGCGTTTGTTACACGTGTTTTCTTTGTAACAGAAACTGTATACAGGATGTCGTGTCCTTCGTGAAGAAAACAGCGAGGAATATTAAATTTTTTTGCATTTTAATGCTACACTCTTTGAATGTATAATCTCTTGTATCTTGAATAATCGCGACGATTTTCAAGTCAATCATGGATTAATTCGTGCATCTAAATATACAAAATGTCGTCGCGATTTATCAACGATGAAATTTATCGTCTTATTGTGTTAGACGGTGAAGTAGCGCCAAATCTCGAAGCTCGAGGACATCTCCTTAAGCTCTATAATTGATCGTCTTCTCGTTGAAGACAGAAATAGCCATTATATTTACGCCTTATCTTCCTTTCTACAGGTATTTCTAAGAGTGCGAACATGCTCGCTATTTCATCATTACTATAATGTACGAGAACAATGCAGGAGACCAATCAAAACCGTATATAGAGAGACTAATCGCGATAGATTAACGCGCTCAATGGTATTATTAGATAATAAAGAAGTTTCGTCACACTACAACATTCTTCAGCAATCTTTCTTAGAATTTCATTGTGCCAACGGCAGTTATTTCGCGTGTAATTGTTTCCGACTTATAATTCTCATAATTCTCACGATACCCGCGGCTATTCAGCGAAATATTTAGATATAAATATATACATTTATAAAATATTTTTTTTATATTTTCTTCTCTCTCTCTTTTTTCTCTTTCTTCCTTTTTTTTGCAAATATATATGCATATTTAAAGCTATAAAAGCTATATGCATGTATAAAGTATAAAATTAATTTACTGTCTAAAATTAATAACTCAGAAAATTGGCAAATCTGTTTTTTTTTTACTACACCTAGAATTAATAATTATTAATTTATATATGTATAATACAATTTCAAATAAGCCATTTTTGGTATGTATTCATTCAGTTTATTCGTATTTATGTATGACGTATAAATAGTAGCGAGAAGATCAGTAATTCTCGATATAACGATTTCATAAGAAAGTATTATCTCTATACGCACGGGCGCTAAAGCGTTTCTCTTCTCATCCCCGTATTGCATGTTCGTCGTAATCTGTTGGACCAAGAACTGTCAAGATCCTTTTGTGAGTCAATTGCGATAAAGCGACTAAAAATTTCCAGCGACGCAAACAAGTTTCTTCACTAAGCAGATAGCAACAACGACAACTGACGTTGTAATGTAATCAAGCAAAGTATTGCTTCACAAGAATTGCGCCATCATAATAATAACAAAACAAAAAAAAAAAAGAATTTGCACGCGTAAAATTTGCAATCCTTGATCGAAAGAATGTTAAGCAACGTTTGGTAGATAATCTTTGTAACAACAATTAATTAATTTTTGTACAACAAATAATAAATTTTAGATTTAAAAGTCCTCTCGATGTTATATTGATATAATTAGTAATAAAATTAATAATAAAACGTTGGAGCTTTGCACGTAAAGCGACGTGATTGAAAACGCTCTCTTAGAAATCTTTCTAAGCTCTACTAATAATCGTCATACAAATGTCGTGATAACAAGAACTTAAACAAATTATGAGGATTTAAATGTAGATGTATCTTAAAAAATTATCTCTTCGAAAACTTTAATTGTTCTCCCTAAAATGCACATTTTTTTTAGGGCACCGATGTGCGTGCGGTCATTCGTCCGTAATCACCGTCTTTATCCACTGTGAACGTATAAAAGTAACTATCAAGAACTTACGCAACGTGCGCAACTTATTTCGAGTCACTGGCAGACACTTCTGGCAACGTGATGAGAAGCTCCACGTCGCAATAGTAAACGCGCGTGTAATTCATTCATGTCGTTATTAGCGTTGCGCCATAAAACGCTTTATCAACGCCTCAGCTATACAGCATCGAGTAATGCCCGATGTACGTTGGATACAGCGGATTGATAATTAAGAACAATATGTATGGTATCTCTCAAATTTTCTGTGGTTTCTCCTATCTATATTAGATCTATATTAGATCTCCCGAATCGGGAGAATAACGCTCAATCTAAATCTCTCTTTTATTTAAATTTCAAATTTTCCCCTCTTTCTCCCGTCGGTCTTATTATACCTGTCATTAATCAAGCAAATTAATTATTGAAATAATTTTATGCGCAGACGTAACGTAGACGCGTGGCGCGGTAGATACCGCGAATAAATTACTGGTGAAAGTGCAAGCGGTGCGTGCCTCAGCCGTGACTTGCGTGCCGGTATGCACATACATCCTCTTGTGCAGCGCTTTGACCGACTTAACTAAAAATCCATGGTGCGAGATACGTCCAAGAAGGTTGTATCTAGGAACGATTAACAAGATTACGCGAAATTGATCGTTAGAACATCTCGATATCTTTAGAATAGATATTAAGGCACGTAATCGAGCCTCGTTTCGCGCCGGTACCAGCCGCAATATGCCACAAACGGAAATATGCAGCTCTGTAAGAAGAAACTTTAATAATCTTATGAGAGAATAACTTCGAAAGAGAAAGCAATGTACATACTATATATATTATTTATTGTTATTATTATTAATGTACATTTCATTTTGTTTCTTTCGCAGACCATTATTTTGTAAAAAAAATATATATAATACTATATGCATACTTGGCATTCTATCAACAAATTCGATCGAGTCGTACAAATATGCGATCTCTAGTCGCATACTCGAATCCGTACCGGTCGGACGGGTGGGACACCGCATACCGTGCAATACGGTAATGTGAGCCTTGTCGGTTGTCGGAACTTAAAGTTCACTCGGCATACGTGCAAACGTAGGATCGAAACGCTTTCGGGACGTCTAAAATTAGACTGGATACGGCCAAGTTCTCACGCGTGTATACCAAGCACAAGGTGATATGACTCACCTGGCGCGTTGAATTCGCGTGAACCGTTTATCGTTCGCGTTAAAGTACGCGGGAACACCTCCGGTATCGATATTAAAAAAAAAAGGAGAAGAAAAGGAACAACGAGCTTTCCTTCTCGCGTCGCGTCGCGTACTCGGGGCGTCGGAGGAGAAAACGATGGAAATGAGAAGAACGAGGGGAATTGCACGTTTTCGTTCGCACGCTTTTTGGGCGGTGCACCATGCGATTTCGCCGTCGTGTAGCGGCGACGTAATTACCAAGTGAATCCCAGGCGAACACAAATGTACCGAACACTCTGATCTAACCGTCGCTGGAACTTGAACAACCGTCCTGCACGCAATCCCCGTCGGATTGGGGGAGGTTTATGTCCGGAAGACGATGAATTAGCTCCCATCGTTGTGTATTAATCGACTCCGGCGGCTCACCACGGACCAGTTGACGTTTGGTCATTGAGCGAACAGCATCGTCGCCGTCGTCGTCGTCGTCGTCGTTTCTTGGTCTTTCACCGTCAAAGCAACGCCTTTCACGCTCGTTCGCTCGCTTCGAACTGCGACTTACGTTGCGGTAATCCGACTCGAGAGCTTTCGTCCGCGTGTGGTGCGTCATTGGGAGTAGATGACATTTTCTGACTCAGGACGATCTGACGAACACGCTGGAAGATTTCGCGGAGCGCTTTGTATGAACAGCTTTCTTTCGAACACACGTCCTCTTTGTGTTGTACTCGTGTCACGTTTTATCGGCTGGTTATCGCGATATTTTTTTCCTCTTCTTTGACGTCTTTATCCAATTTCGGTAAAAAAAAAAACTATCTCGAGATTTTTACATCTTAGAATTATTTATCGAAAGTGTATTCGTTGACCCAGCGTTACCAGTAGCGCGACAAATGATAATTCTCTTTATTGTGACAATGTCTTTATTGTAAAACCGTTCTACACGGAATTCGGGGCGGAATTTTATTTTAATTTACAACTCTGTGTGTCAAATCGCGAATATAATTATAAGTAAGAAAATCTTACGTACTAAATTTGGATAGTAATCATACAAGATAGTTTCTAATGAAATGTTTATAGGTATTCTAAAGGAATAAACGCGGAACGTAAAAGAAACAAGAATTTCTAGGTCGATGCGTAGGCCGATTGAGTTTCATTTTTGTTCTTACAACACATAATCTGAGTTAGCTCGATATATTTATTAATACCATCTATTATATTACGTCACATTTATCGTTATATTGTTACCGGAAATTCGGAGTTCTCTAGACTATATTGTCCCGAGTTTTTGTCCCGATCTCTTTAGCGGCTTTATTGCATCTGATACATTGTTGCTGGATAACGTAAATACAAATCGATCTCAGGGTACCGATGATTTGTTGATATTCCGCGAAAAAATGTGGCTGAAGGATGCGAACGACGACGCCACGCCAACTGCGAATTTTGTGAATTCGCGACAGTGCGTCCAGAATGAGTAAGTTAACCGTCCTCCATTTTAGTCATGAAAATTCGTAAAAATTTGAGTAAAAAAAAACAATTCACGCGAAGAAAATCCGACTGATGTAAAATCGAAAAGAAAAAGGGAATCAAACGGCTGATGTAAGCCCGACGCTAAGCGGAAATGCGATATGTAGATGTGAACGTTCTAGTCATCGCCGCAAAAGCGATATAAAACAAGAATATTTCCATTTTTTTGCTTTATAGGAAAATGCGAAGCAGTTTCCAAAGATTTTAAAAAGAGCTGTTTACATTTTCAAAATTTTCGGGATTATTTTTTTCTCGTATTCCTCTATTCTTTTTAAAATTACTTATGTAGTTTGCTAATTGTCTAACGTTTCTGTTATGCATATGCATGCCAATCTTTTTGCTTTCTGATTAGAATAGAATACTCATCTTACGTCGATGTTATAGCTTTATGACTTTCTATTGTCAAAGATTAAAACCATTTTTTTATCATACTGATAACGATAAAAGAAATCCAGGGAATTTTCAAGTTTTTTATGATCGAGATTACGAAATAGAGAAATTAAACGTTCGTGTTGGATACGCACTCTATGTTTGATCGCAATTAGCGTTATAAAAAGTTGCTGCGGAATGTGTCTGTCGGCTCGACGATTCTGACACATTCGAAAGTTGGGCCGAAAGTGTGTCTCGACTTCAAAATGCATAATTTTCAACTCGAATGCCTCGAGCAATGATAAGTAACGTAATATTTGTGGCTTCACGCGAGATTATTAATTTAATCACATAGTGACATCGAAAACGACCGCTGCTCCTGTACGAGCTTTCACAGAAGCGTCTGTCTGAGAAAGACACGCTTGATCTTATCGAAATTGAATTCGACGCGTTAAACGGAGTTTAAGCTAAGCTAAATTACCGAGGATGAGATATTAAAAAAATATAAAATTAAAAATTAAGATTAATATTAAAAAATTAATAGTGGAATTTGAAGAACCATTTCTCGTTATAGTCATTGCGTTGTGAAAGTTATTATATTGGAGAGTAGATTTATATATCTTCTTTGGCACACAGTAATTAGTGCAATTTAACAACAAGAAAAGAAATGAAATGAATGAGAGAGAACAATCTTTTGTTACTCGATTACCAACGCTTTAGTATCGCGATTTGTCCAACACGTCAAATCTAACATACCCATCAGCTTTTCCCGCCTTTAATATCGTAACAAAATGATTGCTATTTCGAAAAGCGGCATACAATACGAGCGAGAAGTTGATTCCGATATTATGAGAATACCACGATTATCATTTCTCTATCAGCAGGAAGATCTTGAGGGGAACGAGTTTGTCATCGGTAACCCGCGACGAATCGTCGCCAATAGGTCTCGCTGAATTTTCTTCATTAAATCAAATTGATCGCGTACTTTACAAATTTATAAATTACAACCAATGTAAATCAATGTAATTATGTTTCTTAATCGATAAATCACTCTTCGCAGGATCTTCGTCAATCGGAGTCTTCATTTGGAGAACATCAAGTTCTATGGCTTCGATATGGATTACACATTGGCAGGTAATTATGTCTCTTTTTTTTTTTTCTAGAAGAGAAGCTGAGATAAACGAAATTACATATAGATAAATATATTATATAACATTTTAGAATACAAGTCGCCACAGTATGAGCAATTGGGCTTCAATCTGCTCAAGGATCGTCTAGTGTCCCTGGGGTATCCGCAGGAAATCAAGGCCTTCGAATACGATCCCAGTTTTCCCGTTCGTGGATTATGGTTCGATACCTTACACGGGAATCTCTTGAAAGTGGACGCTTACGGGAACATCTTGGTCTGTGTCCACGGCTTCGAGTTCTTGAAACAGTAAGGGATAAAGATTACGCTTGCGCCTTTCTTGCACAGCTTATATTTTCTTATTTCTCTTTCTCTTATCTCTACTTTGTCTGTTCCATTTCAGCTCTCAGGTCTACGAGCTTTATCCAAATAAATTTCTACAATTAGACGAATCTAGAGTTTACGTGCTCAATACCTTGTTCAATCTACCGGAGACTTATCTGCTGGCGTGTCTGATAGATTTTTTCACAAACTCGCCGCAATATACCAGAGAAAAGACCGGAGTGAAAGAAGGTGAGCTCACCATGAGCTTCAAAAGCATATTTCAGGACGTCCGAAACGCGGTAGATTGGATACACCTTCATGGTGATCTGAAATCGAAGACTATCGAGAACTTAGATGAATACGTAAAGAAGGACGAGAGGTTGCCTATGTTCCTTACGAGAATCCGAGAGAGTGGAGCGAGAGTGTTTTTATTAACTAACAGTGATTACGTTTTCACGGACAAAATTATGACTTATTTGTTCGATTTTCCACACGGTGCACGGGTACGTTTTTTCTCATTCACTGTCACCATTCTTGAAATTAATTGCTCCAAACAAATTAACGAGTTATATTTGTTATTTATTCAACGTTAATAATTTAGTTAATAATTTGAAGAATCCCTCGAAATTAAATATGTAAATTTTTAATAAAACATTATGACACTAATAAAATTTTGATCCTTTATAGTTATCTAACTTATTGTTAGAATAGATTCTGTATATCTGTATATGAGAAATTTTTTATTCATAAGATAATATCTCTCTCGCTTGTTAAATGCGAGAAATATACTCATGATGAAGCATATTCACACAAGATATATACTAAGTATAAATAGATTTCTGATACATTACTTTCATTTCAGCCTGATGAACCGCATAGAAACTGGAAAACCTATTTTGACACAATTGTGGTAGACGCCAGAAAGCCGTTGTTCTTCGGAGAAGGAACAATCTTACGACAAGTGGACACGAGAACGGGTGCTTTAAAACTTGGTACACACAAAGGACCACTTCATACAGGTAACAAAGAAATATTAACTTAACTTTAGCAAATATAATTTAGAAAATTCAACTTTAATATTAACTTTAACAAATGTAATTTAGAAAACTCTGCTTGACTACAAGTGACATTTTTAATCCTTGATTTTTATTAAAAGGGGAAGTGTACTCGGGAGGCTCGTGCGACGTCTTTACAGAATTAATCGGCGCGAAAGGAAAAGATGTCTTATATGTTGGTGACCACATATTTGGTGATATTTTAAAAAGCAAGAAAATAAAGGGCTGGAGGACATTTTTAATAGTCCCCGAGCTGGTTCAGGAGTTACACGTTTGGACCGATAAGTGTCAATTGTTTGCCGAATTACAGAGTCTAGACGTTATGCTCGGGGAAATGTATAAGTAAGTAGTATAATCGGTAATAAATATTTTATATAAAATACTCGCAACGTATTTTTATTAACGTTGCAACTATTTTGTTTAGAAATTTAGACAGTAGTACGAAAGAAAAGCCGGATATTTCCAAGTTACGCGCGTCCATAAGGGATGTCACACACAAAATGGATTTAGCTTACGGCATGATGGGTTCCCTATTTCGTAGCGGAAGTAGACAAACATTTTTCAGCAGTCAAGTCGTAAGGTATGCCGATCTGTACGCAGCGACTTTCTTGAATCTGATTTACTACCCCTTTTCATACATGTTCAGAGCACCTGCTATGCTGGTAAGTTGTTACGGCGTATTTGGGATACACGATTTATCCAAGTTGTACAGAGACAGTCATAAATCCTCCTTATTACGCTTTCAGATGCCTCATGAGAGTACGGTAGCACATGAACAAAGGTTTGTTATGGAAACGCCGATGATAAGCCGTTCGAGAACATTTAAACTGGTAGACGAGGAAGAAGAACACAATCGGCCTTCTTCCGTGAGTATTTATAAAAACATCATCGTCATGATATTAATTGATTGACATGGAAGTCTCAGTAATGTATTCCATATCTTCTTTTTGTTTAGAAGAATTTATATGTGGACCATTTTAATAATCAAATTCCACATGCGAGACCGGAAACGCCACGTAATGTTACGCATACACACGACGAGGATTGTAGCGATGAAGATAGCGATTCGCAGAAGCAAGCTAATCAAATGAGATTATCTACAAGAAACGCGAATTGCAACTGAAGTCATATTTTATGATACTCGGTGCTACTTTTCATTTTACGTAACTGAAATTGACTGAGAAATGAAATGATTGATATATGATATATGTAGAATTTTCGAGGAATCATTGTACCATACGACGCGTTTCAGCTGCGTTAACAATATTTAGTCCCAAAGTATACATAGTAATTTAGATTTTTTTTAACGATGTCGATATAAAAGATGAAACGTGGCAATACTTATATCGATTATAGTTCTTCAGAGAACATATTTAATACTTTTGTAGTTGGGACATTATTAATAATGTAATAATTAGCGCACACACAAATATTCATATTATAAAATATTCAGATTGAACATTGAATTATACACAACACGTAACAGATTTTATTAGCATTGTATATGTTGTATATTAACTTCGTATGATTATATATATATACATATATATATATTAAAGTTGAGGAGTATTATATTGAAGTTTTGATAGTAGAAGACATCAACGACATTGAACTTATTGTAAAATTGATTACTCGCTCCTTTTATATGCAATGTAAGCTTATACTAAAGTCATAATCGAAATGATAGAAGTTGAACGAGATGCTACAAACTCTAACAATAGTGAATTGTGCAATTTAGGATAGGTGTACAGAACAAATATAAAGTATAATCTTATACAATCATTCTTTGAATTAATAATTACATAAGTAGCTAATAGATATTAATTTTAATTCATTAGATAATGAAAAATAAAATGTATAATTTTGATTTAAGACAAAAAATTACTAGATTTATGTTAAAAAATATTAGATAAGCTTTTACGCAAGAAAATAAGACAATATTCAATTTTGTATACGATCAAATGTAGGACATATTAAAAACTTGTCATAAAATACGTAATAGAAAAAAATCGAATGCAAAAGAATGTTGATCTATTAATATGAAATTAACACACATGCACACATCCACACAAAATAATACAAATTTATTCCATTTTACATAATTCTAATACTTTAAGGTTTAAAAAGATATCCTAAAAAGCTTTCTGAAAATATCAATATATAAATCTTCATTCATGCAAACCCTATAAATTATTTATATTTCTTGGCAGGAAAATATTTTGTTACCATATTAACAGTAACATATTATTGTAATCTGTATAATCTGTACTAGGCACCATAAATGCCTTAATACTGAAATTAATAATTTTTATCATATTTGGGGCATGCGTGTCTAGATTTGTTATTTATCTTGCTCCTTTTTAGTTTATAATATTGCTCACAATGTAGACAAAAGAAGAGAAATAAATAAAATTAGAGTTTTTGATATCACAAGACTCAGAATTATGACTTATACTACCTCATATCCCGTTATATTACTTCATAAATATTCTAATTTAAATTCTAATGATTCGAATCCACAAACATAATTTTTAAAAATTTTACGATCGTGATTCTTAAAATTTCGATTAGTGTTACCTCTTATCGAATCTTCTCTTGATACTGTGTCGATTTATAAAAATTAAAAATTTTATCCGTAATTTATAAGAGGACCATATGTAACTTATCTCGGTCGGTAATAAATCAACCGCAAAATTTTTAATTTTCAAAAAACGTTAAATTATCAGGAAAATATAATTAAATAAGAAGTGGTATAAATACAACTTCCAAACAATACAATTCTAAATTCAAATTTAATTTATTATTTCCCTTCTTTTGTCTACAATTCTACACTATAAAGAGACGAAAAAAATAAATAAATAAATTGAGACGCAACGTGCATGCTTCAAATAAAATAAAAAAGTAATGCAATTTTACATTAAGGCATTCTTGATTTCTTATAAATTTTGTTTACACAAATTAAACATTGCTTAACATTCTATAAGAGTTTAAAGTAAGAACTCACATAACAATATAATTCCATTTTTCTTAAATTATAATAAGTACCGTTCTCTCATTTATTTCAAATTTCTTTTAAATGCATAAAAGGTATCTCATTAAAAAATATCTTTTATATATGAAATATTTTATTATACAATAAAAATTTTATTGTTTAATAATACTATTATACATATATATGACTGTACTAACAGTCATACATTCTAACATCCTTGCAAGAAATCGAACATAAGAAATGAGCTATTTTCTTCAATATCTATTTACAATAAAACATCAAATGAAAAATAAATTATGATTACTAATCGCGTTTACATAAGCAAATCTGCCAAATATTCCTCAAATTCTTTCTCTCTTGTCTTTTCCGCGTCTTCAGTTGGTTTTTCTTTCCAGATATTCGACTCATTCGTGTCAGTATTTTCACTGCTTTGTATTTCAGCCGATCTGGAATCTATCTCCGCTCTATTATCTGATTCTAGAGTACTGGATACAGTAGCCACATCGTTGTTACTTTCGGAATTTGTGTCTAAACGCTTCAAAGACTTTCCCCTTTTCACCTCCCGCTTTTGTGATCGATAATTGAGTTTTACCGAGCATTCTGGGCAAAGTCCTTAACATAAAAAGAAAAAAGAAATAATTAATTTGTCTTATGCGGAGCAGTCTCATACATATAATTGTCTGTCTTTAAACTGATTATAAAACATACTTAATTTTACTAGTGCATTCTTCTTTTCGCCATGTTCCACATAGCCAAAATTAAGCTCCCAAGAACGTAAATTCTCTTTCTCCTTGCACGTTTTACTGCCACACTCAAACTGTCCTTTTCCAACTATTACTTCCTTCTCGGTTCTCCATCTCAAAGCAACCTACGCATATCAAACTAATAATGTAACTTACTCATAATTATTTTTATAATCAATTCACCATATAATCAATACGGAGATATAAATACGTAATAAAGACATTTCGTACCTTATTATGTTTGTAATACGTAAGATCACATATGCAGTACTCCTTGAACAATTTGTCATAGTATTTCTTAGCTAATTTTGCACCCCATGTGTCTGGAATGTCCTCTTGCTCCCAGAGAAACTTGTGGTTCTCTCTGATGACATCGTAATCAGTTTTGTCTCGGGACCTCGAAACGTCAAGTGCTGTTTATTACAAATTTTATCAAATTATAACTTTCATGCTACTAATTAATGATAAATCCATCGCGAGGAAATGACGTAAATTATGCGCCTCTTAAAAGTATAGTAGCTCTTCTAGCTTTTCGGTTTTACATCATATTTTCTATATAGTATAACTATAAAATATAAGAATCTTAAAAAAGGTTACAATTCGGGAAGAAAGCATTCACGAATCCGATAATATTTTTACACTTTAATGTAAAATAATGCAACATAATATATAATATACAGTTACAAAATAACAATGGATAAACTACTCAAATATTCTCGGGGATACTCCCAGGGCATTCAGCCGTTGAAGAAAACAAGAAAAACAAAGTAAAATTGCAGAAAGCGGAGTCGATCGAAACGAGGATCCCAACAAAGTGACAAGATATCACTTGTCGCTGTCCAATGATAACAAAATTAGCTTCCACCGAATATCCGCTAATGTAAAACCGAAAGATTCAACATACGTGTCTCGTGTGAACGACGATACAGATTTCCCGTAGACTGTCAGGTAGTCGTTCACGAGTTTCTTGTGCCTGTCGTAAGCCGACAAGTGCGCGTACGCCGGAAACATCGCCGTCTCGAATCTCCTCGCCTTCCACGCGACGTAAACTGGCTCCTCTGATCGCTCAGCTGATCGCAGTCCGCTGGTGTGTCCAGTGTGACCCTGAAAAAACCTGGACTGGACCAGAGACTCCAGAGAGAAACCTGAGAAAGTGCAACTCAACTACGTCGTATCGCTCGGTAACCGCACATGGTTTGCGTCCGTGCTAATGGTTCGTGTCCGAACTAGCCAGCTGGAGGGGATATTATTCTGGCCGGCCCGGGAGTTGCATCTGATTGCACCTGTTGATCAACAATCAGTGAATCAGGGCCTCTCACGAAATAATGGCATACTTCTTTACTTCTTTCTCTTATTCTTCTTTAGTAAGAAACGCCGATATTATAAAATAACATAGGATGATAATGTACATAGATAATACGTTGATATTTTTACCTACATCGAGACGAGATCATTATACATATACACATAACACATATATGTATTACACATACATATACATATATATATGTATATTACGATAATTCTTTCGCATAAACGGGATTTTGTAGTAACTTACGATAATTTACTCCGCGTAAACGAATGATATATCAAGAGACACGGTAGTGTCTCGCGCCAAGTACACGCGGAGCGAGACCGACCGTGACTCTTTTACGCGACGCGACGGGTTGCGAGTACCCGAGATGTTGAGATCTCGATAACGAGTGAACGGATCAAGTTCTAAGTAGGCTTGATCGATAGCTTGGGGTCCAATTAGGGGGGGGTTTCTCTCATAATATTCTGCTACGTGCCCTACGAGCGGAGATATTGCGACGCAAAGTCCAAATGTGAAAATTTTTTATTAAGATACTTCTTCTTCTATCTACTTCTAATGCCGACGTCTTATATGACACTACAAAAAGGCGTGATATCCGTACAAAATTACCTTTTTCAAAAAAAAGGTAAAAAAATGCGCCAAGTACACGCATAGTAGTGTATATGTTGTTACCTCGAAAAAAAAAAAACAGTGGTAGTATTATACCTCGAAATAACACCCTGTACATATTGTTTATACAATGCGTAATACTACAAAAAGGCGTGATATCTGTACAAAATTACCTTTTTTAAAAAAAAGGTAAAGAAAGGCGCCAAGTACACGCATAGTAGTGTATATGTTGTTACCTCGAAAAAAAAACAGTGGTAGTATTATACCTTAAAAAAATCTAAGTAACAAGTGGTAGACAAAATCTTTGTATCTTGAAAAATCTCGAAAAAACCTAAACAGTAGTATCTTTACCTTAAAAAAAAAAAAAAAAAAAAAAAAAAAAAAAAAAAAAAAGTAAAGTATTATACCTCGAAAAAACCTAAGCAGTATTATTTTTATTTCCAAAAAATTATTACTCAAGTGATACACATCACAAAATTACGTTACCTTATCAAAAAATGAGTCGCGCTTCAAGTGATCTATTATTACAATTACAAAAAAAAATGATATCTCTTTTTAAATTACAGCGCCAATTACAGAGAACATATATTTTTCGAGATACAAAGATTACGTCTACCACTTGTTACTTAGGTTTTTTCGAGGTATAATATTACTACTGCTTTTCTTCGATTAGAATAAAAAATTGAATCATGAAGAATTACACAGAGGTAACAGTACAAAATACAAATATTTTATTAAAATATTTAAACCCAACAAGGGAATACAAGGTATTTAAATACAAAGTTTATATATGTATTTTAAAAGATTTAATCGCATCGCAAAGAATTACAGAGGTAACAGTACAAAAAATAAAAATATTTTATTAAAATACATAAATTTTTCTTGTCAAAAAACTTGGCGCTGCTAGAGAGAGAGAGAGAGAGAGAGAGAGAGAGAGAGAGAGAGAGAGAGAGAGAGAGAGAGAGAGAGAGACCTTTTACAAATGTAGATATTACTTATTCTATACTTATTCTATACTTAATTCTAATCGCTTTAAAAATCTAAACTTATCCTAACTTATCCTATTAGTCGGAGAGCTGAGGGACCAAAGCTGCAACAGTTTTAGAAAGGCTGATATTTTAACATTAGGTCATGTAACGGTTGTATATCAATAGCCTGCCGTCAGTCAGCCAGTTTCGGTAACAGCTGGCGCGGGGGCGGCTCCAAACTTGTAAAAAAAACATGTATGTCGCAACTGTTTTATAAAATCTGAAAATTAGTTTGTAGATAGTAAGTTAACTAACAAACTGTGTGGGTATGGTCAGTCAGCAAAATATTGCAACGGTACGCGTCAGCAGCGCGCTGAAGTCATCAAAAAATTGTAGTTAGTGAAAGTGTTGTATAAAATCTAAAATTTTGCATACAATTAGTTAATATTATTTAAAACAAGAAAAACATAGTCAGAATTTTTATGTAACAAACACCGTCAGCAGCCAATAGAAGAACGCGCCGCGCGCTTGATTTATACATATAGCGCGCTCGATGGCGCGGGCTGATTATATTTAATAATAAAATAAATAGTTATATTGAATAATAAAATTAAAATAATTTTTCTAATCAGAATCACTGCTACAATCATATACTTTATCAGACTCATCGTAATTTTCTTCGATATCGTTACCTCGGACTCAGCATCTGCAAATTAGTAAACATATAATATATTTGATTAGTTTATTAATAAAAAAAAAGCTGACAAATTTGCTTGCAATTATTTATTATCTGAATTATTAACCTGAATTAAAATAATTATTTATTTATTTGATTTTATGTACATATTTTTTATAATGCCGACTCATATTATTAATTAAAAAGTGTTGTTTGCAAAAGTACAGTGAAGGTTAATAAAGTAATAATAATCAAAGTTATAATTTGACAATAAATTGAAAAAAAGGAGCTACTCTTTTTTTTTGAGATTATGTTTTGGTCCGCGCTCTCGAAAAAGGCGAGCTTAGCTGCTTTTTTTCCAGTAAGCTCAAGCAGTAGCTGCTTTTTTCCAGTAGGCTCTCCTTTTTTGATAAAACGCTATTTTGGCAACCACAAAACAGTAGATTCTTCTTTTTTTCTCTCCGTGCGGTCCCTCTCCACGCTCTTGCACGTATATTGTCACTGAAATAAAACAATTTTATCTTACCTTGATATTAAAGATTGTTGCTTCTTGAGTTCCTCCCTATATTTTTTGCTCAAGGTCGTAAATCGGTGATAACAAGCAGCGTGGTACCCTTCCTGAGCATTTTTGCTGGATGGAAAACCTATACATTGCTGTAGTTTAAGTTATAATCTTGGCGAATTTTTATAATACTTTTGCATGTGGCAAGAGTCTGCTCCTCAAATAATTTTACGTCGCCTCCTTTTTTTAAGCAAATCACGCAAATAGGACGCGCACTTCCTTCCATTTCACTTCCAAACACTCTCGAACGACGTTCTAACTTACACTGCTCTCGTATTATACACATCTATATAAAGCGAGGGAAACGTGTACACGTGTACAAAGGTTACTTGTGGGTCAATTTATATCTGCGTTCACCGTCGACTGAATACCTGCTCTTGATGGAACCAATAGTGTTATACTTCGGTCTCAGAATATAATATTCTGCACACTGCTTAATATTTTAAATAAACTATTGAATTACAAATATTTCAGAATTACATAAAAGCATTTTGCGGTCGAGCGCGCTATATAAATCAAACGCGCGGCGTGCCCTTCTATTGGCTGCTGACGGCGTTTGTTACATAAAAATTCTGACTGACTATGTTTTTTCTGTTTTAAATAATATTAACTAATTGTATGCAGAATTTTAGATTTTATATAACACTTTCACCAACTACAATTTTTTGATGACTTTAGCGCGCTGCTGACGCGTACCGTTGCAATATTTTGCTGACTGATCACACCCACACAGTTTGTTAGTTGACTTACTTTCTACAAACTAATTTTCAGATTTTATAAAACAGTTGCGACATACATGTTTTTTTTACAAGTTTGGAGCCGCCCCCGCGCCAGCTGTTACCGAAACTGGCTGACTGACGGCAGGCTATTGATATACAACTGATACATGACCTAATGTTAAAATATCAGCCTTTCTAAAACTGTTGCAGTTTTGGTCCCTCAGCTCTCGGACTATATACTTAGTAATAAGTCGCATTATTCACCGTCACACACACACACACATACACACACACACACACACACACATCGCCCACACCCACTCGCTCGCACATACACACCAGGCTGACCTAATTTTGAGGTCTAGCAGCGCCAAGTTTTTTGACAAGAAAAATTTATGTATTTTAATAAAATATTTTTATTTTTTGTACTGTTACCTCTGTAATTCTTTGCGATGCGATTAAATCTTTTAAAATACATATATAAACTTTGTATTTAAATACCTTGTATTCCCTTGTTGGGTTTAAATATTTTAATAAAATATTTGTATTTTGTACTGTTACCTCTGTGTAATTCTTCATGATTCAATTTTTTATTCTAATCGAAGAAAAGCAGTAGTAATATTATACCTCGAAAAAACCTAAGTAACAAGTGGTAGACGTAATCTTTGTATCTCGAAAAATATATGTTCTCTGTAATTGGCGCTGTAATTTAAAAAGAGATATCATTTCTTTTTTGTAATTGTAATAATAGATCACTTGAAGCGCGACTCATTTTTTGATAAGGTAACGTAATTTTGTGATGTGTATCACTTGAGTAATAATTTTTTGGAAATAAAAATAATACTGCTTAGGTTTTTTCGAGATTTTTGGAGATACAAAGATTACGTCCACCACTTGTTACTTAGGTTTTTTCGAGGTATAATACTACTACTTTTTTTTTTTTTTTTTTTTTTTAGGTAAAGATAC